>NC_043000.1:133458606-133468606 GCF_006345805.1 Octopus sinensis
GTGAATATGTTGTCTATTGACTTTTTATACATTGAGCCCTTTTCATCGAACAGTGGCCATAATCTCTATCTTTTGCGAACTTATAGAAGGCTTTAGGGTTTCTTTTTATACTTTCCACCGCCCTGACTTCTCTGCTTACCCTTTCTTTTCCATAGGAGAGTCTGATTTTATTCTCAGTCTCTAAGAGCTCCATTTTGGGGTATGGCTTTTTGCTGTCATTAGGCTCCTTATTTAAGCGATTCGAGATCTTTATCCTCCGTCCCATTAGGATTCTTCTATCTCGGGAAATAATGTTCTTATGTGTGGTGGTTTTTTTCTTCTCTGGGACAAACTTAATGCATATGGCTCGTATTATCGACATGAATTCATTGAATTCCATGTCAGTGTCTTGCATGGACAGACTTTTAAGCCAGTTTTGCTGGAGTATCTCTTTGTTGATGGACTTCTAGTCAGCCTTGTAGAAGTTCAGGTTGGCTAGTGCCCGGGATCCAACAGTGTTGTATGATTCTTTAGTTAGCTTTAGACCATATATTGATAGTTCTATCATGTTATGGTCTGAGGTCTGAGTGGGCAGACGGTGATATGTTTATGTTGTAATAAGGTTCATATTGTTTGTGAAGCAGAGATCCAGGATGTCGTTGTTTCTGGTTGGGGAAAGTATGGTCTGCTCCATGAACATCATTTTCATGAGATCTACTAGAGATTCTGCCTGATTGCATTCTTTATGTATCAGTCCTGAGGTTATGACACCTTCGGGCCATCTAATGTTGGGTAAGTTGAAGTCGACCATTAGAAGTACATTAAGGCATTGGTCTAGGTTTGTAAGTACTTTTTATCTTTGTAAGATATTCCTCAAATTTGCCATCGTAGTTTGAGGCATTGGGTGGGCGGTATAATGTGCATATTACCATGTCAAGTTGCTTTAGATGTACTATGAGTGTGTCGTAGACCGCATTCAAATGTGACAGCGGTGTCAATGCTGTGACATCTTCACGGATGAACATCGCAACACCACGGATGCACATCGTAACTCCATATATATATTTATTAGTTTAAAAGTCGCCCTATCGGGAGTCTTTTAAGCTAGCTCCTGTGGAGAGCACTTCATTGGGCCTTGAGCCCAACAATGACACTTCATGCATTGAGTACGATGCGAAATCAAAACCTGTTCGTGATCTCGATCTGTTGGGCATCTTGGTTCTTTTTTTCTATTCTAGGACATTCATCAATGTTGCATAAAGTTAATGTTAACATTTCGATGCACTTTGTTTTCTCTCGTTCAGTTTGAATTGTGAGTAACAGAAGAATATGAAATCTCAGTAATGGACTGGGACAGCTTGTTGTTTAACCCCAGGTCAAATTTGATTAAGTAGGCCTATGACCAAACTCAGTGACATCTTAACACACGGTAGGCTCGGCAATTGCCCGAGCCCCCACTGTAAATATATGTTGTGATCGCCTTTGCAGGGGACCCCTGTGCGTTGCTTTGCACGGTGTGCGTGTGGGGGTATAGGGGGATGGACTATAATATTGTTATTGGCTCTGTTCCAGCTATGACTATCCCAACATTTTGTATATCTAGGACTAAATTGTTCAATGTGTCCTTCCCTTTAAAGAAGATGTGATTTTAATGAAATTTGGCAGATAGTTCAAACACTTCGAACTTTTTTGTTCCCTAAAGACGCATTATTCGATCGTATACTACATATCTTCATCGTCCAGCTACTTTAAGTCCTCGCTGACCCTTAAAAGTAACTAGACATGAATTTGCTTGCTGCATTTATAAACAGCGAAGAAAATTGTAGCATCTTTGCCTGAGGCTTGATTCGTAGAACTTTTTCAAAGAAGGTGAAAACAAAATGAGAAATATTAAATTTCTAAATCTCTCATAGAGATATGTACGGTGGTGGGGCGATAGAATGGTTGTATACTGTCAATCTAATGTGAACGTGATAGTAGGGGGTTACACCACCGCTGTTTAGCCCTAGGAAGCATCGACGCCTCCTGATGGCTTCGACACAGTTTTCCTGTGTCCTTATATACATTTACGAAGGGGTGACAAACACCCCCATGGCTGCTGGGGGTGTTTGTCTCCCCTTCGTAAATGTATATAAGGACACAGGAAAAATGTGTCGAAGCCAGCAGGAAGCGTCGATGCTTCCTAGGGCTAAACAGCGGTGGTGTAACCCCCTACTGAAAATAAAAGTTTGCTGTCAAAAGTTACGGAAGCGACTCGTTTTTAATTTGTTCTTCCTATGAATTGTTGTCTTCCCATGAAATAGGGATAAATGTTTTCTGATCTTTAGACTTTCTTTTTACATTTCTATCACCAATGAAATAAAAATTCCTTTTATCGCAACTTTTACAGCAAATGTAAATTACCACCTAAATTTCACCTTCTTTTAATGAGGCTTCTCGTTTCTGTTTTTCTTTATAAATTCCAGACGCGAATCTTTTCTTATTGGTTGACGAAGCCATCGAGTGAAGCTTAAAGTTCCAGTCGATACCAATCTTGCATTGAATTTGATTCAACTCTCAGTATTGAGTTCCTTCAGTAAAAATACCTTTGTTATTTTTGTTTTAAATTAGTAACTACAATTTAATATTTCTTGTGCTCTCTTTTTTCTCTATCTCTCTGTGTGCATGTATGTGTATATGTGTGTTTCTACCTGTATTTACACACGCATACACACATACTCGCACGCGCGCACACACACTCACACACATATTCATATTATACGTTTAAATTCTTATACACGCGAACATACAAATAGATACATATCTAATTTAAGCATTTTTGTGTGGGTCTATTTTAGATAAATGTTTGTGGGTATAAGTTTACTAATTTGTTTTGTGAGATTCCTAATGCGAAATCGCGTGTTAAAACAGATATTGATATTCTTATTTTATCTGATGTCCATTGTCTGGAAATCTTTCGTCAAACACCTGTGACCTCTTCTGCGACTCTTTCATCCACGTGTTTCCTCTTGCTCAGACAATGGACACGAGATAAAATATGAACAAAAATAAACGAATGAAGAACGAATATATAGTGTGCGTATTTATTTGGCAAGAAAAATAAAATAACCACCTCGAAATATAACAATATTTGTGGGTATACATGCACGCATATTTAAGGTCAGGTAACTAATATCCCACTTCTGTATTCCATGAACTCTTTCACTGATAAACTAAATTCAATGGAAACAAGTCATCGAGTAAACAAATGAATGAAATAGCTAAATGTTTTACTTTTTTGTTGCACGAGTGGGCGCACCTATTCAAGGTGTCACGTAGTGGGATTGAACCGGAAATTATTTGGTTACGAAGCGAACTTGATAGCAACACATCCATGCCCGTGTCTATTTCAAGTGATTTATCAAGAATGTAGCGAAGTTGTGTATGCATGTATGTATGCATGAAAACATGTACATACGCATGTATACATGTATGTATATGAATATTATGTCATGTCACTCTTGGTACTACAAGGAACGTGTAATCCAGTACAACGTTTCGCGTGGGTGACAAACCGGCAACCCCACCGAGTGTAATATACCTCCTGAATCGAAACTTTCTCCCTTGTGATATGTATTTATTAGGATCTCTACGAGCGCACCATTACAAACCTTGGTGTGCTCAAATACTCGGCTATCTCTTCCATACGCTTCTTGCGTATTAAGAAGTGATATTCTATTTGTCATTTTGAACCACACAGTTAGATTAGGTCACTTTTCGTTTCCATTCCGAACCCTCCTCACACAAGCGCAAACAATCTACCTGAAACGTTGATATCTCCCGCAAGATTTCAAATAAACCCACAAAATAATTTATCCAATGTATCCTTTTTTTTCTCAAGGCAATCGGGTTTAATTCTAAACCGATTCGTCAAGTATTTCTAGCAGATTGGTCGAGTGACCGTGCAGAGGTTCCATTGTTATCTTATTGTAGGGACATTTTTTGAGCGTGTGTTGTATTTCCTCAACTACAATCCTTGAGCCTTTAGCATTGTGTATGTGTTTCGTGGTGGGGACGATGTGTTAAGAGTTACTATGGTTGTGGGCAAGCATTTGCTTGGCCACCAACAAAGCGATAACGCCACTTTATCTCTCTTCCCCACTCAGAGGGAAAATAAGAGCAGGAAACGTTAAAATTCTCATACCCGACCACAGTAGTAATCAAACGGTTCCATAAAATTCTTATCGAGTAATTGGTACCGATACAAACGACCACCTGTTTATTTGGGAACTAGATTTTACCCTATGTGTCAGGAGTGATTGAGGTAATTTCGGTCGGATGACTGGATAACAGGAATATAAGATAGTTAGCGACAAGTAAATTTTTCTAAGTAAGCCACTGTAGTTTTTGATCTGACGATAAATTTCATTTTATTTCCAGAAGCTATCTTACTCTTAACCCTGCCAATCTCAAGCGCAGTTTAGAAGTAAAATCGATAGCAAGGTCTTAAGATAGTGGATCGTTTGACGAATTTTGCTAAAGTTCTCACTACGATCCATTAATATGCCTCTTTTTATTGCGATCGGCTTAAGCATTTACTAGTTTTCGTATTAACCGTATTGTGGTTATTTGGAGATGCGTACAATACTCTTCTGTGTTTGTTTAGATATAAATATTGTGCTTCCGCATGTTAGGTGTATTTAACGAGGGTTTTAGAATTCACTGGGACCTTAAAAGGGACACTTTTGCATTATTTATGGCGGTGAACAAGGGAAAGTAGTGATGATGTATATCAAATAGCAAGTGTTTAGAACTTAGAATATCGTATACACATGTACTAAAAATCTTGATTTCCAAATCGAGAGACTGTCTTTTCGTTCCTTGTGCTGATAAAGCTGGAAATAAATAAAACAATTTGCGGTATTACAACTGTGTTTGTTTGTGTGTGTGTGCGAGTGCGTGTGTGTGCGTGTGTATGTATGTATGTCTGTATGTATGCATGCATGCATCTATGTATGTATGTATGTATGTATGTATGTATGTATGTATGTATGTATGTTTATGTCAGGTCACTTTCGAGTGCTACTGGTAACATGTAACCCAGTACAACCTGTTGCATGGTCGGGTCGTCGGCGACTAAACCGGCAACCCCACCAAGCTTGCTTGGTGATGAGGGTGTTTATTGGACACCCTGCGGGATGAAAATCAAAACCCGTCAAAGGGTGGAGGAACTCTTGAGAGTCAACGGCCATCCAATAAATGTCTTAAGGCTGTATCATGCGCGGGGACATAGAAATAATCGGACTGAATACCCGATCGCGCGGTTAAACCATTGGGAGTGAAGGACTCCTAGCCTTTGTTAGGGAATCCTTCTTGGAGAAAGTAACTCAGGTAACTGGGATAACTCCGACATAAAACCTGCGGCTCAGCGGTTACCGAAGATGTTGATTTGTTCTTCTTTTCGGATTATGGCTGCTGTTGCTTAGTGAGTGGGATTGACTCAGTGCACAGCCTTTCCTCACTTAAAAAACAATCTTCTTGCACAGGCATTGCACGATAACAACATTGATTAAGCTTCGTGCAATGGCCATACTCGATAACGAGGGGGCAGCCACCATGTATGTATGTTTGCTTTTTCTTTTCTCTTGTAAATCTTGAATAAATTTTAATTGGCCACCTGCTTGATAGCAAAGGTTATGAAGAAAAGCATCTTGTTTTGTTCAACATCATTTTAAATCTTAAAAAGGTCTTGCTGACTTACATTTTTCTAGATATCGTGTTCATTTGTTGCACTCTCAGTCTGCCGGTCAGCCTGCCTGCCTGTATGTATGTATGTATGTATGGATAGATAGATGGATGTCTGTATGTGTGTATATATGTATATATGCACGCACATACTCACACACAGAAGTCCATATTTAAGAAGTCCATACGATGCGGTTTTGTATTAAACAATCTATTTCCCTTTTATGTCTTAATATATTATCACTGTATCTGATATTTCGGTTTAAAACACTCTAGAACCTAATTCTGACGAAATCATTGGACTTCAGATATTGTTTTGATTTAACAGCGTCGTCTAGAGGTTGCTGACTTACCAGTTCAATATTTTCCGTCAGATGTTCTTGAGAATGAACTGCCTAATCAAGTTTTACGACCGAAAAAGGAATTCGTATGCTTTTAACTCTGTACTTGCAAGAAAAATCCATTTGGAAAGAGAAAGGAGAGTGGGGGAGAAAGTGTGAGTGAAAGGAGAGGAAGAGAGAGAGAGGTAGGGGAGGAAGTTCTTTTTTGTGGAACTGTGGCTGGCAGCTTTTCTTGGTTTAGGGGTGGTAAAATGGAGGACTCCGCAAAGTTGGTTGAAATCCTCCTGGCAAATGACCAGAACGATAAGTTCTTTTGATGTTCTCCATACAAACATGCGTCGGCTGTCGATGAATACAATCTGATTTTTATCAGTAAACGCTGTAGTTTACAATAGTTTTCCTTTTTATGGATTTCAAACCAAACTTTTTGCTGTTTACTTCGGAAGCAACAATTTTCTTTCTGTGTAACAATAAAATAACCGTTAAACATTTCTAATTCCGTTACATAAACATTCATGGATTCCATTCCTATCTAAAAACATACATTCTATCAACTCGTTAACTGCACACTCGATTCCCATCTAAGAAAAAGTATTCAATCCTTCAAACCAAACTACACTTACTAAAGTTTCGTTGAGAGTTGATATATGTGAGTATATAAAACACACTTTTCCAATCACCCTGAAGTTACTATAAATACTAGACCTTACATGCTGATCAATCTTGTCAACCTCACACACAAAACGTAACTACAATCTTTTGAAGATTAGACAACACTTCAGTTATGACCAGCTACTAACTCCCTATAAAGCTCCATTTAAGACCTACAACAAATCTTACTTGAACTTACGAGAGCCTGCTGAAAAGCTCCTGGCTTTAAGGCCTGGTTAGAGGTCCAAACTTCCAAGTTCTTTTACTGGGATTAGAAAAACTGAAGGACCGTTGCAATAAGTGTGTGAATCTGAGAGGGGAATATGTTGAATGAAAATCATAATTAACTGATCCTCCTGTATTTTCTTTTACCCAAAGCCAGAAACTTTTCAGTACTATGTCGCAAAGTTCGGCCCACAAATTTTGAAGGGTTTCATTGCTACACACAACAAGAATACCGAACTACATCGAAAGGTCATTTAAGTGATTATCAAAATATCACACATCAACTCACTACAATCTCTGGCTTTACTGATGCTCTACTTCCTATCACTCTGCATATTCTCTTAATGCTACAATGTCTACGGTTTCTTTGAGCTATCTTGTAACACACTATCTTTACCCAGGCTCACTAGACAAATATGTCTATCTCTCATTTTATTTCCGTCCCTGCTGTGATACTGTGAGAGGAAGGAGCTGTACTCGTGGCTTTCGTAGGCTATGAAAACCTTGTGCAACTGAAGCGGCTGTCGTTAAGTTTAAAGTCAACTAGTGAAAGTCAATCTCTGCAAGAAAAATATGGGAATGGAATTTCAAAGGGTTGGCATTTAGGGAGGACGGATTATCTGTAGTGTCGAGTAGAGACGAGGAAGAAGAGTGACGAGTATGCCGAAAGGGCGTGGATGGAAGTGATATACGATTAGCTAATCCTGAGGAACAGTGGCCATTGAGCTTGAAGGAGAAGAGGGAATGAGATGGTATGTTAGTAGGCTACAGATATTGGAGTGTGTTGGCGAGTTATATACGTATGAGTGTATATACACCTACACTCGCACATGTATGTATGTATGTATGTATGTATGTATGTATGTATGTATGTATGTATGTATGTATGTATGTATGTGTGTATGTATATTGCTTTATTTAATTTAAATGTATTTTAGTTATTTACACATTATTTATTAACTTCTGCCAGTTGGTTTTTCTATGCTACCACCATGTACGTGTGTATGAGGCATATATATATATATATATATATATATATATATATATATATAATATATATATATATATATATATATAATAGTGCGTGTACGAGGATTATATATACACACACACAGACACACACATACACACATAGATAGATAAACTTACTTGGAAAATGGACGTGGCGTTCAATCAAATAATAATATAATATAATATATATATATATATATTATATGCATATGTATATATATTATATATATACATTATATATAAAGTCATATATATATACACACACATATATATATATATATAATATATAAAGTCATATATATATACACACACATATATATACACACACATATACATACACACACACAGACATATTTATATACTCATACGCAAATACATGTTCATATACATGTTGGTAGTACAGAAAAAAACAACTGGCAGAAGTCAAATAATTGCCAAATAACTAGAATACATTGAAATTAAAGCAAAAAAGTTTTTTTTTTAATTCAATAGGCCAAGACGATATTTTTCCCTAACTTTGAGGAAAAGAGAAATCATTTTGCTAATAGTTTTTAGTCTCCAATGAAATAAAACTAGGAAGTGTTTCATACAAGATATGATTCATGAAGAAAATATTCATAGAATAGGAAATAATAAATATCCAACAAGCTTTAAAAATATTAAAGAATCTAACAGAAATTCCAACCAGGAAGTGGAAATATATTCAGCCTTTAGAGAGAGTAAAGTTTTGCTTAATAAACTTATTTTGGTGACGACATTTTGGAATTAGCTCATTCTTAGAATTCAACAGGATGAGCGGTCGTTATATTCATATAAGGAAGATCCAAATTCTCAAGAATATGCTTTGAAAAATCCTACCACTCATCGACAACAATATCTTAATGTTTGTGATGCCTTCATTTTTCTATTAAAAGACCTCTTTTCTCTGGATGTCTAAAAGAATATTTTCAGTGTGAATCTGGAGAAAAACTGAATTCTAGCCTTCATGAGTCGTACTAGTAAGATCGTGTTGAATGTGATCCAAGAAATACTCGTCACTATTGTCAAAGTTGACACTCTTTGCGTCTGCATGCATGAAACGTCGACGCTAAATGCAGTATATTTGTCAGAATAATCTTGCAGTTGAACGGCCATTGCTCCTGGTATTTGTGGACTTTAAGAAAACCTTTGATATCAATAATCTATAAGATCTGGATATTTTAGAAGACAAGGTAAGATTGACTGAAGATCTCTACATCGAATCTCATAGTACCACCTTCTGGGAAGAAATGAAGATACTCCACAGTTCAGTACTTTTAAGCTGCAATGATGCCCACTTTCACCAGTTTTGCGTTTAACCTCAGGAATAACTCATGCGTGAATGGACTGCATGATCAGCGCATTTAACAACATCTGATATGTAAGGAATGCATTGTACAGATTATAAATATGTGAACAAACAAGTATTGGTGTTTAAGGAAGTTGACGCATAGAAAATGCTGTCACCTTCAGAAGTATTGCTGTATGAATGTTACGGGCAACACACACATCCTGGAATAACAAAATAAGAGAAGAGCATCGCTTAGGTAAAGAAGGCTTAGCAATGATGCTTTTTTAACTGGCACTCCGTTGGTCACAACGGCAAGTGTTGTAGTTTATTCAGTCAACGGAACAGCCTGCTCGTGAAAGTAGCGTGCAAGTGGCTGAGAACTCCAGACACAAGTAGCCTTAACGTAGTTCTCAAGAAGAATTAGCATGACACAAAATGTGACAAGGCTGGCCGTTTGAAATACAGGTACTACTCATTTTTGCCAGCTAATTACACTGGAGCAACGAGAAATAAAGTGTTTTGCTCAAGGACACAATGTGCCACCGAGAATCGAACTTACGATCTTACGATCTTGAGCCGAATACACTAACCACTAAGCCACGCGCTTTCACGATGCCTTTTAACACTTTGAGTCTCTCTTTCTCTCTCTCCAGTGACCACTAGGACGTTTTTATTAGAGCCAGATCCACTCTCTTATGTAACTTCTCACTCACACTATAGAGACGTTCGGTGAAAGCTATGTTTTTGTCTTATGCACCAG
>NC_043000.1:133473606-133608606 GCF_006345805.1 Octopus sinensis
ATAGAACTACTTCACCAGTAAGATATTTAAGATGACGTAAGTACTCTTCTCATTTTACTTGGACTCAACAACTAAACCACGATTTTCTTCGGTGCTATGAAAAAGCCCGAGATGACCATTCAACAGGATAAATGAAGCAGTTGAAACAATACTAGGATCTTCACAGCGAAACAGCTTTGACAACAAGCATCTTTTGTAAAATAAATAAATAAATAAATAAATAAATAAGTAAAAAAATCAAGTGGCCCTCGATCCCCCCAAAACACCGAGAATGGACAAAAATCTGCCAGAAGCGGCGTAAAAAATAATGCAAACAAACCACCGTTCCCGCCATCGCTAAATTCAAGTGTGTCTCCAAATTTAGCTGACTCTGTAGCGAAGACTGCGGCATACATCCAACTCAAAAACATTTTAAAATTCCAATTCGCAAATTGCTACTTTCTCGAAGCTTTCGTTGAGCAACAGACCATTCCCAACGAGAGTGAGAAAAAATCCGACCGATCAACAGCAAAAATAAATATATAAATGCAGTGCTAAAAAGGGAAGTGAGCAACACTGTTGGCAATGAGTTCCTCAAGAACTCTCTCCCTGATGATCTATACAGCCTCAAAACAGCTGGGCTCTCTTAACTCAGAGAAGACCAGGGTGGAAAACAGTCAGCGTACAAAAGAAGACTATGCATGGGTAGGTTGACGGAAGCTTGAAGAAGAGAGTAGAATTGACACCAAGCGCAACCTCTCTTGGAAACCAGACCACTACGTCGCATCACACTTTGAGGGCTATGCGTTTACAATCTAGAAACAGGAGATTACCACAAAGTACCTGGTGAACAAGGGAGACAGTGACGCTCTTGTAATCCCAAGGTGCAACCGCGTGTGTAGGCTATGTCATGTTTCTGTGGAAGACATCACTCATGTGATTAGCAACTGTCCTAAAATGCCGTCGCGGTACTACCTCCCTATGGGGCACGATGTTGTTGCTAAAACAATTTACAATGTCATCCGCAAAGAAAGACTGTCCTGAAATAAACTTAGAAAATCCATCTGTTATGGAATACATTCATAAACACCAACTCAAGGGATACTGATGGAATATTCCTATCAAAACTTCTGTCACATGTAAACATAACAGGCCAGATATTGTTGTTTGGGACAGAAGGGCAAATGTATGTACCATCATAGAGGTCAGCTGCTCTGCGTATATAAATATCTCTCTAAGAATCAAAGAAAAAGAGGATATCTATGGACAGCTACTTCGAAAGCTCCAGCTTCTATGAATTCATATTTATACCAATAATAATTGGAGCATTAGGTTTTGTTACTGAATGTTTAAAGGAGGATCTGGATAAACTGGGATTTTCAGAAAGAGAAATCGACCGGCTAATTCGTACATTACAAGTGCAATCTATGAGTGGAACAGTAAAAATATGCAAGATTTTTCTCAAGTTCCAAATGTGAATTTGTCTGTGTTAACATCCCAAAGATGGAGCCTTGTATCTTTGTTGGAAACCGGCTCCCTCCTTAGTGGAAGATTTATAATAATTAAAATATAGAATAGATATACATACATACATACATACATACATACATATATATATACACACACATGCATATATATATATATACATACATATATCTTTTATCTTTTACTTGTTTTAGTCATTAAACTGTGGCCATACTGGGGCACCGCATTGAAGGATTTTAGTCGAACGAATCGACCCTAGTACTCCTCTTTTTTGTTTCTTTATACCTGGTACTTATTCTATCCGTCCCTTGGCCGAACTGCTAGGTTGCAGGGACGTAAACGCACCAACACCAGTTGTCAAGCAGTGATAGGGAACAAACACAGACAAAGACATGCACATACACACGCACGCGCCCATGCACACACACACACACACATACGCACACGCATATATATACACACATACACACGCATATATACACACACACACACACACACACACACACACACACACACACACACACACACACACACACACACACACATACACATACAACGGGCTTCTTTCTGTTTCCGTCTACCAAATCCACTCAGAAGACAGAGACAGGTGAAGGAACAATAGACAAAATGTATTAGTTTCACGCTGAGGAAAACTGGAAAAGAAACATGGAGAGAAGAAAAAAACAGAGAGAGAAAGTAAAAACATGTCTGAATGAACGGTTTCACGTGTTGATTTGACCGGCTTCAATGATTTTATTATAAAACAAACTTACCGCTCTCTCCCAAAGGATATTGGTCGATAGCAGGGCGCGCCAACTTTTTGCAACTACCAATCATTGTGTTACCTATCAAAGAAAGACGATATTTAACAATGAATAAAGAACTGAAGCTAAAAAAGAGAATCATAATTTAATAAATCGGTGATAGTGGAGCGGTGTGGGTAAGAAGTTGGTAGTGAATTCTTCAAAAGAAAGAGGAGAAGGAAGGATGACAGTGGATAGACTGATTCTAAGTGCAATGCGTCTAGTAAAAGACGGGATGGTCACGATTGGGATGCCTTTGATCTTTGTCCTACTTGACTGGAGGTGACTTAAGGACCAAAAAACAGCAGATGCCACTATAAAAACTTTTCTGGGTATCTTAAGCTGGATCGTTCAGAATTTGGCGTCTTGCTCACGACAACGATACTACTTATACTCATATACCAATAGAGAGAAATGGTGTTAATTTTAGCCAATTTCCGAGTTAAAGCCTGGTATTTATTCTAGTTAATTGCTCGAGTTAATCGAATTTTGTTTTTGTTGCTTAGCACCAGCTTTGAGCAGATCTATGATCAAAGAAATACTCTTCATTAAAACATTCCGTATCCGTGTTTGTCTTCAAATATCGGCACTTCTGTGTATACTATTATTATTATTATTATTATTATTATTATTATTATTATTAGCATTTAAGGCGGCGAGCTGGCAGAAACGTTAGCACGCCGGGCTAACGGTTTTTCGTCTGCCGTTACGTTCTGAGTTCAAATTCCACCGAGGTAAACTTTGCCTTTCATCCATTCGGGGTCGATTAAATAAGTACCAGTTACGCACTGGGATCGATGTAATCGACTTAATCCGTTTGTCTGTCCTTGTTTGTCCCCTCTGTGTGTAGCCCCTTGTGGGTAGTAAAGAAATAGGTATTTCGTCTGCCGCTACGTTCTGAGTTCAAATTCCACCGAGGTCGACTTTGCCTTTCATCGATGTTATAAGTACCAGTTACGCCCTGGGGTCGATATAATCGACTATCCCTCTTACCCCCAAATTTTCAAGACCTTGTGCCTAGAGTAGAAATAATAATAATAATGATAATAATAATAATTATTATTAGTTGTAGGAGTAGTAGTATTTAGTTGAAGCAACGGAGTGGTTCAGGGGACGAGAGTTTCGTGCGTTGGTACTTATCAAAAGTTTGATAAGTGCTAATGCAAGAAACTCTCGACCCTTGAATCGCTGTTACTTCTGCTAGATATTAATTAAAAAATTAGATACTTATACTCATATTTTGAATTTTATTCTTCCTGTTTGCATCAGTAAACCTCCTTTGTGTGTTAGTTTGTGTGTGTGATACTCTTTTACTCTTTACTCTTTTACTTGTTTCAGTCATTTGACTGCGGCCATGCTGGAGCACCGCCTTTAGTCGAGCAAATCGACCCCGGGACTTAATCTTTGTAAGCCCAGTACTTATTCTATCGGTCTCTTTTGCCGAACCGCTAAGTGACGGGGACGTAAATATACCAGCCAGCATTGGTTGTCAAGCAATGTTAGGGGGACAAACACAGACACACAAACACATACACACACACATATATATATATATATACATATATACGACAGGCTTCTTTCAGTTTCCGTCTACCAAATCCACTCACAAGGCATTGGTCGGCCCGGGGCTATAGCAGAAGACACTTGCCCAAGATGCCACGCAGTGGGACTGAACCCGGAACCATGTGGTTGGTTAGCAAGCTACTTACCACACAGCCACTCCTATATATATTTATATATATATATATATATATATATTATATATATATATATATATATATATATATATATATATATATATATATATATATATATCACGTGATCACGTGACCGACCGGGCTATCAGATGCTGCAACACATCGCTGGTCACATGCGCTTCGCATTGTTTTAGCCTTCAAATGACGCCATCCTGCTGCCTAAGCGAGCAGGCCAACAGAAGAAAGAGTACAACAGGGGTCGCCGCCACCCCCTGTCAGAGCCTCAAGGAGCTTTTAGGTGTTTTCGCTCAATAAACACTCACAACGCCCGGTCTGGGAATCGACACCGCGATCCTACGCCCGCGAGTCCACTGCCCTAACCACTGGGTCATTGCACCTCCACATACACACACACATATAAACAGCGTGCAACACGAGACGGAACTCAGAGTGGACTGTCAAGTATTGATATAATAAACATAATTATCCACTCTACCCAACGTACTGAGTTCTAAATGAGATAATGTTTGTCCTATGTGAAAGCGTCATCTATTTTAATTCGCTGGTAATTCACTACTTCCACTCGACCTCCCGGTACCCTTCATATCCGGTTAAATTAATTTACTTTTGCAAATTACCAGAGAGAGAATGACGTAAAATCCTGTGCGTGATTCATAAGAAGACACCTCTAGTTATAAATAGAGATATCACTTAACTGGAGGAAAATCAACTGGCTGGGCATTACGTCAGCTTTAGGAAAACTGACGTAATGTTTGTATTCATATGCTTATGACCTTTTTTTCGGCTTGGCTTAATGAATAGCAAATATAGATTCAGATATTCTGTTACATAATCTTGTGTCTTCCATTCAATTTCGTCTTTTTCTCATACGTCAACAATTGCATATCTTTATATTCTCGTATATTCTTGGTGTTACTATAGCGTGCGATCTGTCGGTACATTATTTTACTACAACGTGCGTCTACAAGTACATTTTAAAAACTATAATGCTAGGTTTACGAGGCCATCTACCTTATAGTATGCAGTCTAGCGGCAGTGGAGTAACTAGAGGGTGTACCGAACAGGCAGTCCTTGAGTTTGCTCCACCTCCCAGCTTATACAGTGAGTGCCGCTTGTAGAGTAAATTGTGATCTTCCCATATCTATCCGCACACACACACACACACACACACACACACACTCACACACACAGGTCTATAGCAGAAGTACTAAGACTATTTCTTTACTACCCGCAAGGGACAAACGGATTAAGTCGATTATATCGACCCAGTGCGTAACTGGTACTTATTTAATCGACCCCGGAAGGATGAAAGGCAAAGTTGACCTCGGCGGAATTTGAACTCAGAACGTAGCGGCAGACGAAATACCACTAAGCATTTCACCCGACGTGCTAACGCTTCTGCCAGCTTAATAACACACATACTTGTCTTCCATGTTATCAGTACCATTTCAACGTGGGCTCAATATCGGTTTCACTTTTTGGCACAAGGCCAGCAATTTCGGGGAAGTGGGTAAATTTGATTACATCGACACCAGTTCACAACTGGTACTTATTCTATCAACTCCGAAAGGACGAACGACAAAGTTGACCTCGGCGGAATGTGAACTGAGTATGCAAAGACGGACAAAATATCGCTCAGCATTTTGTTCGACATGCTAACGATTCTTCCACCGCCTTATGCAAGCTCAATATTGAAACTCCTTTCTTTCTTTTTTTTTTACCTCACTGCCTTCTGGGACATAGTTGATTACGTCAACACCTGTATTTATTTTCTTAACCATGGAAAGATAAAAGCAATGTCAAAGTGGGATTCGAACTTTGAACGTTACTGACTCCCACTGCGTATTTATTCTGATATCCTATCGTTACTACCATCCACCTCGTCATGAATACTATTATTCTTTTTGTCAGATAAAATAGAACATAGTAAAAAAGAAATCAGGAGAATTTAAGGATCTTTGTGGTTATCGTCACTGTCTACAGTTTTGTTCCAATTGTTTTCAAATTTGGTATATAGATTAAGCTTTGTATACTAATCATGAAAATGAAATTCATTTTCTCAATAAATTTATAATTAAAAAGTTATTAGCTTTTAAACTTTGCAAAATTTGGGTATTTTAGCCATTCACAAGCGAGTATTTTACATATCACCGTGAAGTTCTGTTAGCATACTAAGCAAAGAAGCACCACGTGTTCCATAGCTGGTTGTGAAGAACTCCGTTTCCATAGTGACCAAAGATGCTGCGCATGCACACAAAGAGTGTAAACAAGGCCTGCATACTACACTCAGTTCTTCCAGGAACTACTATCTTCAGTGACCTGTGATGAGCATATCCCAGAAATTGTGGGCTTTGATTTCAAACATAGAACTGTGAACCATAGCATTGGATTTATAAACTCAAAAGATGGGACTCACACTCAACAAATTGAGAGTACCTGGGCGTCTTTAAAGCGTGGAAACAAACATCGGTGTCGGACATACCGTTCCATGGTTGACTCTTATCTTTGTGAATTTATGTGGAAAAAGAGATGTGAGAATGATAATTTATTTTATAAAATCCTAGAGTGTATTGCAAACTTTCGCTCTTGAATTTTTTAAACTAGTAAATGTCTGTTTTAAGCAATGTTTTGACAGTTATTTCTAGCAACTCCTGCTGGTTTGCTCGTAGCTTTTAAATATTTAATTTGCTCGCGAATGTTTTAATGTTTTTCACTGTTTACTTTGCTCGTGTATATTTTAATGTTTTGACAGTTATTTCTAGCAACTCCTGCTTGTTTGCTCGTAGCTTTTAAATATTTAATTTGCTCGCGAATGTTTTAATGTTTTTCACTGTTTACTTTGCTCGTGTATATTTTAATGTTTTGACAGTTATTTCTAGCAACTCCTGCTGGTTTGCTCGTAGCTTTTCATATTTAATTTGTTCGCGAATCTTTTAATGTTTCCCACTGTTTACTGGAACTACTTGAATGTTTTGATATGCCGTTGCACCCCCCCCCCCACCGCTTTCTCGCTACTGTGACAGATGATGGAAGAGACGGCAGACGCGCTGATTTCTGTTTGGCTGAAAATTCTGACTATCATTATCAAACTTTGACAC
Organism: Octopus sinensis; assembly: GCF_006345805.1. NCBI lineage: Eukaryota > Metazoa > Mollusca > Cephalopoda > Octopoda > Octopodidae > Octopus > Octopus sinensis. The sequence goes on from NC_043000.1 coordinate 133,480,690, forward strand.
CTGTACCGTTTTCACAATTTTTTTTCTGGAAAAAATGAATAACAAATTCGGATTCAGCGTCAAAAATTACATTTATATGATACATTATATATATTTTTTAAAATTTCGACATGCAGTGACAATAACCACAAAGATCCGAATTTAGTAAATTTTGTTTTTTAAAAAGAATAAGGTAAAAGAAATCACAACAAAATTTGCAAAACAATGACTTACCTTTGTTGAAGGAATCATAACCGAGAGCGCAAACTTCGGACATTTCACAACATTGACTTGTGGTCAAGCATTGTCCACCGGACGGTACACACTAGAAAATAATCGCATAAACAAAAATTATCTTTGATTTATATATTTTGTGACTGTATACGCCATTGTAATTTTGTACATCAATGACGGTTTCAAATTTTGGCACAAGGCCACATACATCAATAATAAAAATGAGATAGGGAACATTTATTATGTTTTATATGGAATTTACAATGGGTGTCTGATTAAGAAGATTGCTTTGTAAACATGTAGTTTCGGGTTCGATCCCGCTGTACGGCATCTTAGTCATGTGTCTTCTATTACAGCCCCGGGCTGATCAATGCTGTGTGAAGAATTGGGTAGACGGAAACAATGTGGGAGTCTATCCTAATCCATCTTTTACTTGTTTCGGGCGTTGGATTGTGGCCATGCTGACCTTGACGGATTTAGTCGAACAAATCAATCTCAGTTCTTATTTTTTAGGACTGATGCTTATTCTGACTATCATTATTGCCGAACGGCTAAGTTACGGGAACGCAAGCAAACCAACGGTGATGTAGGAACAAACGAATAAACACACACACACACACACACACACACACACACACGCGCGCATGCACACACATACACCCACACGCACACACAGAGGCACGCATAACACATATATGTGTGTGCTTGCGTTTGTCCCCACACCACTGTTAATTTGTTTGCATCATCGTAACCTAGCGGTTCGGCAAAGTGACCATTAGATTAAGTATCAGGCTGTAAAAAATAAGTACGATATGTTCGACTAAACACGTCAAGACGGTGCCCCAGTATCGTTACTGTCCAATGAATGAAACAACTAAAAGATGGATCGTACGTAAATTCCACTAATTTTTATACTTCCATTTATCGTTTCTAGAAGCACACGTAGCTCTTCTAGAACAGATGGATGGTGTGGATAAACGGGAGGTTTGTGACGTGTGAAAACATAACAAAGGAAAAGTTGCTTTAATTATGTAACTCAGATATGAGAGGCGGTCCCCATAACTTCTCCAAGTTCATGCAAAATGGTGAGGTCATCTCGAGGTTTATGTTCAGTAGATTACTGTCAGCAGAGAAAGGCGGCGAGCAGGTAGAATCGTTAGCACGCCAGGCGAAATGCGTAGCCGTATTTCGTCTGCTGTTACTTTCTGAGTTCAAATTCGCCGAGGTCAACTTTGCCTTTCATCCTTTCGGGGTCGATTAAATAAGTACCAGTTACGCACTGGGGTCGATATAATCGACTTAATCCGTTCGTTTGTCCTTGTTTGTCCTCTCTGTGTTTAGCCCCTTGCGGGTAGTAAAGAAATAGGTATTTCGTCTGCTGTTACGTTCTGAGTTCAAATTCGCCGAGGTCGACTTTGCCTTTCATCCTTACGGGGTCGATTAAATAAGTACCACTTGCGAACTGGAGTCGATCTAATCGACTGTCCCCCTCCCCCAAAATTTCGGGCCTTGTGCCTAGAGTAGAAAAGATTACTGTCAGCAGAGAAAACGTTGGACAGGAGTGAATTTCAGGGGATTACATTTCTATAAACGATTGTCAGAGTGAGGATACGACACAGCAGGGATAACAAGAGGAAGTAAGGAAAGTGCTTAGAGCAATCAAAGGAGAGAGAGGAGGTACACGGCTGACTTATTTGAAGAAGCAAGACCTATTGTAGGAACTGTAAAAGATGAAAACACAAGAAACTATAGAACTGTGTGCTAGAAGTTGTAGTGTGTTGGTGAATGGGTGTTTGACAATCAGCTAGATGACCTCTTTTGTGAGGCGGAGTGGGGTGAGACCGATGCTGCCAAGAATATTAGTTTTTGTGGGAGCTGCTTTACCAAGATCTTGGGGGATGCAGGGGGGCAAGATCGAAATACTCTACCAGGATTACAACAGCTAAAGTTTTTCCTACTTTGAAAAAAGTCTAGCTCTGAGGATCTAATTTGTGGTTTGTTCTAGATGCGTAGTCATCTAATATTAACACTACAAATTATAAAGAGTATAGAGGTTTAATTGGATGGTGTTCTCAAAACAAAAAGTATTGAAAAGGTGTTCATTTGATATTTCCAGCGAAGAGCTGCATGCGTGCACGCTCCAGCCAGCAGCTTCCTGTCTTATAGCCATCAGTTGCATGCGCTGGTACGGAAATGTTCTCCGCCTACTGCCAGATCATTTTACCAGGGTCTTACTCTTGTTCGATGTATCAGCTGCAGGCTGGAAGTGACCCTGTGGTAGACCCCGCGGCAGGCTCTGCACCAGCTGGCTGGACGTGATTGAGCAAGATCTCCAGAGACTCGACAACGTCTTGGGGAATGCAAGGGGTAGGATCGAAACCGCCAGCGATGGGGGAGGGCACTTGTGGATCTGGTCAGCTTTACGCATGACGATGCCTCTAGGATCGGTAACCAGAGAGACGGGGAAAGAGAGTGAGAAAAAGGGAGTGTGTGTGTGTGTGTGTGTGTGTGTGTGTGAGAGAGAGAAAGAGAGATTTTGTTTCGGTACAGCATTAATGTTCTGAATGGAAGATATTTTCAAAGTCTCTGTTGCTAAGTGATCTGTAGAAGTAAAGGGGGTGGGGGACACAAAAATAGCACACCACACGTATGTATATATGTATGTATGTATGTCATTATATAATAATTAATGCGTCCTTTTAAAGCCTAGCCAGGCTCATGAGCCCAGTTTTCCGGTTTCTATGGCGTATGTGTTCCCCAGCTGGATGGGACGCCAGTCCATCACCGCGTTACTCATTTTTGCCAGCTGAGTGAACTGGAGCAACGTGAAATGAAGTATTTTGCTCAAGAACACAACGCATCGCCCGGTCGAGGAATCGAAACCACAATCTTACGATCATGATGCTAACACCCTAACCACTAAGCCACGCGCCTCCACATGTATGTCATTATTCAGTTTTATTTCAAGATTTCTTGCCAATGAAGAAAGAGTCAGTGTCTGACTAGAGCCAAGTATCCTTCATTGGCATTTCAATTTTTGTATGTATGTATATGTGCAGATTTATATGTTTTGTTTTAGTATGTATTCTCATATACATAGTTGCATATATATACTTAAATGATAAACTTCACACATTTTTACAGTTGCAATGACAGCTTGGATTTGTAGTCTTCGAATCAGCTTTTTCGTTTCTGGTTTTAAGAAGCCTAATTTCTCAAGATTGGTATTTAGGCAGTTTGTCATATATCCCAGGGCCCTAATAATTACAGGTATAAACCTAAACTTGTAATCTGGATAGAATAACTGCAGATTTCTCAATAGTTCAGCGTAGGTATTCTCTTTTTCACTGATCTTCAACTTTATGTTACATCCACTGGGTAACTAATTTCCACAACTGTGCGTAGTTTCTCTTCTCTATCCCAAATCATGTATGTATGTATGTATGTGTATGTATGTATGTATGTATGTATGTATGTATGTGTATGTATGTATGTATGTATGTATGTTTGTATGTATGTATGTATGTATATATGTATGTGTGGAGGCATATGGCCTAGTGGTTAGCGTAGCGGACTCGCGGTCGGAGGATCGCGGGTTCGAATCTCAGACCGGGCGATGTGTGTGTTTATAAGCGAATCACCTAAGCTCCACGCGGCACGGGCAGAAGGTAATGGCGAACTTCTGCTGACTCTTTCGCCCCAATTTTCTCTCACTCTTCTCTCCTGCATCTTGCAGCTCACCAGCAATGGACCGGCGTCCCGTCCAGGTGGGGAACCTATACGCCAAGGAAATCGGGAAACTGGGAAACCGGCTGTATGAGCCAGGCATGGCTCGAGAAGGAACAAACATCTTTTTAGTTCAGTTTCTTCTCGAGCTGACTTTATCCCTCCCATGCTTTCCACACTCCCAGAGTTAATAAATTAAATCCTCTACAAATTTGTAGTTTTCTAACAGAATAGAGTATATTAACTTTTACTCTCTGTTTGATCGAATCTTGGTGGAAATAACAACAGAGCTTGAGTATATAGATGTCTTACAGTATTTAAAATCTCTCCGAGATTAGCGTTACTTAACCCTCTGCTACTCTTCAGAGTAAGTAAAACAAATTCCATTAATATACTGGGAACGATCCCACTGATCGATCGGATTTTCGCCTTGGTCCAAACTTGTGCAGTCAGGAAAATCTATATTTATATCATTGTGTGTCTATAACTGTACATTTGTTTGTCTGTATGAATATGTATGTATGTATGTATGTATGTATGTATGTATGTATGTATGTATGTATGTATGTATGTATGTATATATGTATGTATGTATGTATGTATGTATGTATGTATGTATGTATGTATGTGTATGTATGTATGTACGCATATGTGTGTATGTGTGTGTGAAAGAGAGAGCGAGGGAGAGAGAGTGAAAGAGTGTGTGCGTGTGTGTGTGTGTGCCTTTGTGGGATAAATATGGATTGTAAATAAATATCAGTGTATTAGGAATTTTCTCACACTCAGTATCATACAATACTTATTGAATATATTTCGGACTGTTACAGTAAAGAGGAAAAAAGGAAGGAGAGAGAGAAGGAGAGAGTGAGAGAGGGAGGGAGAGAAGGAGGGAGAGAGAGTGTGTATATGTGCGCGCGCGTATGAAGTACATTTCGTTTGGATTAAGACATCTATATATATATATATATATATATAACTAGCAGTATCGCCCGGCGTTGCTCAGGTTTGTAAGGGAAATAACTATAAAGCATTTTTAGAGAGTTATAGCCAAAAAATAGCAAAAAAATGGAAAAAAAATGATGGTAAATTTTTTTTGAGAGTAAAAAAGGTTGAGTTGCGTCCCCTAGACAGTCTGTGGTTTGTTTTTTTTGATTCTCGACCCCATGTCGAATTTATCGATTTTTTCAGAACTGGGGGAACTTTTCAAATTTTCGCTGCGTTAGTTTTGAATTATGACATTGGCTATGTGTGTGTCAAGTTTCATCAGAATCGGTTGAAAGCCGTGGTCAGAGTGAGGGTACGAGAAAACAGACACACAGAAACACGCACAGACAAACTGCCGTTTATATAGAGAGAGATGTATGAATGGTATTACGTTGTGGAGAAATAAAGCCAAAACACGATTTACACATTGCGTTCAAGAGTGATTGATCTCTAACACACACTATACAATCATTATTTCTATATTATATATAGGGTAGTTTCATTTAGTTTCATTCAGTAGTTTCCATTTATTGACGTGGCGTGTCGAAATTTTATTGGAGAGCAAAATGTTTCATTGGCAGATTAGTGTTTATATTTAAAGCAAGATGTGTATATTTTCGGCCATGAAAATAAGAAACCAGGGGTGAAATAATGAAGCGTTAAACTGAATATTTTTTACGAGATTTCTTCAAACTAAGCGTTCATAAAACTTACATTTCACAAAGTTTCCCAATAGTTCGTGAAACCGTCCATTCTTGTAGTATAATTCCACTCACAAGACGGATACAGTAAAGACCCAGAACTAGGCTAGTACTTCCATTCTTGTAGTATAATTCCACTCACAAGACGGATACAGTAAAGACCCAGAACTAGACTAGTACTTCCAATTTATTTGCGCCGGGAAGATGTAAATTTAAAGTTGAACTCGGCGGGATGTGATTGTCCAACAAACTTAGAATGTTCGTCACTAAATACCGTCTCACTAGCGATTCTATCAAACCAGCATAGAAAATAAACTAGAATCGTTTAGAAATAATGTTGTTTTGATCATGGTCCATTTCCTTAATGTGAATTAATTTTGTGAATTAAAAAGAAAAAAAAAGCAGGTAGGCGGGCTTTATAGAGGACATCATGTTGCCTGGCAGCAGTTACAGTTCGTACCAGTTTAGATCTTCTTTTGCAGCGAGACATCTTAAAGTAGACATTACAGTTCTTAACTATTTCGATATTTCAACCGATTACTTTCGTAAATTATAATAAAAGTATATCGCTCTCTTTATCACTAACCATCAGTCAGTCAGCCTGTCTGTACTAGCACACACACCACACACCCACACACGCACGGAAGAACACAGAATTTAGTTTATACATACCTATTTCTTTACTACCCACAAAGGGCTAAACACAGAGAGGACAAACAAGGACAGACAAACGGATTAAGTCGATTATATCCACCTCAGTGCGTAACTGGTACTTATTTAATCGACCCCGAAAGTATGAAAGGTAAAGTCGACCTCGGCGGAATTTGAACTCAGAACGTAGCGGCAGACGAAATACTGCTAAGCATGTCACCCGGTGTGCTAACGATTCTGCCAGCTCGCCGCCCTAATTTAGTTTATACATACCACTTCGAATTATCGTGGCGTTTCTTTGATTTATGTAGTTTCTGCTCTCGGTCACAAATGGACCCACTTCTCAATTTCGTCTTTGTATTGGACGATAAATATCTCTCAATACTCTCAATACTCCTAATGTCTGCTCCCCACTTTTTTTAATGATAAAATTAATGCTATTAGATAAAATTAATGCTATTATTAACGGAAACGTAAAGGCGGCGAGCTGGTAGAACCGTTAGTTAACCGGACAAAATGCTTGGCGGTATTTCGTCCGTCTTTATGTTCTGAGTTCAACTTCCGTCAAAGTCGATTTTGCCCTTCATCCTGTCTTGGTCGATAAATTAAGGACTAGTGAAACACTAGGGCCGATGAAATCGACTAGTCCCCTCTCCCAATTATAATAAAAGTATATTAGACTGTTTTCTGTGTTCCTCCGTGTGTGAGAGTGTGTGTGTGTGTGTGGTGTGTGTGTGTGTGTGTGTGTGTGTGCTAGAGACAGACAGGCTGACTGACTGACGGTCAGTGATAAAGAGAGCGAAGAAAACAATCTAATTGTAGCATAACTGCAGTTGTATAACGGTTAAGTGAGGGCAGAAATATCAGATGTTAGAAATGGTGGTATATGCGAATTCAACAACGTAAGTCAGTGAGCGACTGTACCTGTAACAATAATAATAATTCCTAAGAATATTTCAGTCAATCTAATCAACCCCTGCGCTCAGCTATACTATTTTATCGCTCCACAAAAAGTTGGATGACAATGGTAACCCTGATGAGATTTGAATTCAGAAAATAAAGTGATGCATCTCACTGATATTTTTGTCGACGTTTTATAGGGTTTTATCACCAACTTTTCCTTTAATAATCTTTTCTCCTAAAAGCACAAAGCCTGAAATTTTGGGGGAGGGGACTAGTCGATTACATCGACCTCAGTGTTTCACTGGTACTTAATTTATCGACCCCGTATATATATAGTGAATCCTAACAAAGAAGAACAAACATGAAAAAACAACTAGAGGATGTGGTACAAGTACTGCATTATCAGACGCTCAGGAAAGGAAAGAAAGAGGATTTTATGTTTCGAGCAAAGCTCTTCTTCAGAAATAGGGGAAAGTCCAAACGAAGGGAAGACAGAGGAAGGAAATCGCCAACGATACACATGTGGTTATATTTTGAAATGACCGGAAGGGAATGGGGAAGAAAAAGTACTTTCTAAGACAGGAGTGTGCAAGAGAAGGAGGTATGTGTGTGTATGTATGGGTATGTGTGTACGCGCAGGTCTGTGTTTGTGTAATAATAGCACGTTATGTGCGTATGTGTGTGTGTGGTTTTGGCTGTTTATGTGTGTGTGTGTGTGTGAGTGGACTTTGTGTCGTTTAATATTGTAGGAAGAATTTATAGTAAGAATTTTTGGTAGGAGTGGCTGTCTATTATGTGTCCCTCTTCACATGTGGGTAGGAGAATGGTCAGTAAAAAAGTATTTAACTGGAAGTTAAAGTGAAACCATTAAAAGTGAAATAATATAAAATCGAAACTACTAATAACTTACTCTGTTGAAGGTTTCATTTTTATTCTTCGTATTTTGAGACGTAATACGGAACCAGTGCCAATGTTGTATTGTTTTAATCAAAAAAATTACATGCTGACACTCACGGTGTCTCATAGTATTACCATGCAAAATTTGATATGATTTGGTTGAGCTGTTTGAGAATCCATTGGAAACAGACAGAGATAGAAAGGGTTTTATATGTATGTATATATATATATATATATATATATATTATATATATATATATATATATATATATATAGAAGGAATTCCAACCTTGTCTGATTTTCACGTTTTATTTACAATTTTATAATGATATAATATAATATAATATAGTGAAATAAAATAATAGAATGTTAAATGTTCATTCTGATTGAACTAGTACTTTCATGCATTAAATTCTGCAATCTTCAGGTTCATGTAGTAGTGGTGACAGTCATGCTTCACAATTTAGATATAGATATATACACGAGCACACACACGCACATCCTACCCTTAATCACGGTCTTTCTCGATAGCCGGACACCAGACGGAGAGCTTACTGTGAACTCTGTTTCATTCTTTGAATCCTTATTCTTATAAGTATATGTGTGTGTATTTGAGCTTGTCGGCAAAGGGAAATGGTTCAAATTGGTATATGCTATAGATTAGTATAGACTAGTTGAGGCTGATGTTCCGAATACCATATGCAAAAATTATTAATTAATTGAAATTTTTCCCTTTTAGCTGAAGAAAGAAATTTAAAACCTAACAGTTTTTCTCTTAAAGAAGAGCGGAAATAATTTTCAAAAAATAAGAATTAATTGTTTTAAATACATAAGGGGAAATTTTAATCTCCATTTCCAGTCAAGAAACTTCTATGGATACATTCCAGTATATTTAACCTTATCAAGATAATATATTCTGCTCAAGCTTGCCTAATCAGTCCTTTCCCTCTCCTTGCATTACCTTACTCATTGTCTTCCATCAAGCCTAGTACGCGCATTTATCGTGCATCTTTTATGTTAACTCTCTCTGCGCCTTTCTATTTCTCTCTCGCCCCCTTTCTTCCTACTATACATGGCCAGATAGTTTTCAAAAAGATAAAGAATTATGAAAAATTCTGACCAATATAATTTGTATAATTAAAAAAAAATAAACAGGCGCAGGAGTGGCTGTGTGGTAAGTAGCTTGCTAACCAACCACATGGCTCCGGGTTCAGTCCCACTGCGTGGCACCTTGGGCAAGTGTCTTCTGCTATAGCCCCGGGCCGACCAATGCCTTGTGAGTGGATTTGGTAGATGGAAACTGAAAGAAGCCTGTCGTATATAAGTATATATATATGTATGTGTGTATGTGTTTGTGTGTCTGTGTTTGTCCCCCTAGCATTGCTTGACAGCCGATGCTGGTGTGTTTACGTCCCCGTAACTTAGCGGTTCGGCAAAAGAGACCGATAGAATAAGTACTGGGCTTACAAAGAATAAGTCCCGGGGTCGATTTGCTCGACTAAAGGCGGTGCTCCAGCATGGCCGCAGTCAAATGACTGAAACAAGTAAAAGAGTAAAAGAGTAAAAGAGAAGCAAGCTAAGGGAAATAACTCAAATGAGTTATAGGCATGAATTCTCCTTCAATTGAAACATCCTTCTTTGTTGGAGAAAGTAGTTAAGAACCGAGCGGTATTTGTTTGTAGTTTCCAGAGAAAAGGGAAGATAATTTCAAGGAATTAAGAATTAATCCCTCAAAATTAATTTACATGATTTGGGGAAGGTTTGATCCAAGAAATTGAAGCATATCCAGTGGTTATTTGTCCACAAATAAAGCTTACAACACACGCACACGCCCGCGCACACGCCCGCGCACACGCCCGCGCACACGCCCGCGCACACGCCCGCGCACACGAGCATACACACACGCGCGCGCGCACATAACTCTTGCATTCTGAATCATTAGACTAGAATATTTCAGCAAAGATCGGTAAAGAAACACTTTTGCATTCTCTCTCTCTCTCTTTCTCTTTATATCTTCATCTCTCTCTCTTTCTTTCTCTTTATTTCTCTCTCTCTCTCTCACACACACACATACACACGAGGTTAAAGATGTGTTTCTCACAAACTCGAGGAAGCTGTTAACGTTGGCAGGATGTACAGAGTCCTTTGGTTCATGACCGTTAGGAAATAGCTTCAAAATACCTGCATTGTACCATACTCGTATAAATAAGCAAGTCATTACATCGCTATTTGCACGCGATTCTGTCATTATTTGCACGCTATATTGTCACGTGATGCTGTAACAAAATTGCAGGCACAGAACTTCAGACATTAAACATAGGCTAAATGATTATATTAAATGTCATGCTCCTTTGTAAATGTATCTTAAAAACCAACGTAGTCAACGGCACAATAGAACAGTTGTATGATAAGAGCATGAGGGACAATTGGTTTAAACTGGTGTTTTAAATTTACCAATCAAATATTAAAAATAGAACTTGTTTGAGCTAATTTTGACGGCAGTGAAAGTATAAAAACTTCAGAAATTTAGATACGAAAGAGGACTCTTGCCTCCGATAAACGAATCGCTACTAGTCTGTTCCGCATTCAGCATGAAGACATGTCGTTAAGTGTTATAAAAGCTAATAACCTTCACATACTTTAACCATTACAATGTGCTGTAGAGTAAGAATTTTTAATATACTAGCAGTATCGCCCGGCGTTGCTCGGGTTTGCTTCGGCCCTTTAGAATTGGAATTTTTGAAATGTTAAAATTTTGCATTATGTAGCTTGTTATTCTCTTTAAGTGAACATTTTTCTGCTTGAAATACACCGTAAAATGGCGACACAGCAGTCAAAAGGTCGTAAAAAATAGGGATTTTCATAGAAAAAAAGCACCTTTTTGATGTAAATAATTTTTGGTGTTAACATGGTCCAATTTGAATTTTTTCTTCTACGGAATAAAGAGCAAGCCTTCTTCTATCATACTTTTAATTTTGGTCAACTTGCGCCGCAGGGTCTCGGAGGAGATAGTGTTAGTTGAAGGTTGCCAAACCTGCCATTCACAGACAACTTCAGCTTTAAATATATAGATTTCCTCGTTTCTAATTGTTGTAATATAACATGAATTATGAAGTTGCCCTGTGAGGTATTACCTCGTTTGGTTTCTCAATGCTTTTCGCATCCATTGAACTTTGAACTTTGAATGTCATTTTAAATACTTATCAATTATTGATATTAGATGTATGGAACGAAGTTCTGTTTTGTTAGCGAAATTAATAGATCCGGAGAGATGGAAACGTAGCTTTTTCTTCATGTGTTTACTATTATTGTGACACAACACATTTCTCTAGCCAACGTTTTCATTGAAATTGTTAATAATATCACCCATGATTTTAACAAAATACAAAACAAAGCCCTTAACCGAAAATGTCGATGATGTCACATTTCTGAAGATATTACGCGTATCATCAGTATCTGCCCTAAAATGTCATTTTGGTACTACTTTCCAATGTACCAAAAAACAACATACAATGTTGTCTTGAAACAAATATATAGAAGCACTTCTGTAGTTGAGTATATACATTCCTTGTGTCTCACTACAAGGAATATTAGTGAAATATTCTCAATACATGTGGCGTACCCTTGGTCGTCAGCTACCATAGGGGTGACAATCACTTCTAGATTAAGTTAAGTTGAGGTGGATTTGGAAGTTTGAAATTTAAATCAACGAATAAAGAAGTAGGTGTTCAGAATATACACATTTATTATTTATTCCCCACCCCCTCTCCGTATTATAAAAATCTTAAGATTACCAAATTCTATCAAATTCAAAGATACCTAATATTGTTCTTTTGGTAAGAAAAGTTCTTGGCTTTAAGGGTGCCGCAAAAGGTCTGGTTGGAGGCCCTATCTTCCGAGTTCTTTTGCATAGCTTAGAAAAACGGAAGGACTGCTGCAATAAGTGTGTGAATCTGAGAGAGGAATATCTTTATATATAAAACTGAAGTTGTGTGTGTGAGAGTCTGTCTCCTCCGATTTAGATTCCTAACTACTCCCACATTTTGCGGTGCAGTTTAACCAAAAGCGGGTATCTTATAGTCGTGATTCATATCGAGCCCTTCTGAGTATTAGCGCGCGTCTAGGATGAGTCTACGATTTAAAAAAAAAATTACCATAATTTTTTCGTTTTTTTAATGCATTTTTTGCTCGGTTTATATAAGGGAAGTAACTCTCTAAAAATGCTTGTATAGTTATTTCCCTTACAAACTCGAGCAACGCCAGGCGATACTGCTAGTGTTGAATAAAATCATAATTAACTGATCCTTCTGTATTTTCCTTTGCACAACACCAGAAACTTTTCAGTACTTTCTCGTAGTTATCGAGGACAGCTGCTTCGCATATGTGAATATTTGTTTGAAAGCCAATGAGAAAGAAAATATTTATGGGTATTTAAAACTCTCGGCTTCTTTACCTAGCTTAGAAATTCACATTTATACTGATGCCTTTGGTTATGTTAGTAGATCTCTTAATGGCAATACCAAAATGCTAACACGAACTTTGCAAACACAATTACTAAGAGAAATAATTGAAACAAATAAAACTTTTTCTAAGTTCATGTAACTTCTACTCGTTGTTGTTGCCAACTTCAACCAATGGTTTTCTTTTCCTTGTCAGAAACCAACTCTTTCCTTATAGGAAGAATTCAAATATATTTAAAATATTTATATATATATATATATTTATTTATATATATATATATATATATATATATAATATGCACGCATTCAAAATACCTTTATACGTATGTACATGCAGAGACACACATATACACATCCCGGTGTGGCAAGAAGCTTGCTTCCCAACCACATAGTTCAGGGTCCAGTACCGCTGCATGGTACCTTGGGCAAGTTTCTTCTACTACAGCCTCGGGCCGACCAAAACCTAGTGAGTGGATTTGGTAGACGGAAACTAAAAGAAGCCCGTCGTATACATATGTATATATATTTGTGTGTCTATGTGTCTATGAGACCGACAGAATAAGTACTAGACTTTCAAAGAATAAGTTCTAGCGTCGATTTCTTCAACTAAAGGTGGTGCTCCAGCATGGGCGCAGTCAAATGACTGAAACAAGCAAAAGAAAGTATATATATAGACATACGCACGTATGCATAATATACATACATACATACATACATACATACATACATACATACATCGCATTTCATCTTTATATACAGTACCGGTTAGATATTAGTTTGATTTAATATTCTTGTGAGACATCCAAGATACAACTGAAATTTTAATGAACGAAGGTTATTATTTTTTTATTTTCGTTTACATATTCAAAGATAGATAGATAGATAAATACACATATTCAAAGATATATATATATATATATATATATAATATATATATATATATATATATATTATATATATATATTATATATAATATATAAATAACGATCTTATCAAGTGGCCAGCATGGAAATAAAAACCTTGAAAGGTAATAATTATTATTAAAATTATAACTTAAGGTATCTACGAGATACCGCCATGCTGAAAATAGCAGCCAGGATCTGGCACTAAAACCATCTTAAGTGTTCATATAGCACAAGATATATATATATATATATATGTGGCGCTCTCTCCACATATATATATATATATATATATATATGTGTGTAAGAGAGAGAGAGAGAGAGAAAGCGGAAATACTGAGGTTTTGGAACAAAAAATGCTCTCCATTTGTCGGTTATACGTATTATTATCAATCTTAATAGGCATGTAGCGATTAATAACGTTTAATCTGTGTTATTACCAGTGATGCATTCTTAAAGAGTATTTATTGGAAAACTTGCTAAGATCCCAAGAATTATTATTATATGATAGTAAAATCATTTAAGAATTGGCGTCTTTCGGACGCGTGATTAATTTATATCCGAGAAAGGAATTAATTTTATTGGGAGATAATAAGAGGCTTTCGACGATTACGACATTTGATGTGAATATTAATTTACGATTGCAGTGAGCGCTGCAGAATAAGATGTAGAATAACAGTCGGTATAGTCCACTATATGATTTCGATTTTCATTTGAATGTCATTTCATTATATTTACGACATAGATGTTCTTGGGAAAAGCATGAAAGTTGCGATACTGCATTTTAATTTCATTAACCCTATAACGTCTGTTATTAACGATTCTCGACATTTTACTCTTTTACTCTTTTATTGTTTCAGTCATTTGACTGCGGCCATGCTGGAGCACCGCTTTTAATCGAGCAACTCAACCCCGGGACATATTCATTGTAAGCCCAGTACTTATTCTATCGGTCTCTTTTGCCGAACCGCTAAGTTACGGGGACATAAACACACCAGCATCGGTTGTCAAGCAATGCTAGGGGGACAAACACAAACATACAGGCACACACACACACACACACATATATATATATATATACACATATATACGACGGGCTTCTTTCAGTTTCCATCTACCAAATCCACTCACATGGCTTTGGTCGGCCCGAGGCTATAGTAGAAGACACTTGCCCAAGGTGCCACGCAGTGGGACTGAACCCGGAACCATGTGGTTGGTAAACAAGCTACTTACCACACAGCCACTCCTCCGCCTATTCTAAATACTATTGTCTCATTGTAACAACCCCTACCTGAAAACTAAAAACTTTGACGAGTTCTTCCGATTCTTAACATTTGAACAACTTTGTATGTATGTGTCTGTGTGCATGGTTTTGCATACAATCCCACATTATATCGTTTTGGGAAAGTGGTCTACCAGTAAATAAGTTATAGAAATATATAATTTGGTAGATGGAAAATATTAAGTAGCAGCTCGTCGTATGCATGTATGTATGTATGTATGTATGTATGTATGTATGTATGTATGTCTGTATGTATGTATGTATGTCTGTATTTACCACTTACAGCTTGGCAATCGGTGGAGGTTTGTTTATATCCCCATAACTTACGTCGCTTAGCGGTCCAATCAGAAAAATAGAAACCGAAAGAATAAGTAGCAGATGAAAAGTAAATACTGGGATCGAATTCATCGACTAAAAAAGAAAAAAAAAACAACTTTCAAGGCGGTGCACCTGTGTGATCGTAGTTCAATGATTCAATGACTGAAACCAGGTATAGAATATATATATGTATGTATATATATATATATATATATATATATATATAGATATATATATATATATATATATATATATATATATATATATATATATATATATATATATATACATATATATAAAAGACAGGCGTATAAACAACAAACAGGAGTATTAGCTTGATGCTCGGGAAGGTGAGAAAGTTTTTACGTTTCGAGCCTACGCTCTTCAGCAGAAAGGAACTCGAAGAATAAACAGAGAGAGAGAGAGAGAGAGAGAGGAGAGAGAGAGAGAGAGAGAGAGAGAGAGAGAGAGAGAGAGAGAGGAGAGAGAGAGAGAGAATATATACATATATATATATATATACATATATATACATATGTATATATATATATGTATGTATATATATATATATATACATATATATATACATATGTATATATATGTATATATATATATGTATGTATATATATTTACATATATATACATATATACATATATGTATGTATATATATGTATATATATATATGTATGTATATTTATATATACACATATATATATACATATATACATATATATAATATATATATATATATAATATATATATATATATATATATACATATATATTACATATATATATATACATATATATTATACATATATATATAATATATATACATATATATATATATATATATATATGTATATATATATAATATATATTATATATATATATATATATATATATATAATATATATATATATATATATAATATATATATATATATATATAATATATATATATATATATATATATAGTTTAGGCTTCAACGAGGTTATTCGACTTTCTTAGAAGTAGCATCTAAAGATGCAACTTTCATTGAAGTATGACATATTGAATTCCGCAACGTGGTCTGAATTACTAGCTGAAATCATTTCAGATTGCTTATATCGTGAAATATCTTTGGAGAAATGCATGCTTGTCGTAACTTCCTATAATTTTTTCCAAAATATTGCGATCTAATTAATGCGTTTTACGTGTCTGACTACTTATGTTTATGCATAAGTTTGTATCTATGCGATGGTGTATGAAAAGCACAAATACTTCAACTCTTTATTACAGCTTGCCTTAAAATATAGTGTTTTCTTTGTGGTTATCAGAAAGAAAATTAATTTTCTTCAAAGCGCAGGCATGACTGCGTGATTAAGGAGCTTGCTTCCTAACCATATGGTATTGGGATTATCCACAGTGTCTTCTATTGGGTTGTCCGGAAAGTTCGTGCCGATTTTTAAAGGAAAGACATAGGTCAATAAATACTTGCCATTACATTTTTAATCAACTAAATATGAACCATTTTGTTGCACAATGCGTCTCCATCTTTCCTTTAACTTGAAAATACTCTCTTCCCAGAATTGAGATAGTTTCATGGCAAAGAATTCATCAAGGTATCTTTTTACGTTGGCAAGTTGGGAGAATCGTTAGAACGCCAGAGAAAGCGTACAGCGGCATTTCTTCTTAATCTTTATGTTCTGAGTTCAAATTCCGCCGAGGTCGACTTTGCCTTTTATCTTTTATGGGGCGATGAAATAAGCACTAGCTGAGCGCAAGGGTCAATATAATCAGCTCTCCTGCTCGCCACAAATTTCTGGCCTTTTACCTATCGTATAAAGGATTATTTGTTCTACTATTTTAATTGTTATTGTTTAACCCAGGTCATCCTTGATCAAGTAAACCCATGCTCGTAGGATTCAAGGCGTGTCCTTCTCGTATTTTTTTCCAGTCCTATTATATTTATAATCCTATTAACTAATGATTAACTAATCTAAGATGATAGGGTGTAGTTTGAAGGAGATTTATGTGATAGTTGCAATGGGTTCCTGATTTGGTATCCTGACATGTATATAGAACTCTCAAAGGAAGTCTCGTGCAACCTCGTGGAAATCACGTGAGGAGAACGCTACTAGGAACGGTACAGCGTGGTTCTCGAAAAGTGAACTGTGTAACTTGCAGTTGCGAACATTCAACAGTTGTCCTATAAGAGTGAAATACAACAATTTAGTTGCTAGTTCCAGAACGTCGAATAACTATGTTAGAAGCATCCCCTTTCGTTCGTTTCCAATTCAATAGTTAAATCATTTCTCGACATATGATGGGTGAGTTTGGAAGAATACTTTTATTGTACGTACGTCATATTGCCTGATATTTCCACACTAACAAAAATGTCTTAATATTATTGTAGCAATTAAGGGCGGTGAGCTGGCAGAATGGTTAGCACACCGGGTGAAATGCTCAGCTGTATTTCGTCTGCCGTTACGTTCTGAGTTCAAATTCTGCCGAGGTCGACTTTGCCTTTCATCCTTTCGGGATCGATAAATTAAGTACCAGTTACGCACTGGGATCGATGTAATCGACTTAATTCGTTTGTCTGTCCTTGTTTGTCCTCTCTGTGTTTAGCCTCTTGTGGGTAGTAAAGAAATAGGTATTTCGTCAGTCGCTACGTTCTGAGTTCAAATTGCGCCGAAGTCGACTTTGCCTTTCATCCTTTCGGGGTCGATTAAATAAGTACCAGCTACGCACTGGGGTCGATGTAATCGACTTAATCCGTTTGTCTGTCCTTGTTTGTCCCCTCTGTGTTTAGCCTCTTGTGGGTAATAAAGAAATAGGTATTTCGCCTGCCGCTACGTTCTGAGTTCAAATTCCGCCGAGGTCGACTTTGCCTTTCATCCTTTCGGGGTCGATAAATTAAGTACCAGTTACGCACTGAGGTCGATGTAATCGACTTAAACCGTTTGTCTACCCTTGTTTGTCCTCTCTGTGTTTAGCCCCTTGTGGGTAGTTAAAAATAAATTACTCATTGCCTGCCACTAAGCTTAGTACGCGCATTTATCGTGTACCTCTCAATGTCTCTAACTCCTTTTCTTTCAACGATGTAAAACGTGATTGGAAAAATCAACTAGCGAACCAACCAACATGTATATTGGCTATTATTAGAGATACACAAACATACATACATGTATACATACACACATGCACATACGTAGCCCTCAACTGCTGGTCAAGTTTATCCTATTCTAACTTTAATTACGTGTGTGTTTGTGATGGACAGAAAATTGCGTATGTATGAGAGTATGTGGGAGTGGGAATGTATATAAGCGTGTGTCATGTATTTGGCGTTCCTCGACTTTACCATTCCCTTACCACTGCCTGTCAATTTCAATGTTCTTCTGTCAACCTTAACTTGCACTAACTCTTTCTGTGTCTATTTTACTCTTTCTCCCTCTCTCTCTATACGATAGAAAGCGTAACTGAAGAAATCAATCCGTCAACCAACTCTATATTGGATATTATTATATAGACTCAACTCTTCCTCCATGAAAGCATAGATCTTCGAGTCATCACTGTAAGGTCGGTGGTTCTTATTTTGTACCCAGCACTGTAATGTGTCCTTATTTGACACAATATACATTTAAAATGTTTCTTTTAAGTAATAAATGAATCGGGTTGCTTGAGAACGCAGCCCAAAGCGGGTGGTAAGCTCCATCCAAGGCTAAATATGGGGGACGAGTCCGATAGCCGACAAGTACCGCGAGGGAAGGTTGAAAAGAACTTTGGAGAGAGAGAGTTCAAGAGACCGTGAAACCGCCCAGGGGTAAACGGGTAGGACCGCTCATTGCGATCGCGAGGGGACTCAGTCCGCTGCTTCCCGCCGAGGTGCCGTCGTTGACGACGAACGCGCCGTTGGCGGCAGCCATAAGATGTTTCTGCACATCTTATGGGTTGAAGAACTGATTTAAGCTTTTTAATTTAACAATGATATAGAGCTGTTATTTCAACAACCATAATATAGTCTTCTGTCATTGATGTTAGCAGCTCAACCGATCTACCAGGTGCTTCCCTGTTGAGTAAAATTTTAAAATGTTAGTCGAGAGAAAGTGTAGACTATACACTGTAGAAACTCTTTTGTCGGTTTTGCACCTTCGTTGGCTCGAGCCTTCTATGGTTGATAAAATAAGTTGAAGCAACATATGCAGTTCTTTTTCCTTTTTAACTCGACCCTATTACCTGGCAAAGCATCATGATCGTAAGGTTGTGGTTTCGATTCCTAGACCGGGCAACGCGTTGTGTTCTTGAGCAAAACACTTCATTTCACGTTGCTCCAGTCCACTCAGCTGGCAAAAATGAGTAACGCTGCGATGAACTGGCGTCCCGTCCAGCTGGGGAACACATACGCCATTGAAACCGGGAAACCGGGCCCATGAGCCTGGCTAGGCTTTAAAAGGGCGCATTCATTTTACTTATTACCTGGCAATGTTGCAGTTTCTTGGAGTTACTCTTAATCTATGTTAAACGATTTAGAAATACATTCTTAACTGGATAGATCACAGTAAATACGTTCTTAACTAGGTAGATCACGGTAAATTCAAAAGTGCTCAACTCAAATATTTAAATGAGAAAATAGTGAGGATACAGGCGACCGAGAGCTAAAGATTTTTGACAAATTTCATTGCAAACGCCTGTAAACCGGTGACAAGATGTTAACTGCAATTCTGCTGTTGTTTAGTAGATGGAAGCCTTATTGGTTCAGTCAGCTGTAGCTCTAACTAGTGATGATTTGTGTCGGTAAAAGACAGTTAATAACGTTCGCAAAATTAAGTGGACAGTAGAGGCGCGTGGCTTAGTGGTTAGGGTATCAGCATCATGATCGTAAGATTGTGGTTTCGATTCCTGGACCGGGCGACGCGTTGTGTTCTTGAGCAAAACACTTCATTTCACGCTGTTCCAGTCCACTCAGCTGGCAAAAATGAGTAACGCTGCGATGGACTGGCGTCCCGTCCAGCTGGGGAACACATATGTCATAGAAACCGGGAAACCGGGCCCATGAGCCTGGCTAGGCTTTAAAAGGGCGCATTTATTTATTTATTTAATGTGGACAAGGGAAGTTTCGTCTCTGATTTAAATGTTAGGGTTCGCCTCCTATCGTGGAGGTGGATTTTTAAAATAGGCACCATATAAGAAATGCTTGTCGACTAAGTACTTGACTAGTACTTATTGTACTTATTTAATCAATGAAGTTTCGATTAAACTATCTTCGATTCCATTAATGTTCAACTCTTCCCGCGACCTAGGAACTCATTCATAGCTAAAAATTTTATGAACTGATTTTTGACGGCGCCGATCATCACTATATAGACTCCCAGCATTCTTAGCGTTTGTTTCATATAGTTGCATACTTGCATCGTAAATAGCCAAATGTATGAAAGATAAGAGTGATTGCTTCGTATACCATGTAGTAGATATAAAATTCGAAAAGATCAATATGCACAGGCAATGATAGTTGCTGATACATTTATGTGTTGAACTAAATATGTTTAATTAGATTTTTAATGCTCACTTCATTAGATATATTAACATTAACTTAGCTTTTGTTTTTTCATGCGAATGGCATCTCTGAGTAATGAAACCGAGTGAGTTATAATTTTTTTTTGAACTAGTCAAGCATAAACTGTTGTTTTTAAAAAAGTACTAATATAAATAGATTATTTCTATGTGTTCTTTAGATCGAGGTCAAATCTGACATCCAACAAACCTATCTAAAGAATTCCAGCAGTAATCATCCTATCTTTTATTGGTGGAGGAAGGGATATTTAAGACTATATTATCGAATATGTTACTCCAAAATTTTTACAACTATTGAGAGTTATTCGAGAGCAATTTGGCTGCTATTTCTGACAGGAACAGCAACTAAGTATAGGTTTCCTATTGGTTCGATTATTTTCTATGCTCAGTTCACTAGTTCGACAACCAATCCACAATATCCCATCACTTGCATACAAAAATGTTTGCGATATTTCTATAGCTTTTTACAATTGTTGCATCTAAAACTAAAACAGTGAACAGAATAAATGAGATTTCCCAGTCTGTATTGATTCTATTCTGCAGGAATTATATTATATTATGGTTCAAGTGGAACCAAAGAAATTTGACCATATCTGAATACATATTCAGTGGTGATTGTTAGCCACTCAGTCAAATACAATTTATCAAATACATACATACATACATACATACATACATACATACATACATAGGAGTGTGTATGCGTATCTGTATGTGTGCGTGTATGTGTATCTGTGTGTGCGTGCGCATGTGCCTATTATTCTACTGTTAATTATATCCTGATTCATATACTACTGATAAAACTATGACATGAAAACCTATCAAACTTTGAATTTAAATCAATTACACACACACACGTGTGTGTGTTTAAATATATATGTGTGAGTGTGTGTGTGTGTGTGTATGTAAATATACATGTGTATGTAAATACATGTGTGTGTGTAAATATGTATGTATGTATGTATGTATGTATGTATGTATGTATGTATGTATGTATGTAAAGAGGATATGAGGCGTTTTCGTCAGGATGACTAAAACTAATAGGTATGCGTTCTGAGTGCTCCAGTAGGTATGTCACCGAAATCCCAGTGAGAACAGCGGTTGAAGTTGTGGCTGTGTGATTGTCTTGTTTATTAACGGCTAGAGGTGGCATCCCTTTGAGTCTAAAGTAGTGAGGAAAGGCTAACAACTATGCAATGTAGAACAAAGGCATTTAATTCAATCTAAAGTTTATCTATATAACGAATAGTAAAAATAATACAAAATAGAAAAGATAGTCTCTGACATCTGTTTCTGGGGTTTCCCAGTTATTGGAGCATCGTATGGAGCGATGACTCGGTAAGTTGGGTATACCGTCATCAGAGAAATATAGGTTAGACAGTGGAAAAATATTCCTCATCAATGATATTTGTTGTGGTTCATTGTCTCCAGGAGACTGCACCAATAGCTGGAATATCCCAGAAACAGCTCTCAGAGACTATCGTTACTATTTTATACTATTTGTACCATTCGTTACGGAGCTAAATTTTAGATTGAATTAAATGAAATTAAATGTCTTTGTTTTCGATTGCCCAATTGTTTGCCATACCTCACTACTTTAACTTATGTATGTATGTATGTATGTATGTATGTATGTATGTATGTATGTATGTATGTATGTATGTATGTATGTATGTATGTATGCATGTATGCATGTATGTATGTACTGAAGATAAGATTCCAAAGCACACATACTGGTAAAAGACAGAGAGAGAGAGAGAGTGTGTGTATGTATGTATGTCTCTATCTATCTATCTATCTATCTATCTATCTATCTATCTATCTATCTATCTATCTGTCTGTCTGTCTGTCTGTCTGTCTGTCTGTCTGTCTGTCTGTCTATCAGTCTGTCTATCTGTCTGTCTATCAGTCTGTCTATCTGTCTGTCTATCTATCAGTCTGTCTATCTGTCTGTCTATCTATCTGTCTGTCTATCTATCTGTCTATCTGTCTGTCTGTCTATCTATCTCTCTGTCTATCTGTCTGTCTATCTATCTCTCTGTCTATCTATCTCTCTGTCTATCTATCTCTCTGTCTATCTATCTATCTATCTCTCTGTCTATCTATCTATCTATCTATCTATCTATCTATCTATCTATCTATCTATCTATCTAAATTATGAATGTATGCGCATACATAAAACCTATGACAAATATGCCATGTAACCATGTACATGCTATACTTCCGGTCCATCCTCTCATTTGCTGAATTCATATACACAAAGCACCGACTACTTTTAAAGTCATTGAGCTCTTTATGGATTTAAATACCTTGCGTAAGTGAACAATTAAACTAATCTAAACTCATGAGGGCATATCTACTACATAATTATTAATATAATGAACGAGGCAGCGAGTTGACAGAATTGTTAGCACACTGGACGAAATGCTTAGTGGTATTTCACCCGTCGCTACGTTCTCTCCCTCAAATTTCAGGCCTTGTGCCTATAATAGAATGGTTATTATTATTATTATTATTATTATTATTATTATTATTATTAGGTGGCGAGCTGGCAGAATCGTTAGCGCGCTAGACGAAATGCGTAGCGGTGTCTCGCTCGCTGGCACGTTCTGAGTACAAATTCCGCCGAGTACAAATTCGGGGGGGGGGGCGATAAAATAAGTACGAGTTAAACACTGGGGTTGATGTGATCGACTCATCCCCCTCACTAAATTGCTGTCTTTGTGGCCAAATTTATTATTATTATTATTATTATTATTATTCCTTCGTAACACAGTGTAGGTAAAATGCACCAGAGTCTTTAGTCATCTATCAAGTCACAATAAGGATCTCAGACAGATAATACTTTCCTTAAGATGCGCGCTGCCCAATAAGGCTGCTTTTTGCAAGACATCAAACTTGCATGGAATTTCTAGTTGCCTTAAGAAGTTTTGAAATTTTGATGGGATTGAGCCCAACCACTGATTTCACTTTTACATTACCCTCTCGGATTCCATACAGTCTTGCCATTTCCACTTTCAATTCGGACGAATTGGTGAGTTTTTCACAACATTCATGTCATTTAGTATGGCTACATCAATGATCTGACAGTGTTTGTCTCTATTATTATTATTATATGAAAACTCACAGCTTATTTCGCTGGGTATGATGGAAAGTGTCAGCTGACCACAGCTAGCAGACTAAGGTGACACTTGTTTACTGGTCATGCTCCAAGAACCCTACGAAGAATTCTTGCAGTTCCAAGCAATGCTGATTTTTGTAGGTGTTCTACCTTCACACTTGCACCGATCTTTTTGAACTATGTAGGTTGTTGAGTGCTGATACTTCCAAGTGACCCAATTACTATTGGTATCACGTCTACTCTCGTCATTGGCCACAACCTTCGGATTTCTCACTTCAAATAGTCATAGCTGTTTACTTTTTCTTCTTCTTTCACATTGATCCTGTTGTCACCGGGGCATGCTATGTCGATTATCATGCATGTTCCTTTTTTATTGACCACAACAATGTCCGGTTTCCGATGTCTGGTCAGGTGGTTGCACTGGATTATTGTACCCCCACAGGATTTTGCAATTCTCATTCTCAGTGACTCCCTTTGCTCTTTGTAGGACGTGATTTGCACAGAGCTCCCAGTGGATCATTCTTGCCACATTGTCATGTCGCCATTTATATTCGCGTTGTGCCAATTTCGGGCACTCGCTAACGATGTGCCATACCATTTCACCCCCCTCACCACACATTCTGTATTTGCCGCTATCGGTAGTGTTGTCTATTCTGCACTTCACATAGTTGGTCCTTAACGCTTGTTCTTGAGCTATGCGTTTGAGTGCTTCTGTCGCTATCTCCAAGTCACTCCTCATCTGTATCTGTCTTCGCGTTCACATTGCTTGCAAACTGACCGTACGTTTATTTCCTTCCATGCTTTTTCTTCTTTTGTGTTCATTTCTTGTTTAAATTTTTCTTTCATTGCACAATTTTCAGTTTTGATGAAAAAAAAAAATATATATATAAATATATATATATATATATATAAATATATATATATATATATCTTGTTCAAATTTATAGTAAAACAAAGACGTAGACAGGTGTAGGAACAACAAGCAAGTGTATTAGTTTGACGCTCGGGAAAAATGACAAAGTCTTCGAGCCTACCGCTCTTCGACAGAAATGAATAAGTGGGAAAGAGAATAAGACTGTATATATATATATATATATATATATATATATAATTGTGTACACGATATTTTATATGAATAATATATAGTCTATTGGCTAAATGTTTTTGCGCTAGGCCACTGGTAATAAAAATGTCTATAATTCTTATTACCCTAATATTATTTATTATGTTTATATATATATATATATATATATATATATATATATATACGACGGACTTCTTTCAGTTTCACTCACAAGGCCCGAGGCTATAGTTGAAGACACTTGCCCAAGGTACCACGCAGTTTGCTGGAAAGCACAAAAAATGACAACATTTTATTTAGAAGACACGCTCAGGTTTGACAGAATCTATCACAGGGACGCGCGCATGAATAGGAACACACTTGTGTCTTGCCAAAATCACGGAAGTTTTCCTTGTCCCATCGAAGGAACCATTGCGGACAGGTCTCGCAGACAGTTTGAGTAAATATTTATTTATTCAAAGAAAGTTGGCATATGGCACCATATGCACAATCTTCAAAACAGCGGACAAGGAGAAGGAGCAAACCTAAATTATACCAAACGAACATAAGGCAGTCCGACGATACCTGGAAAAAAGAAAGACAAGGCTCGCTGTCAAAGTAATCACTGACGACGTCGACCTCTGGCTTGTGGTCGCCTTCGTGGCACAAAGTGGGAAGGTGTTCAGTGCTGATATAACCTTCGGCGATATATTATCGGATGGGGTCAGCATGAACATACAAGAAAGGCTTATTAGCATTATTAAGGCGGTGAGCTGGCACGCCGATCAAAATGCTTGGCGGCATTTCGTCCGTCTTTATATTTTGATTTCAAATTCCGTCGAAGTCGACCTTGCCTTTCATCCTTCGGGATCGACAAAATAGGCATCACTTTAGCACAGGGATCAATGTAATTGATTGTAGCCCTTTCTTGAAATTGCTCGACTTGAGCCAAAATTTTAAATTATAATAATTATAATAATAATAATTATTATTATTATAATGAAGGTGGCGAGCTGGCAGAATCGTTATTGCGTCTGAGTTCAAATTCCGCCGAGGTTGACGTTGCCTTTCATCCTTTCGGGATCGATAAATTAAGTACCAGATACGCACTGGGGTCGATGTGATCGACTTAATCCCTTTGTCTGTCCTTGTTTGTCCCCTCTATGTTTAGCTCCTTGTTGGCAATAAAAAAAATAAGAATCGTTATCGCGTCAGAAAAAAAAGTTTAGCAGTATTTCTTTCGACTTTACGTTCTGAGTTCAAATGTCACCGGTGTCGACTTAGCCTTTCATCCTCTCGGGTTCAATAAAATAAGTACCAGTCATGTACTGGAGTCGATGTAATCGACTAGCCCGTTTCCCCAAAATTTCAGGCCTTGTGCCTATATTAGAAAGGATTATTTATTTATTTGCGTGTGCAATGAAAAAGTACTCGATGCATCATGTAATAGATTTTGACGTATCTATTCGACGTTGAGTTTCGAAAGTGACCCCACCGAACAGATTAAGATCTCCACTGAAGAGCCTACTTAGTACCATGTCAGTATCACTTTTGCTGAGCAGAGGATATAGTTCAGCATCAATACCGTGAAATAAACGAGTTACTATTGATAATGATAATGATGGTTAGATTCATGCGAAATTTTTTCTAGAAAACTTAAGATGTATGACATTCCACTCATGACCATTTCATCTGTTTAAATATACGTACAACTACATATTTCAATGCGTTCTACCTTTAAATAAAACAGAAGGGTGTAACTGGAAAGAGATCTGGGTGCTACTTTTAGCAAGTCAAACGATCACATCGAAGTTCCGTCGTTGACTTGAATAGACGAGGGCTTGTTTAAAATACAGAGCTGAGTTGAACTCACTCCGTTCTTTCTCTTTTAGGTAAATAACGTTTTGTTAAGGAACAGAAAAGTAAATCACTGAACACTCAGCTACTTAAAACCAGTGGCACACGAACCTGAGCCAAGCCGAGGCTGCTTATGTTTGAAGGCGTTTTTGAGGATGGAATAAGACAGAACTACAGACACGCATACATGTGATGTGGGTTTATGTTAATGATAATCGTATTTCACTCCTAAATCGTTTCATACCACGAACATTATAACATATCACATGCAATGCAGATATTTTTTTTAAAGAAATGTAATTAGCTTTTCGATTTTCCTGCTTGTAAGCGATTCTACAAGATTCTGAAATTTAGGATTTTTCCAATAGCAGAACGATAGCTGAACGGTTGCAGAACGCCCATCTACGACACAAAAGTGGGAGGGTCTAATATCTTATGCTAGTAATAAATGCATAAATCTGTATTAGTGTTTGCACAACTTCTATTCTCCGTATGTAGCTTTCTTAAGCGGTTACTTATAAGTAATTAAACCACGCTGTAATTAAACGGGGACAAATATCGATTATTCCTCACCAAGTAGCGCATTTTCGAAATATATGGTCCTCTCTCTATATATGAGTCTATATATGTAGATATATACGTGTCTATATATGTCAATTATTCCACTAAGTTTTTTTTTTCCCATTTGTGCCCATCTACACTCGCACGGTACATGCATACACGCACGTGTCCATCTCTCCATCTAAAAATACCTACATGCATACATACATACTTATATACATATACATAGATGCATACATACATTCATACATACATGCATACATGCATAGAAATACAATATATATGTATGTATATATATATATACTTTATTAATAAAACTGCAAAGGCATCACAAAAGCTGTTACTCAGTTTCACGTTCCCGTTCGTCGGGCAGTTTTGGTTGAGAATTGAACAGATATATTGTCGAGAGAGAGAGAGAGAGAGAGAAGAGAAGAGAAAAAAGAGGGAGAGAGAGAGTGATGGGGGAGGAAAAAGTAATGTTTGATACTTGCATGCGGATACACCGATAGAAAAATAGATAAATGCATTGATAGATAATCATATAAACACATAGAGGGAAACTCATATACATAAGGAAAGTATCAGATGCATTTTTCTGTTGTGGTTGTTGTCGTTCAATCCCCATTTTGGTCCCACTTGACCATAATCAAATAAATGCGCCCTTTTAAAGCCTAGCCAGGCTCATGGGCCCGGTTTTCCAGTTTCTATGGCGTATGTGTTCCCCAGCTGGACGGGATGCCAGTCCATCGCAGCGTTACTCATTTTTGCCAGCTGAGTGGACTGGAACAACGTGAAATGAAGTGTTTTGCTCAAGAATACAACGGGTCACCCGGTCCAGGAATCGAAACCACAATCTTACGATCATGATGCTGACACCCTAACCACTAAGCCACACGCCTCCACTCACTCGACCATGCCTTTGATAAAAAACATTCTAACCGTGATCATTACAGTATTTTTATGCGGTTATTACATTATCCTATGTGTCTTTCTTGTTTTTTAAAGACGGTAGGGTTATTCATGGGAGATGTTATTTCAAGCAAACCAAACAACCACAATGAAGTTCCCTGTTTGTTCCATTTGAGAAACTTTTGTAACGTGACAATGAGCTAGATGTTTCATAAACTATCGACAAACTAACAAATTTTTGATAAATTAATTTCTTGCATATGTAAATCCTGGTTATAGACCAATGACACGACCGTAAGGTTATGCGACATTTAGTTATTTCGAACATAGAATGTCTTTTTGCTAACCAATCATATCACATAATCTGAATCAACTAACGTTCTATCAAATAGAGATAATATTTGCTAATGACACTTTGGTTTCGATTCTTGATTAAGAATTAAGATCTCTCTCTATATAAACGGCAGTTTGTCTGTGTGTCTGTTAGGTTGTACCCTCACCCTGACCACGGCTTTCAACCGATTCTGATGAAACTTGACACACACATAGCCCAATGTCATAATTCAAAACTAACGCAGCGAAAATTTTGAAAAGTTCCCCCAGTTCTGAAAAAAATCGATAAATTCGACATGGGGTCGAGAATCAGAAACACAAACCACAGACTGTCATGGGGACGCAACTCGACCTTTTTACTCTCAAAAAAAATTTACCATCATTTTTTTTCCATTTTTTTGCTATTTTTGGGGTATAACTCTCTAAAAATGCTTTATAGTTATTTCCCTTACAAACCCGAGCAACGCCGGGCGATACTGCTAGTAGACAATATAAGTGGAGAAAAATTTGGTCCATTTTTATTACTTTTCTCTTTGGGAAAATCATAAACGACGTAATCTTTTATTTCACTTTCCTAACTTATAAAAGTCAACCTTCAAACCTATATAAGACTGAATTATCCTTTATGCCTAATAGGTCTATGGGTAAATAATTCGATTTCAACTTCCAATTGTAATCGCTGTTGCTCTATCACTAAAGTTATTAAAGAAGAGCATTCACGTTAAAACTCCATATTTGCCCTTCTATTTAACTATTAGAAGAGAATCATTGTTGAATTAATAGGGTGTAGGTCCATAAACTGAACGGCTGGACGTTCGTATCAATACCGATACAGTATTGTGTCCGCCACCAAGACAATTTAAGTACCACTGGCTAAGTGCAGCTGGTTTTAAGTAGACATCGTAACGACGCACAGTGTGAATGGTATGTCGTTGACAAAATTTTCGTCCATGCGAACAAACTATATATATATATATATATAAAGTTATTTTCACATATGTAGAAAATCCAATCATAAATTTACAAGAAAAGATTTATTTAATATGATATTTGACACCGTGTCTTTCCTAGGCGCATTTAAAAAGCATAACAGAAAAGAAATTTCTTAAAGTGGACATCGACTCCACAGACAATTTGCTTATTACATAAGCGAGGACTTCAACTGGAGTACAAAACACTGTTTGATAATATAAGGATTCAAGATGCTTCAAATAAGAAGCCGACATGTATAAACAGCAAATACTCAATCGTTGCCCCTTAATGCGCTTTGGTGTTTCAAGGTTCTTATCTTAGTTTTCTCTTAGGGTTGACTTTGTCGTTCATTAGAGGTTAAAATAGTAAATAACAATAAAATATCAATATACTATGGACGTTTCTTTAGAAAATTTTCTGGTTTTTTTTTTGTGCTTAGTTAGAGGATTATAACCATTTTCAGGTTTCTGTGACTCGTAGTTTTGGGTTGGGCAAAAGTAGAAGAAATCCTTAAACAGAAAACCTGGTTCGAATGCTTGCAACAGTGGGGACTCCATTGAGCGTGTAAAAGAAACAGGAAGCGCTGTTAAATCCAGTCGGTGGATTAGATCTACCTCACAAAAAGTGCTAGCATCTGAAGGGCTTCTCCAAACCTTTCCTCAACCCAATTTTATTCGAAAAATTTGAAGTTTACCCCAAGACTATGGTGGAATACTCCAGCGTAGTGCTGCAAAATGGGAGCGAACCCAGAATTACGTGATTATGAAACGAATTATTTGTTCTTAATTGTGCCGGAAAAAGGTGAATGAGACGGTTGAAACAAGATGGCCGGACTAGATGCTTTTTACTATCTACTCTGTTGTTTGTTTTTATTTTTAAGTGAAAAAAAACACCCCCCACCAAATATCGACTGATGCTTCTTTCATCATGATCGATAAAATAAGAACTCTTAATATATTGGCATCATGAATGTTTAGACAAATTATCTTTCGTTTATCAGTAACAACAACAAGAATAGCATGAATAATAACGTGAACATCAATATTAATAGTAATTTTTTATGTTAGAACCAAGCTGAATGTTTATGGGTAAGAATGTGGCCTGTATCTGAACGCTTTTACTTAATACGAACATATTTTATCGACCTATGAGAACTCAAAGGGATTTGATCTTAAGGCTTAAGGGAATTAAACTACATATTGCAAGGTATTCTACTGATAATGCCGTTCTTCGCTCTTGAATAATAATAATTTCAAGAACAGGCACAAGGCCAACAATTTTGAAGGGATAAGATTATTCGATTCAATCGACCCCAATATTTGACTGACGCTTTATTTTATCAATTCTGAAAGAATGAAAGGCAAAGTCTAATTCAGCAGGATTTGAACTCAAAATGTAAAATGTAGTAAGAATACTGCAAGTCACGAAATCGCTAATAATTCTGTTTATCCACGGCTTTAATAATTTCTAATTTAGGCACAAATCCAGCGATTCCGTGGAAGGGATTAGTCGATTAAATCAATTCCAGTACCTGACTGGTGCTTTATTTTTATCAACCCCTGAGAAATTGAAGGCCAAGTTGACCTCGGTGGTATTTAAACTCGAAATAAAAGTCTACATTGAAATTGACCCAGTGTAAAATAAAAAAATGCAAGTGTAAGCCTACACAGTGTACACAATTCCATAATGTCCTTAGAGGAGGACTAATCAAAGAACCCCATACATCTTACAAGTGTCCCTTGCCCGACAGATGCATGCTGAGAGTAAACGCATTTACTTGGGACATGCTTTCTACCCGTTGTTAGATTACTGGAGAGCACCTCACTTTACTTTAAAAAGTTGATAATGACTTTGCTAGAGAATAAAATGAATATTTTTGGTCCTTTCAGTCTACATATGACCACCAAACGGAGAAAGATTGCCCGAATTTCCCACAAACAGGAAAGTGGTGGGATGATTTTCACTCAGTCGATAAATCTGTCCTACACGCTACAGCAACCGTTTGATAAAAATCCACAAGTTAGCAATGCTCAGATACAGAACTAATTTGTAAAGAATGATTTAATCGTTCTGCTCACACCACGGAAAGTCCAGGTTAAAAGCATTTTCGCTCCCGCAGAGTTTATCTCGAACCAGCAATGCACCCCGGAGGCACCACTTGGCCACACATTTCTGTACCTGTATTATATGGGCCAAAATTTCTCCGAAATTGACCAGCCAGTTGATCCTTGGTGACATCAAGAGTTTCCCTAAGGTTATTGTCTATCTTTTCTATCGCAAGCCCTTTATCAGTCGAAATCCTAACTGGTAGCGGGTTATGAGAGCCTGACAGCATTCCAGGTGTCAGGGTTCTCTTTCTTGATCTTCGCTTTATCCAGAACAGTCGCTTCATCAAAGAACCAAACTGTGAAATAACGTGCGCAATAAATGGCGACTACACCTCTCATCGCCCAGAATCGCCGCAGATGCAGCAGCCTTATTATTTGTCTGTGCATGATCAGCCACGGCTTATCACACGATCTGTGCAAAAAGTGTTGGCTGTAGACGAACTGTCTGACCACTGGAATCCGACTCTTTCATAAGTAGCGAAACAGCAGAAATTCCAATCTGGTTAGACAAAAACGGGGCAAAGAGCAACGGTCAAGCGGCAATATATAACAAAGGCGATACACATGTTTGCCATATCAATGCGAACTGTTACGGATAACTTTCTTTCAGTCCATTTCTAACTGTGGCTAGCCACCTTGGTCGTAATCACACCTGTTTCTATCTACCAGGAGATCCGGATCTAACATATAGCCCCTTCTTCATTTGGTTACACAATCTTCGCCATCAGAGAAATAGTTCTTAAGTAATAAGTAGAAGAGAGATTCTTTCTTTTTGTCCCGTGTTACTGTTGTATAAAGCCAAGACAACCCTAAAAGAACCAATCTATGATCAAATGCATTTCGCCTCTTTTCAGATATAGCATATTCTATTGTCTTGTCAAAATGATAGGGTGTCGGCTGAAAGAAATCCAGCAGCTATTTCTGGCCGGTCAAGAGTTCACGCCAGGACTCTTTCGCTGACTCCGTTTTCTCATGCTTAGCTCGAGCTCAACTCAGATCGAACGTGTTCTAGTCGTAGCGATCTCATCTTTAATTCAGTCATATGTCTAGGACCACATTATACAACATATTTATCTTTTAAGACGGCAAATTTTGATTTGAGTAAGATTTGGCTGCTATTTCTAATAAGTTGAGCAACCATGCAGAAATTTCTCCGTTGGCCGGGCAGAATTCCGCGTTGGCTTATATTTTTACCTTGTCAATGTCGTAGCTAGAGTGGGTGCCGCCCGGAGCAGCCCTTGAATTTGTTGACGCCCACCAACCTGCCCCCTATTCAGGATTATACAGCTGACCCAAAAGTTTCCCTCTCCTTAAAAGCGTCACCCTAGGCGGAATGCTCCTCGTGCCCCATCGACTAGCCACGCGATTATGCTATCACATTCCAGGAAGACATAAGCTAGACTTAATACTGGTCATTTTTGAACGCAGAAACGTGAGTCACCGAACTAAATACACAACCATAATGAATCACCAAACACTCCTTCCGTTATGACAGTTTCTTACATAGACATGAAACAGTAGATATTTTAGAATAATCAATTATTACTGGTGTAACATTCAAGATGTTTTTGGAAAGGGAATAAGGATGTAAATGAAATAATTTTGAAGAATAGAAATTTGGTTTTGTTTAACCTTATTTTGTTAAACTTTATTTTATCGATCCTGAGAAGGCGCAGGAGTGGCTGAGTGGTAAGTAGCTTGCTTACTAACCACATGGTTCCGGGTTAAGTTCCATTGCGTGGCACCTTGGAAAAGTGTCTTCTACTATAGCCTCGGGCCGACCAAAGCCTTGTGAGTGGATTTGGTAGACGGAAACTGAAAGAAGCCCGTCGTATATATATATATATATGTATGTGTGTGTGTGTGTTTGCATGTCTGTATTTGTCCCCCCAGCATCACTCGACAACCGATGCTGGTGTGTTTACGTCCCCGTAACTTAGCGGTTCGGCCAAAGAGTCCGATAGAATAAGTACTTGGCTTACAAAGAATAAGTCCTGGGGTCGGTTTGCTCGACTAAAGGCGGTACTCCAGCATGGCCGCAGTCAAATGACGGAAACAAGTAAAAGAGTAAAGGGTAAGAACGAACGGTAAAGTCGACCTCAGTGGGATATGAACTGAAACTGTAAAGGGACTCCACAAAATAGCGTAAATTATTTTGATTTAGCGGATTTGGTCTCATATGATGCACTTTCCCCCAAACCACAGTCTCTCAAATCCTCATTCCGGGTACAATATGCGAAGTTGCTTTAAATATTACACGCTTCAATGCGCTAACAACTTTTTTTCCCTAGTATATGCGTTGCTGGAATTGGGATGTGTCTTGTATGCTCATGCGTTTTTTTATGTCATTTAATGCAACAGTCTCTGTCGATTCCACTAATCCAAAGCGTTTTCGAAATAACAATAGTTATTATAGTTCTTACATAGGCTTGGTGTTTAAGCTTTTAACAGAATAAGTAAGTGTGGTGTGATGTTTATGTTTTCTTAATAGCATTAATGACACGAGTGATGACGAGAAGTGTTAATGTTAATGGAAATGCAATCATTTGTCAGACAGTTTGGCGAGTGTATCTCTATTCTGTGACGGGAAGTACTTTATTGAAAAAAAAAACAAAAAAAAAAAACGAAGAAGAAAGAGATGAAGACGAAAGAGAAAGAGAAGATAAAGAAGACAAATATGAAAAAGAAAATGAAGACGGATAAGTAAGAGGAGATGAAGACAAAAAAGAAAGCGATGAAGAAAGTGAAAAGAAAGAAGGAGAATAAGAGAAGGGGAACAAGAAGAATGAATGGAAGACTATCAAAAAAAAAAAAGAAGAGAAGAAAGGGAAGAGGGAAAGAAGAAAGAGAGACGACGATAAAGAAAGAGAAGAAAGAGAATCAAGAAATGGTGATGGAGAAGAAGGAAAAGAAAAAATAAGGGGAAACAGAAATGGAAGAAATAAAGGGGAAAAAACTAGATAATAATAATAATAATAATATTAATAATGATAATAACAACAACAGCAACAACAATCATAATGATAATAATAATGATAACAACAACAATAATAATGTTAATAATAATGATAATAATAATAATAATAATAATGATAATAATCCTTTCTACTAAAAGCACAAGACCCGAAATGTTTTAGGGGTGAAGGCTTGTCGATTACATTGACTTCAGTGCTCAGCTGGCACTTATTTCCTCGATCACGACTGTATGAAAGGTAAAGTCGACCTCGGCAGAATTTGATCTAAGAACATAGAGACGGACGAGATGCAGCTAATCATCTTGTCCGACGTGCTAACGTGTCTGCTAGCTTGCCGCCTTAATAATGATAATAATCCTTTCTATTAAAGGCACAAGGCCTGAAATTTTGAGGGGAGGGAACTAGTCGATTACATCGACCCCAGTGTTTCACTGGTACTTAATTTATCGACCCCGAAAAGATGAAAAGCAAAGTCGACTGCGGCAGAATTTGAACTCAGAACGTAGCGACGGGCGAAGTATCGCTAAGTTTTTCGTCCAGTGTGCTAACGATTCTGCCAGCTCGCCGCCTTAATAATAATAATAATAATAATAATAATAATAATAATAATAATAATAATATAATAATAATAATAATAATAATAATAATAATAATAATGGCGATGATGCTGATGATTTTAATTGCAATAATAAATATCACTATTTAAGCTAGAAGAATTAAAGTTACTGCGGGATATCTAAAGACAACACATTAACAACAATAACAATAACGGCAACTCGTTAAAGCGAAAGTGAAAGTAGAATACAAAACTATTGACTTACTCTGCTGCTAGCACGTGACAGTGGCCAAAAGCTATTGGCATGGAGACGCGGAATCCACGCCGATGCCATATAACAGCACAGACAAAATAGGAATCCGCTCGCAATCAACTTCATGGTTCTCACTTTTCAGTTATGGAATTCGGGACGAAGCTTCTTATATTTAT
The DNA here is from genome assembly GCF_006345805.1 of Octopus sinensis. Lineage (NCBI taxonomy): Eukaryota > Metazoa > Mollusca > Cephalopoda > Octopoda > Octopodidae > Octopus > Octopus sinensis. Next base: position 133,516,164 of record NC_043000.1, read on the forward strand.
AAAAAAAACCTCCAGAAAATGTAGCACCCACTCAAATAATGGCAATACTGCTGCTACTGTTGATGTTTCTGTTGTTGCTGCTTCTGTTATTGTAGTTGTTGCTGCTGGTGCTGCTGCTGCTTTTACTGACAACTGTTGCAAGTGTTGTTACTGCAAGTGTTCTTACTGCAAGTGATGCTATATGCAGCTAAGCTTGTTTTCTTGTGTGCGTCGAACTCAGAGTAAAACTGATTTATGATTATTTATTTATTCATTTATTATCTTCTTTTTTTTTTTGTGGGATGCTTTGTCTTCGATTCTTGCAAGTTCTTCAATTAAAGCAAACACCAGGAACCGTTTATAGCAGCCTGTCATTGAATCAACCAATCAGAAACTCTCGTGGTACTTTTCAATTTAAACTTATCGAAATTTTTGGTCCCACCTACTTCGATGACAGACCAAAGGCGGATGTGAAACATTCTCTCTTTTTTCTTTTCTGTATTATCATTATCATTATTATTATTATTATTATTATTATTATTATTATTATTATTATTTGCACACGTTACCAAATTTAAGAATAAGTTATGAAAAACAAAGGAAACACTTGTAGAAACACAACCAGGCATGCACGCACGTACGCACACACACCTGCTACACACGCATGCACGCACACACACGTACACGCACACGCCACTATCCTGTGTGTGTGCGTGAGCGTGTGTTAGTATGTGTATAGGCATACATCTACATGTGTTTTAGGCTGTCCGTCCACATAGCTGCATAATTGATTTAGCATATTTGCAACGCAACGCAACGCCCACGCATATTTATATAAATTAATGCATAAATATGAAAACATTTTTGCCGTACAGCAACAGGTTTAGCATTGTATATACATGCAATATTACAGCGGAATACATTCATGCATGCATATATACATGCATACATACATTCACACACACACACACACCACACACACACACACACACACACACACATATACAGACATGTGTCTCTGTGATTATATACACACGGACGCATACATATCCATATCATACATATATATATGTGTGTGGGTGCGAGCGTGCGTTCGTGTGTGTGTGTGTGTGTGTGTGTGTGTGCGTGTGTGTGTGTGTGTGTGTGTGTGTGCAGTAATATATATAGTAATATCGTTTGTTTGTTATTAAAAACCTTGTTCTTTTTTCAGGATGATAGGGGTAATTAGTGGGAGATTTAGTTGCTATTTTTAGCAAGCTGACTGACCGTATGGAGGCTCTATGTGCTTTATTTCCATTCTAAGCTGTGCTGCACATTAGTCTGTCCTCAGACAATTCTATTAGTGTATATATAAGAAGTGGTTCATACCCGTTCTCTCCAACTTTCTCCCTTTCTACAGATAAGGGCTACGGGAGAGGTCCCCTTCGATTCTCTCCACGGTGCAATAGAATTGATTCAGAGAAAGGGGGAAGAAGGGGAGAGGGAGAGGAAAAGGGAAAGGGAAAGAGGGGGGAGAGAATGAATTGATTCTCCTTATGTGATAGTTTATTTATCGATCTTAGAAACGATGAAAGGCAAAGTTGACCTGGGCGGGATTTGGACTCCGGGCACTGAGAGTCGAAATAAATACCGCAAGATATTCGATTCGTCGCCGTACTGACTCGGTTCGCCAATTTAGAGTGTCTATAGTTGAATAATGGCTTCCAATTAGGCATAAGGACAGATATTTTTTAAAGATCGATTTCAGTACTTGATTGGTACTTTATTTTATCGACCTTGGTAAGATTTGAACTCGGAATATAAAAAACTGGAACAAATATGGAAGGTAATTTTCCTATGTTCTGACGATTCTGACAATACATAGTTCTGTCTACAGTTGAATAATAATCCTTTCTACAATAGGCACAAGGCCTGAGATTTTGGGGGAGGGGGGTCAGTCGATTTAATCAACTCCAGTATGCAACTGGTATTTAATTTATCGGCCCTGAAATGATGAAATGCCAAGTCGATTGCAGCGGGAATTGAACTCAGAACATAGCGACGGACGAAATACCTCTCAGCATTTAGTTCGGCGTGCTAACGTTTCTTATTTCTTTATTGCTCACAAGGGGCTAAACATAGAGGGGACAAACAAGGACAGACAAAGGGATTAAGTCGATTACAAAGGGATTAAGTAACTAGTACTTAATTTATCGACCCCGAATGGATGAAAGGGAAAGTCGACCTCGGCGGAACTTGAACTCAGAACGTAACGGCAGACGAAATACCTATTTCTTTACTACCCACAAGGGGCTAAACACAGAGGGGACAAACAAGGACAGACAAACGGATTAAGTCGATTATATCGACCCCAGTTCGTAACTGGTACTTATTTAATCGACCCCGAAAGAATGAAAGGCAAAGTCGACCTCGGCGGAATTTGAACTCAGAACGTAGCGACAGACAAAATACCTATTTCTATTTTTTTTACTACCCACAAGGGGCTAAACACAGAGAAAAACAAGGACAGACACACGGATTAAGTCGATTACATCGACCCCAGTGCGTAAATGGTACTTAATTTATCGACCCCGAAAGGATGAAAGGCAATGTCGACCTCAGCGGAATTTGAACTCAGTACGTTGCAGCGGACGAAATACGGCTACGCATTTCGCCCGGCGTGCTAACGTTTCTGCCAGCTTGCTGCCTTCAGTTGAACGGTTTCTGATTGAAGTACAAGGCTAGCAATTTTAAAGTTGTTGTTTGTTCCTTCTTGAACCATGCCTGGCTCATAAGGGCCGGTTTCTAAGTTTCATCGGTGTGTAGGTTTCCCACCTGGACGGGACGCCGGCCCGTCGCAGGTGAACTGCTTGATGCAGGAAGAAAGCGTGAGCCGCGTGAATCTTAGGTGTTTCGCTCATAAACACACACATTGCCCAGTCTGAGATTCGAACTCTTGATCTCCCGACCGCGAGACCACTGCTCTAACCACTAGGCCATGTGCCTCCACCAATTGTAAAGTTGGATATTTGTAAATACCATCACCTCAAACCTCTTATTGGTGCTGGTGGTATTTTAACTCAGGATGTAAGGGGCTGGAAAAAATACAGCAAGGTCCTTTTTCCAATGCTTTATAGAATTTGCTAAACCATTGTTTTCCATGCAAATGAACAAATCTTTCAACAAAAAGTACAAAACCAGCAGTTTTGGGGCAGAGGCGAGTCGATTTCATCGATCCATGGACTCAAGGGGTATTTATTTCATCGACCCCGAAAAGACGAAAGGCGAAGATGACCTCTGCCAGCTCGCTGCATTACTAGAAAGGAATAGTAAGACGGGTAAATACTGAATTAATATGGGTAGATACTGGGTAAAATGTTACTTCAAAACCTGATTTTTTTTTGCAGAAAAGAGGATTCAGATCTCCATAAATGTAATATGTTTTGTTATCTTATTCCGAGACTGATGGAAGTGGAGGGGACTGAGGGAAGAAAGTATCTTCAAACTGGAGACCTGGTCCCGAATGCTTGCAAATAAAATGGATGCCGATAAAGTACTCAACATGTCATGTGGTTGTGTCTAAACGAGCAACGGATTAAGTCCACTAACCATGTAGGCCATGAGAGTTTCGAACTCAGAATGCAAAGAGCTGGAACAAATACAGAAATGCATCCCATCCGATGTTCTTATTACCTTACACTGCAATTTTATTTTACTCACCCCGAAAGAATGAAAGGAAAAGTTGACCTCAGCGGAATTCGAACTCAGTGTGCGGAGAGTAGGAGCAAATATCGCGAAGTATTTTATCCGAAGCTCAACGAATCTGCCAATTCACTTTGTCGGTTGGCTACTTTACGTCGTTGGCCAATGGTATTGCAGAATCAGTAACTTAACCACTTCTGCTGTGCCTTGGCAGTTTCCCGAAGCAAAAGCCTAGCCCCAAGCACTTGCTTCTGGGAACAGCCAAGGTACAGAATAGATGGTTAAGTACACATATCATGAAGGAAAGCCAAATCAATATTTCGCAGCATTTTGTCCGTCTTTATGTTCAGAGTTCAAATGCTGCTGAGGCCGACTTTACCTTTCACCCTTTCGATAAAATAATTACCAGTTGGACACTAGAGCTGATGTAAATGACTTACCCCCATCTCCAAAATTACTAGCCTTATGCCAAAACTTGAAACCAGTACGTTCGCAGCATCTATGGAGCCGCAGGGGATGCCAGATATTGGTTAAGTTTGATCGGACATATCTGTTTCTTTATTGCCCACAAGGGGCTAAACATAGAGGGGACAAACAAGGACAGACAAACGGATTAAGTCGATTACATCGACCCCAGTGCGTAACTGGTACTTAATTTATCGACCCCGAAAGGATGAAAGGCAAAGTCGACCTCGGCGGAATTTGAACTCAGAACGCAACGACAGACGCAATACCGCTAAGCATTTCGCCCGGTGTGCTAACGTTTCTGCCAGCTCGCCGCCTTGATCGGACATATCTGTCTGTGTATACCTCTCTCATTTACGTTAAAGGCAAAGGTCTCTTGCACAAGGCCAATACAAGTTTAAAGGACGAATAGGACTGGTTCTGTACAAACCATACACCTTATAATTATAAATCCCTGCTGCTTTTGTGGGGTAATTTACTGAGTGTTTAAAAATGTTTTACAAGGAACATCATACATTTATTTACATGTAGGCGCAGGAGTGGCTGTGTGGTAAGTAGCTTGTTTACCAACCACATGGTTCCGGGTTCAGTCCCACTGCGTGACAACTTGGGCAAGTGTCTTCTACTATAGCCTCGGGTCGACCAAAGCCTTGTGAGTGGATTTGGTAGACGGAAACTGAAAGAAGCCCGTCGTATATATGTATATATATATATGCGTGTGTGTGGTTGTGTGTCTGTGTTTGTCCCCCTAGCATTGTTTGACAACCGATGTTGGTGTGTTTATGTCCCCGTTACTTAGCGGTTCGGCAAAAGAGACCGATAGAATAAGTACTGGGCTTACAAAAGAATAAGTCCCGGGGGTCGAGTTGCTCGATTAAAGGCGGTGCTCCAGCATGGCCGCAGTCAAAATGACTGAAACAAGTAAAAAAGAGAAAAGAGAAAGAGAGTAGTATAACTGTAGTAAAGCGATGGATTAAAAACAAAGGCACAAACACGCACACACGCATACGCACAAAAGAAAAACGCAATTGGAGTATTATTGTATTTTAGAAATGAGATTACATCTTGGGTGGCTGTACAGAATGATAGGAAACAGGAATCTAATATTGAATTATTAGCAGAATATTTCAGATTTATAAAGAACAGGAATGAGAATCAATGAAGCCCAAACCCATATTCTGGTAAATGTTCTGCATTTTGAGATATCACTAATATTGTTGATGCTACTTGGCCCCAGTCAGCTGTTATTATTCAGACCGATGATCAAAGACATTCATCTTCATTTTTAAGTATATAGCGTTTAGGAATAAGTTAATCAATAAATCTTTTCCTTTAAGACAGCATAGTGCGAGATGAGGGGTATTTGGCTGTTATTTCTTGCGGCTCGAGCGACCGCAAGAAGGGTTCCGGTTTGGTTGGTAATATTTTAGAAACCCTTAGGGTGGCGAGCTGGCAGACTTTGCCTTTCATCTTTTCGGGGTCGATAAATTAAGTACCAGTTGCGTACTGCGGTTGATCTAATCGACTGGCTCCCTCCCCCAAAATTTCGAGCCTTGTGCCTAGAATAGGAAAAAAAAATATAAAGCACAACTAGAATAATGACCATGAAAACATCGCAGAATGTGATTTCGAACCATTTTACTTCACTTATGCTACATATTCGGTGGACACCTAGATTTTCTCAAAAATTCTCTTGGTGGTGGTGGTAGTGTTTTCTTTTTTTTTTAGGGCCGATTCAACTTTGATCAGTTTATGACCAAAAGCGTTCCAATCATGACAAACGTGTCTCTTTAGAAATATATCAAGAACTACATTATGTATTGTGTCATTTTATTTAGGGTGATAAAATCTGATTTGAGGGTGATTTGGTTGCTATTTATAGCATGTAGAGCAACCACACAGAGGCTCTCTCGTTGGCATTACTTTTAAAATTCTGCAATAAGTGTCTGCTAAATCACCTTGCAACGGTTAAGGGGCGCCCTCTAATAACTAGATGAAGAGGGAGGAGTATAAGCGATTCAAAGACAGGGTCACTAGAATCAGCAACCATCACGTTATATACTATAATTCTCGGCAAGGGTTTCTAAAACATCAATTTCAAATTTTGGCACAAGGCCAGTAATTTCGGGGGAAAGTGTAAGTCGATTATATCGACACCGAAAGAATGAAAGGCAAAGTCGACCTCGGCAGAATTTGAACTCAGAACATAAAGACAGACGAAATACCTAATTCTTTACTATCCACAAGGGGCTAAACATAGAGAGGACAAACAAGGACAGACAGACGGATTAAGTCGATTATATCGACCCCAGTGCGTAACTGGTACTTATTTAATCGACCCCGAAAGGCAAAGTCGACCTCGGCGGAATTTGAACCCAGAACGTAACGGCAGACGAAATACCTATTTCTTTACTACCCACAAGGGGCTAAACAGAGAGGACAAACAAGGACAGACAAACGGATTAAGTCGATTACATCGACCCCAGTGCGTAACTGGTCCTTAATTTATCGACCCCGAAAGGATGAAAGGCAAAGTCGACCTCGGCGGAATTTGAACTCAGAACGTAAAGGCAGACGAAATACGGCTACGCATTTCGCCCGGCGTGCTAACGTTTCTGCCAGCTCGCCGTCTTATTGTGCTTTCTATTTTACAAAATAAATGGTCACAGGTTAATAATGACGTCGTTTCATTTTACTCGTAATGGTCAGTAATGGTCGAAAGAAAGGCATGAACATATAATGAGATTTCTTTTCGCACCATAATATTGAAGAGTTATTGCTGAAGGAAATCAATATTTTATATGTAGGATGTGTATTCTATCGAACAGAGCTAAAACATCCAATGTCTTGATTATGCGAAGCAATTTCGATTTCATGTTGCAGCAATTAAGTTCATTTACGTCTTTTTATGAACTTACGAATAAAACATAAATATAACAGAATTCCATTCCAGCTAGAGATTTATATGTGATACATTGTGTTTCTTTAATTGGAACAACCATTTGATACAGGGCCATTATAATTGACTTCACTCCGATTTCGGTTCCCAACTCTAGCTATAGCAGATCAGTTACGCCATTAAAATTTTTGAGAAAGAGCTCAAACATAACTTAGTTTTATTTCCTCACTTATAAATATTTCATTACCTTCACTTTTTCACTAGACCAGTGCTTAATTCTCATTTTTCTTTTATAGCTGGAATTAGATGAGAGACAATAATCTTCTAAACCAGACTTCAGTCTATCGTGGGTGATTTTTCATACTTTGCTATAGCATTCAGTTCACCGAACCATTCTTTTCTACTCTAGGCGCAAGGCCCGAAATTTTGGGGGAGGGGGCCAGTCGATTAGATCGACCCCAGTACGCAACTGTTACTTAATTTATCGACCTCGAAAGGATGAAAGGCAAAGTCGACCTCGGCGGAATTTGAACTCAGATCGTAAAGACAGACGAAATACTACTAAGCATTTCGCCCGGCGTGCTAACGTTTCTGCCAGCTCGCCGCTTTAGTTCACGGAACCATTCGTCATTTTAAAGTATTGTCGCTGTTTCTCTGCTTATGTTTAGCACTTATTAAGGCTGGTGGAATTCAGCATTTTTCCTGGGTCTTCTTGACTGGAGAAAGAAATGGAAGAAGAAACTACAACCCATAAGTTATTCTAAAAGAGAAAACCTGGTTCGAATGCTTCTAAAATATAATGTTAAAAGCAGCAAGAATCAGGTAGTGGTGTTAAACCAAGTTATAGGTTAGCTATACCAGCCAAGGGTATTTACTGGCTGTGTGACATCCTTTCTCAGAGTTTCCGTCGGTCCAGTTTCACTTCGACCCGAAGGCTATCATAGAAGGCAGTGCCGGGCACAGTGCAATAAAATCCATCCAGGAACCACACAATAATCAAGGAAACTTCTTAACGGCATATCATTCCAAGATATTTTTGCAGCTTCTCTTCACAGATGAACATCACTTCTAAAGGGTGTGATGTCATCTGTCACTACCCATGTTTTTCTTGCGGACATCGGTCGACAGATATTCTAATTGAACGCCAGCCGCATTCCTTTCATTATTTTGGAGGAGACAAAAAAAGAAAAAAAAAGGCTTAAAATTAAGGATCTCACCTTTAACTTTAAGACTTGTGTATGGCACTTTGAGCAAATGTTTTCTACTATAGCTCCGGGCCTATCACTGCCTTAGTGAGTGAAGTTGATGGAAGGAAACTGTGTTGAATCCCATTGTGTATATATATTCACACACACACACACACACACATAAATATATACATTCGTACACCCATACATGTATGTGTGTGACTGTGCTTTTGTCTCTATGTTGTTCCCACCGCTTGACAACCGGTGTTAGAAAGTTTACGTCCTCATAACTTAGCGGTTTAGCGAGAGATAACGATAGACTAAGTACCAAACATAAAAAGTACTGGTATTGATATATTCGACTAAAACCCTTCAACGAATAAACGATAAGCGATCCTCACTAACATCTCCCCACAACACTGACATTAATTTCTTTGGCTCTGCAATTCACATTATCATCACCCCAATCCTCATCATTTGTATTGAACACCAGTAACAACATTTCAGTCTATGACATTTATTATTATCATCATCATCCCATTATCATCTTAACTGAAATCACGTTTTAAATCTCAACTTTATATAATTTCATTGTTGGTATTTCATTATAACCCTGGTTCCAAACTTCAGCGGATATGCGTGGCCTAACGGTTAGGCTGCTGCATTCACGATAGCAAGATGCTGGTTTCCATTGTGTTCTCAAGCAAAACACTTTATTTCTCATTGTTTCAGTCCAGTCAGTTGTAAACGAGTAGCTTGGCACGGTCTAGCGTCCTGTCCAGGGGGAATGTCGTGATCTCGGTTGCTTGTACGCCCTGGAAACCGGTTCACCGGCCCTATGAGTTCTGGTAGCCAAAGACATTAATATCTAGGGGACTTACTTTACTTTCTTTTCCAAGCATCAATTACTTTATAGCCGAATGGAACTACAAATGTGTAGATTGTGATTTCAAACTCGCAACGCAGCAGTATTTTTGTATATTTTCGAGCTATGCATTTAATCATACATTCCCTCAGTTCAGCTGTTAAAAACGAATAACAAATCATGTGGGAATATTATCAGGGATAGACTGGTAATCTATCCAAGAGAAGATTTAGCTCTCATCCACTTCATATTATAAAACTAGAAATAATGAAAAATTTGGAACTTGAGAAGTATTTCTTTACATTTCAAAATTCAACTTCATTGCATCTGTTACCTACACGGAATCAATACAGACATTACCAAATTGACACACATACAAAATTATATGTGTTAAATATAATGGAAATGAATTGTTTATTATCCTTACATTATTATTATCCTTACATTGAGAAATAGTGCCAATAGACAAGAACTAGGCAACTTGATATGGAGAGCTTAAGACTGACTTTACCCACGATTCAGCCTTTATAAACAAGACACAATGCAATAAATAATTATCACTTTATTGCTTTATGCACAGAGCCATAAAAATATGCATATTCTAAACATTTATTCCGTTCACTAATATCATTTACATATATGGCGTAGCAGGCAATATTTCTTTGCTGCAAACAATTCACAATTTGATAGATCGTAACAACAGGCTTAATTCAGGGCAACAAATAAATGAGATTAAGACAATTTCTGCGGAACATATTATTCAGAAAGAAATCAGGAAAGGAAATACTTTTTTCTGGTATGCGTATAATATAATTTCATTGGATTCATTTGTTAACGTTGTGTTTGGAATATCGGTGTTGTATCGTAATGTTCTATAAGTCAAAATCGATTGACAATATCAATGAAATAAACTAATAACATCTCAGTAGAAACAAGATAACTGTGAATACAGCAATTCAACATGTTGACTAATTTTCCTAAATTCCAGCGGTTAGTTCGGGTCTAGCTTTGCAGTACCAGATATAAGAAGCGATAGGATACCATTTTTGGCATGCTAGATTCGTTATTTGCAAATAGCCGAACAATTGTAATTTCTAAATATAAGATTAGGCTTGATTTGCTACAGATTACCTAAACTGCAAGAATAATAAATAATGCAAAGTAAATGTGATACCTAGAGCGCCCAAGCGTACACCTGAGCCGAGCTTAGTAGATGAAAGATAAATCTAATCTTGAAAGAGTTGCTGCCTATCGCAGAAGCATTCCCTGAATACGCGTTAAATGAGAAATAAAACCTATTTGAAAACAATCTTGCATCAGTCTATTAAATCTTTTTCTTACATATTTAGCAAGCGTAAGAGATTTTGTACAAATACCTCCACTGCGTAGAAAAACCTGATAAGAAAAGATGTCAAGCGCAACAGATATGACTGCTGTATTATTCAAATTTAATTCTTAAAAACCGAATTGATAAAACGAAGGAGCGCAAGTTGTTGGATTACTTCGTTCTGTTATGGCTAATAAATCAAACAGCACAAAGAGCAAATTAAATACTTTAGCAATGATCCCTAAACTTTACACATCAAATATGGCGACCTGGCTTTTTATTTCAAAATATTCGTTTTTACTGGTTTATCAAGTGATGAATGGCAGATCGTAAAGATTCCTAAAATAACTTTCGATATTTTATGTCTCTTTTCGATCTGAGTTTAAGTTTTGCCAGGGCCGATGTTGCCTTTATTTTCCCGCAGCAATGATAAAATATGCACCATTATCATACTTTGAGAGCATATCAGCCGCACACCTTCTCTAGAAAATGCAAGAAATTAATATAAAATCTTTTATCGACTCTCCTAAGATTAAAAAAAAACAAACTATACAAACATTTACTCGAATTGAATACAAACTCTAAGCTTCTAAATAATTCGTTCAATTATAAATCCTAGACCGACATTTTACAGAACTATTATTATTGATTGGGACATTAGCAAGAGGAAAAGAGTTTCATCGATCTAATTAGTGAATAATTATTTCATAAACTTTCTGGTTAGCAAAAAGGTGAAGTCGCCACCTTTGTGGAAGAAATTTGAGCTCGGAATGTAAAATGAATAAATAGATATTCCTGTCGATATGAATGATGGTCGGGGGTCATAGACGCAACCTCAATCAACACATACTCAACACACACAAGCACTCACACATTCACAGATTCACATTTCACACATACAGCCATTCGTTGAATCTTCTTACACTCATCAGGATGAATAGGGATGGGATTCCCGAGTTCTCTGCCAAGTCGATTTACCAGCCTTTGTCTCTTCACAGGCACCCATAAATAGTGAGACCTAGCTAGATATAATTTAAGAGGTCGGTTGGGTTACCGCATCTGACCTTCGCTGCATTTACAGGGTTATTATAATTTCAATTTCCTGCTTGATAATGATTTGGAAATTAAAGCTGATCACTTGGTTTGCTTCCTCAGTCAAGTCACAGAGTCTTTGTTTGACTGTAATGAATTAGGAATCAGAGCACGGTAAAAACAGTATATCATCACTTGAAAAAGTAGCTATTTATCTTGGCTACAGTATTAATGAAGCATTGAATCTTTCTGACAGCCCATGATGAAATAAAAGCGTTTGGAAGAATTTTGATTACGAGTAAGGTTGGATGATTATAAGATTATATATTAAAATATGTCGTATCAGATATAGCAATCAAATCTCCCTTAAGTCGCAACTTACTGTTTTGAAACAAAGACGGAATGGTGGAATGGTCATGGCTGGAACGCTTTAGTCTCAGCATCATCATCAGCAACAATAATCTATTATCAGACTGCTATAAATTTATGAGCGAACTTAACATATCAATTGCACGGAAAGCTTCGCGTGCGATTCATATGAAAAACTATTCAGTACCTAGAGCTTGATTTTTGTGTGTGTGTGTGTGTGTTTAAGAAGGTAAAGGACTAGCTTCGGGATGAAATCGTTTATATGTTTTCACGTGCCATTGGCACATTGTAGAGTTAGTATTCAGTTTTGGTTTATAGAATCTTGCTGAATGAAAGCTAACTGTCTCTTACGATAACTTTACAGGCAGATATTCGAGGAAGATTATTAACCTATTTATGACAATTAGATAAAACAGAATTAAGCATTTCGCAGAGATACAGAGAAATGCAAGAAGCAAGTAGGTACTTAGGTCCTATGAGACAATATTGAGCCTTTTATTCTCAAATTGGCATCACAGCATGTGCCGCTTTTGTCGGTAGTTTTCACAGACTACACACGGAAAGACATTCAAACATTGTACATTAGAAATTTTAACCCGTTAAAACATTGCTTTGTCCCAGTGAATTGACTGATAAATAGCACACGAAACAAAGATATTTTTTGAGATTGATTTCATGACACATTTGCTTGAAATTTCTTGGGAACTTTTAATTCTTTATTACTTGAGCCCAAATACATAGTAATAAAGTGTCGGTTGTTAAAATTTGTCCTTGCTGGTCTTGAATAAATTGCATTTGTTTATGAAATATGCATAAGCAATGCGGTATTGAATTGGAAGATGAAGCATCAAGATTATCACTCCAAGCATGAACTGAATATTTGTTGGAACATTTGTAAATACCCAAACATCAATAAATTATTCAGGAAACGATTCAATGCTCCTCTGTTGCTTTATAATATTGTTTTCATACATATCCATGAAGCAGGAACATTTATACAAACAAGCCCTATATCCCATTGGAAATATAACCACAGTATTCAATTGAATTAAATTTATCATTGTATGTTTATAGTACAACAGAATATAGCTTATATTAAGCAAATCAGCTGGGTAGAGTCCATTACTCTCGTCTCCAAATGCTATTCGCGAACGAGTTTGAATCAAATATTTGAAGCTGATGTAAACACTCGTAGAATCATGCTCGTATAGTGGAGACCTGGATTTCATAATATGTCATGATAGAGTACGATTAAATGAAGATCGCTGATGTCATCAAATTAGCGAGCCTAAGTGAATCACTTACAAAATATCGATAAGTATTAGTTATACTAGTAGAATATTGGTTTCAAATTTTGACACAATTTTATAGAATGATTAACTCGATAACGTCGACCCCCAGTGTTAAACTGGTACTTATTTTATCGATCCCGAAATATGAAAGGTAAAGTCGACCTCGGCGGAATTTAAACTGAGAACATAAAGACAAATGAAATTCCGCTAAGCATTTTTCCCCGAAATGCTAATGATTCTGTTACTTTTGCCGCCTTATACTAATAGAATATCAATAAATATTCCTAAAGGTTCTATCAAGAGTAAATTTCTTCTCCTGAAAAGAAATTCATGTCTTGGTCGTGGACACAAGAGACAACCGATGATTCCCTGACTCTTCAATAACTTATCAATACAGTCTGTTGTAGCTCTCCAAAAATATTTAGAAAATTTGAACTTGAGATCGTGTGATGTTTATATTTATGTCAGGGCGGCGAGCTGGCAGGAACGTTAGCACACCGGGCGAAATGCGTAACCGTATTTCGTCTGCCGTTACGTTCTGAGTTCAAATTCTGCCGAGGTGGACTTTGCTTTTCATCCTTTCGGTGTCGATTAAATAAGTACCAGTTACTGGGGGTCGATATAATCGACTTAGTCCGTTTGTGTGTCCTTGTTTGTCCTCTCTGTGTTTAGCCCCTTGTGGGTAGTAAAGAAATAGGTATTTCGTCTGCCGTTACGTTCTGAGTTCGAATTCTGCCGAGGTGGACTTTGCTTTTCATCCTTTCGGGGTCGATTAAATAAGTACCAGTTACGCACTGGAGTCGATGTAATCGACTTAATCCGTTTGTCTGTCCTTGTTTGTCCTCTCTGTGTTTAGCCCCTTGTGGGCAGTAAAGAAATAGGTATTTCGTCTGCGTTACGTTCTGAGTTCAAATTCCGCCGAGGTCGACTTTGCCTTTCATCCTTTCGAGGTCGATTAAATAAGTACCAGTTACGCACTGAGGTCGATGTAATCGACTTAATCCCCTTGTATGTCCCCTGTGAACAATAAAGAAATAGCGCAAAATACTTCGGGATATTTCTTCTGGCTCTTTACATTCTGAGTTCAAAACCTGCAGAAGTCAACTTCACCTTTTGTCCCTTTAGGATGGATAAAATAAAGTACAAGTCAAGTGCTGAGTTCGATGTAACTGACTTGCCCCTCCCTTCAAAATTGCTGGTCTTGGACGCTGCAACGGATCGGCGTCCTGTTCCAGAGGAATGTCAAAATCTCTGTCACTTAAACAAGAATAATGACTCCCTTCGGTCATGAATGACCATGGAGCTGCACTTAGAAAGTCCCACCACCCACCCCAAGGCACGGAAATAATGGACCAGATATTCATTTTTGTGATGAAAATAATCATGTGTAGGAGCTGAACATACTGCATTTTTATATGTGTATAAAGTGATAGGGTAAAGGGTAAAGACCCCATTCAGTCATGAATGACTATGGGACTGCACCTAGAAAGATCCCCAAGTCCGGACAAATTTGTTTTATGCAGTCACCCATGCATACAAGCCTCCCCTCTCTACGCCACTGATGTTAGCAAAGGGAAAGTCAAAGGTCGATACAACTTGGCACCAGTGACATTGCAACTATTATCTACAGCTGAGTTAACTGGAGAAATATGAAATGAAGTATCTTGCTCAGGAACACAACACACCGCCCGTTCTGGGAATTGAACTCACTGTCTCGTGATTTGTGAGCCCAACGCTCTAACCACTGAACCATGCATCTTTATACTTACTCTGTTACTCTTTTATTTGTTTTAAATCGACCCTAGAACTTATTCTTTGTAAGCCTTGTAATTATTCTATCGTTCTCTTTTGCCGAACCGCAAAGTTACGGGACGTAAACACACCAGCATCGGTTGTCAAGTGGTGGTGGGGTGGACAAACACCGACACACAAATATATATATATATATATATATATATATATATATAATATATACACCGCGGGCTTTTTCAGTTTCCGTCTACTAAATCCACTCACAAGGCTTTGGTCGGCCGGAGGCTATAGCAGAAGACACTTGCCCAAGGTGCAGTGGGACTGAACCCAGAACCATGTGGCTGGTAAACAACCTGCTTTATTTCATTAGGATTTGCCATACATGCATTACAGAGAGGAGACAAACGAGGAGAGACAAACATAAAGGGGTGAAGTAGCTGGCCAGATACGAAGGTACCACTCACTATTCCTTCTCCCCGGGGTATTCGACCAGCACCTCGATGACGTCCTCAGCTGTGATTGGCCCCTCACAGCACTCAGCATCTCGTGCCGAGTTGCGGGCCGCCGGCCAGGAAGTCCCTGGGGGCCTCACCATGATCCAGTATCCCGCTCCTCCTGAACAACTCGGCAAAGTGCTTGTAAAGCGCCTCACACATCTCGTCCTGTCCATCGACCGAACATTCATTGTGATCAACGAGAGACCTAATTGTGGCATCATTGCCACATCTACCGTACGGGCCCATCCGGCAACATTAATTCCCTCACAGCCCAATGCACCTCTCATGTTTGGCTTTGAAGTGATGGTCCAAAGCCGTTTTCGCTGCCAAAATGTGGGATGCAGGGCCCAACCTCAACGCCTCCTCTAGGTCCTTAACTAGTTGCTCTTCTATTCTGGCTTATTCTAGTCTTAGCTGATGGCTAAACATAACAGACTTAAAACGAATGTCTTTCTTGAGGGCGAACCACCACTGGTTATTAACCCCAGCGCCTGTTAACGCCCTCTATACTAATTCCTTAATCTGGCTACAGTAAGTCAAAATACACTTGTTCAACTTCCAGTATACAGATCCTCTCTTAACTGTACTAGCCTTAACTAGCCTTATCTCTAGTTCTCATCACTATCCTATCTAAGACTTGAACCTTCCGTCGCCACTAACAGGTCCACTCTGGGACGTTCGGATGGTCAATCCTGTAACGATCTGCTAGCTGAAAGCGCTTAAGCAGATCTACGAGACGCAAGTTCACTTTCCTACCGGTCGAGCCAACGCTAGCGTTATAGTTTCCTAACACCACTAATGTCTTCAACGTCACGAGGAAGTTCTCTAGGTGCCGATAAAAATCGATTTGAAATCCTCTAGCACAAGGTGCATAGTTCCCGGTCAACCTGAAGGCCTTACCGCTGTATGTCACATCAAGGACGACCAGCCTACCTTCTGGGTTTACATAGACTGTACTTGCCTGCAGAGCAAAGCATTTTCGGACCAGTTCTACTACACCCCCTTGACCTCCGGTCTGGCTAGGAGACATGATATTCTTATAGCAATTCAGGAGGGGCGAGAAAGTTTGTAGACTGTCCAGCTTGGTCTCTGTAGCAAACATCATATGCATATCGTGTGATCTGAGGACGTCGAGGAAACAAGCTTGCTTCCACTTCGAACTCAGACTACGCACATTCAAACACTCAAGGTTAAGCGCAGCCATTAAAACAAGGGGAAAAAGCAAGGGTTCTACTTACCTCACAACATGTGACGCAGCTTGCTTGGCAGTCTGCCATTTGCAAGAAAGCGCTGGAAGAGAATCAGGAGGGGTTTTGCCAGGGCATGCTTACACGATTTCAGGAGGATTGCTGGGAAACCATCAGGACCAGCAATTGAGTTTGCGTCCACCTGATCTATGGCTAGTAGTATATCTTCTTCGCTAATGTCAATGTATTCTATCGTAACTGCCTCGCTGGTTATAGGTGAGGCGGCAAAGAAGTCCACTGGTTCGTTCACTTGTCTGTGTTCCAATGGAGTGGTAAAGACACTTTTGAACTGGTCATTATATATATATATATATATATATATATTATATATAGTATCCGTAATAATGAAGGGTGAAATTATTAATTTGGAATAATTATCAATTACACCAAGTAGTCTTCGGCATGTAAAAGCCTCATCGAGAAATTTAAGTAATACTAAGCAATAAAGGGTTTAGCAACGAATTGCCTTACCACATACCGAATTTAGAAATAGCAGTCAAAGAGTTATAGCTATTTCTTCTACTAAAAAGGGAGATCTCAGTAAAAACAGCAATTGGAAGGCAGACACAAACAGGTTAAGAGAGAATGAATTGACGGCAATCTATCATACAATTTTAAGTTATCTACGACGTACGTTTCGAAATCAAGTTATTAGGAAAGCATAAGAATTAAATATTAAATAATTCTATCTTACCAAAAACTTCTTTTCTCTTCAGCGTAGAATACTATAATCATAAATGATTATATATTGAATTTTGAGATACTAGAAGGCACCAACTCAACTCAGTATCAGAGCGAGCTAGAATCCGCAAGTATCACCAAATCAATGTGTGAATGAAAAGATTGTTCACCAGCCCCTTCCCACCCGGTGTAGCCAAAACAAGATGCGTTGTCAATTACTGAGATAAAATATTACGGATAACCATATTTTATCTCAGTAGATGACCACAGCATCTTGTTTTGGCTACACGCGGGTGGGAAGGGGCTGTGACCAATCTTTTCATTCACGATTGAATTTGGTGATACTAGTTGCGGATTCTAGCTCGCTCTGATACTGAGTTGAGTTGGTGCCTTCTAGTATCTCAAAATTCAATATATAATCATTTATGATTATAGTATTCTACGCTGAAGAGAAAGAAGTTTTGGTAAGATAGAATTATTTAATTTTAATCTTATGCTTTCCTAATAACTTGATTTCGAAACGTACGTCCGTAGATAACTTAAAATTGTATGATAGATTG
Organism: Octopus sinensis; assembly: GCF_006345805.1. Taxonomy (NCBI): domain Eukaryota; kingdom Metazoa; phylum Mollusca; class Cephalopoda; order Octopoda; family Octopodidae; genus Octopus; species Octopus sinensis. Next base: position 133,533,997 of record NC_043000.1, read on the forward strand.
CCGTCAATTCATTCTCTCTTACTGTTGTGTCTGCCTTCCAATTGCTTGTTTTTACTGAGATCTCCCTTTTTGTAGAAGAAATAGCTATAACTCTTTGACTGCTATTTCTAATTCGGTATGTGTAAGGCATTCGTTGCTAAACCCTTTATTGCTTATATATATATATATATATATATATATATATATATAACCGGTCCATTTGACCGAGAATTATCTGAAATTTCACCAACGGGAAAAGGAAATTAAAAAAATTAATAGATCCTGAATACAAACATGTTTACATAAGCAAAGCTCCTAAATACAAGTTGTAAATTATTTTGTTAATATGGCACCGATTTCTAATCTCCAGCGCTCAAGTGTAGATTTAATGATAGAATTCTATCAACAGTTTCAGAATTAATTGCATTTAGAGTTATTTGATATAATTATTTTTGAAAGCAGGAGTGTAGGCAAATACTCGATAAATTAGGTTCAAAACGATGACAATATAGACTAGTTGAGATACTCCACTATACAATTATAGGTATATATATATATATATGTGTGTGTGTGTGTATGTGTGTGTGTGTGTGTATACATGTGTGTGTGTGTATACATGTGTGTGTATATACATATGTGTGTGTGTGTGTATACATATGTGTGTGTGTGTGTATACATATGTGTGTGTGTGTGTATACATATATGTGTGTGTGTGTGTGTATACATATATATATATATGTGTGTGTGTGTGTGTGTATACATATATGTATGTGTGTGTGTGTGTGTGTATACATATATGTATGTATGTGTGTGTGTGTGTGTGTATAAAGAAAATCAGTAATGTCGACTGGTAGGTCACGAGTAGTTAATAACTGAAAAGATACTACGGAATGATCATGGATGGAACGTCTTTGATTATATATCTGTTCAGCTACCACTGACCTGGGGCTAAACTAATACAAAAGCAGATAGAAGAGTATAAAAACCAGAGTTGATCTCAGTTTCCATGGCTTTCAGTAGATCGCAAAGGGATTTAAATTGTATCTTTTCTAAAGATTATAAATGCCCCAGTGCATGCATATTGTAATCTTCTGATCTTCGTCAAGAGATGTGAAAAGAACTTAGTCTTTCATAAATGAAGGAAATTAGCCTCAGCCGAGAAATAAAACAGTCTCACAGATAAAATTCTCCAAGAGCTTACTCCCCTTTTGAGAGTATTTACCAACATAAATAGTAATATCAATAACTACTGCACTGATATGGGGTGATCGATTCCTAATAGACATAGTAGCCGGAGTTTTGATGTTACTATTGTTGTTTAGCGCCAGGACAGTTCTGATCGAACAGTAGACCTATGTCAAATGCATTCCGGCCATAACTAATGCATCTTCATTCTAAGATTGCCCCATTTCATGTGTACTTTCAGCTTCTCATAAACTGTATGGTGTTATTTTAGGGAAATTTGGTTTCTATTTCTAGTATGTCAAGTGATTGTGTGGAGGCACATGGCCTTGTGGTTAGAGCAGCGGACTCGCGGTCGAGGGATCGCGAGTTCGAATCTCAGACCGGGCGACGTGTGTGTTTATGAGCGAAACACGCGGCTCCGGCAGAAGGTAATGGGGAACTTCTGCTCACTCTTTCGCCACAAATTTCTCTCACTCTTTCCTCCTGCATCTTGCAGCTCACCTGCGACGGACCGGCGTCTCGTCCAGGTGGAGAACCTATACGCCAAGAAAACCGGGAAACCGGCCCTTATGAGCCAGGCGTGGCTCGAGAAGGAACAAAAAAAAAATGTCAAGCGATTACGGAGAGACTTTCTCGTTGGCTCGGAGAAGGTTATGTTTCTTAGTCTTGGTTGACGGTTGGAAGGGAAGAAGAGCCCAACATAACATACTGAACTTTGTGATAAATATTTAGCTATAGGCGACCCACAGTTGACCTAAATAGTGAGATTGACGAGGGTGAATCAATTTTCACTTTGGGCACTAGCTGAAGAAACTGTTTCCCTTACTAAATGCAAAATAGCCGCAACTACAAGTGTAAAAATACAACAGAATCAGCAAACGGTAGTAGCATTTGCAAAAAAAAATATAGATAAATAAAAAAATGAAGCAAAATCAAACAAAATAAAAATAAATTACACCAATATCTGCTTTATTTGAAATCATTTTCGGCTAAGTGGAAACTTTAATATATTTGATACATCTACTTTGAAGATGGTTTAGTTCTCTCACAAAGCTGAAAGCATCAATCTTTTATTCCGTCTCTTTTCATCCAATTCTTCTCTCCTCCATCAGCCTATTCCTGCACAAATAAACATGCTGGCCTATAATTTGCTCGCAAGTCACCATAGAACATTAATATTATAAATATCTTTTGTAGATATAGTAATATTTCAATTTTTTTTTCGGCAAAAATTCATTTCGGTTTGTATTTTATTTTTGCAGGATATCTGTAAAAAAAAAAAGCACGCACACACATACACACACAAAAACCAATAGCATAATGGCATGTTAATTATATTCAATGCTTTCCCGTATTCATAGACGATATATATATGTGTGTGTGTGTATATATATATATATATATATGTGTGTGTGTGTGTGTGTGTGTGTGTGTAGCATTCCCACCCACGTTTAGAATTCATGTGAATTATAGAACACCGAGAGACTGACTCAAATCCTCACCCCAACGCTTAGATTAACCATTTGTACTTCTCTTATATAATTCTGTTCTTTCCAAGAGATAAAGGTCCCTTAAACAATCGGTCAACCATTGTGTCAAGTGTTATTAACACCATTCGAAACCTTCGGTCAATAGTCAAGGTCAAGATGAAGTATTATATTTCTCGTGTGCTGTATTCTCGTCACCCTTCTCTCGTTTTCTATCGCCCGGCGAAAGCATGGATTTGAATATTTTTAATGCACTAGCATTAAACAGGAGTTGCAGGGAAGTGAAATATTCAATAAAGAATAAGATGTTCTTTTTTATATACACACAAAGGCTTGAAGTTTAGAAGAAGGGGGCAGTCAATCACATTAACCCGTGTACTTAACTGGTGCTTATTTCATCGAAAAGGTATGAAGGGCAAAGCCAACTTTAGTGAAGTTTGAGCTCAGAATTTGAAGAAACGTTGCTAAACATATTCCCGACTCGCTGACGATTATGCCAGCTCCCTACGTTAATTTTCACCAAAAACATTAGAAAGTCAAATGGTGTATTACCTTTTTAAATAAACCGGAAACAGAATTATATTTCGGCATAAAACGCCATCGTCATCATTCATATGAGTTGTACATCTAGAGGTTATTAAAAGCATAATGCACCATATGGTTGTCTAATATTTTAATCAGAATTTCAAGTACATGGTGCTTAAATATAATTCTATAAAATTTAAAAAAAATTTAAATTCACACTTTTGCTGATAGACAATGAGAGGGCCAGGAAGAAATGGATTACCACTGCAAAAGAAACTACCCATACAGATGAGAATTAAACTTGGCATTGTCTATTGGCCAGATGGTTCGAATGACCATAACGACACTCAACACGACGTTTGACTCCTTGAAAACTGACCATTCGGAAAGCGCAGTATTAGAGAAAATATGCACAAATGGGTTATTTGCAACGTAAACATTGAGGCGAAGTTTCGTGTGAGTCGCTAGATGTACAATAATTTATCACGAATTCTGACAAGGAGATTTTTATCCCTAGATATGATTTTGTTGATGAATTATATATCTTTTTAAATATAATTCACCGTACAAGTTTCAAAGTGTCAGTGTCATATAATGCTTCTTACCCAATACTCTAATAGTATACTCACACATACTCATTGTATGCATATATATATATGTGTATATTTCTACTATGACTTTTCGCGTTAACTCTTCCAAAAGCAAAAGCGGAAACGATAAATTTTTTATATGCAGCTTTTAGTACCCAAGTTTATATATAATAATATATATTATATATATATATATATATATATGCATACGTATATGGGTGTGTGTATGTATTTTTGTATAATATAATATATATATATATATATATATATATATTGTAACTGAAGCCTCCGATTTCCAGTACTCAAAGTTACTTGGTTATGATAATCAGCTGGTAAACTGAGCTTGGTTTTCTTTAGAACTATTCAGTGTCTGAATATGTTTTTGAAATATGAAATGAAAGCTTGAAGGAAACACTTATTTTCGTCTGCTTGAAAATCTTTGTGAACGACACGTGAGTAAACGGCTGTTTTAAGCTCACCCTTCTGATGTTGTTTTCTGGTTCCCGTGGTAATATAAACGTATTAAACTCCATTACAAGCGAAGTTATGAAATTGCATTACTGTTTAAGCAAATTTCCAAAATCCTAATTTAAATAATAGTTTTAATAATATAATGAGATTATTAAAATTGATCGCTTCTGAAAAGTCACGCCGCACCAGTACTTAGACTTTACGTCTTTCCAGCCACCTCATACTGAAAGAAATGTCTTATTTAAAATGGAGAGACTTACATGTACAACGGTTTCAACAATACGAGAGCGACACCTGGAAGAAATAAAATATCTGAAAAAATCAAGTAATGCCATAACCAAGACAAAGCAAATTTCAAAGCCTGACTTATGAAGAATGTTTCACAATGAGGCGGAATAAACAAAGAAAAGCATTCCATTCGTAGTCACGCACAATTCGAGAAACCACATCTTACATTTGGCTAAACTGTACCTTCCGATTCTACACCAGTCATAAAATCTGAGGAAAGCCATTAAAAAGTCACAAATTATTAACAGGCAAAGGCAACCACCAAATCTTAAAAGACTCTTAATAAAAGCGAAATTCACACAGGAAGAAATAACGCATGTAACAAAATGTGAAGATCTTCGTTGCGGAACGTGTGATTTGATTGAACAAAGTGTAATAAAAAAGTTCAAGATTGGGAAAGCATTTAATGGTTAATGCAAATATGTAGTGAAAAGAAAATTAACAGCATTGCATGTCCACAACGAATGGAAGTTCCATCTGTTAAGAATGTTGGAATGTTCCATGTAATGAACACCTAGACATTTGTGAGAATACGAAAATCAAAATATTACCATTTTATCAAAATAAGAAAACCGATAATTATGAAAGACAAAATAAAAATAACTTACAGATTTTTAATCCGTAACTAAACCGGAAATAGTGACATTTACTATCGAAAGTTTGTTTGAAAAGGTAAAGAAACGAAAGCACTAGCGCTAAAACATTTTTATCAAGTCTGTGTTTATCTACTTTCTTAAAGAAGATATTTTAATTCAATGCAGCCTGTTTTTAAATATCGCGACTGTATCAATTTTCTTGGATTTTTACAGACATACATGCATACATAATTATCCATACATATGGAATATGTGACTATATATACCTATACTTATAGATAAGAGAATAGATATAGATATGATATAAGAGATATAGGTAATAGATATATTAAACGAATAAATATAGAGATATATATATATATAATATATTATTGTATACAGTCTGTAGTAAATATATATATATATATACGAATAGGATATAGATATGTGATATATTAGATGTATATATAGATATATATATATATCTATAATATATCGTAGATATATATATCTATAGATATATATATATATATATATATATATGTATATATATTATATATGTATTATCTATATATATAGATATATATATGTATATATATATTATATATGTATATAGATATATATATATATATATATGGATATAAGATATACATGTATATATATAAATATTGATATTTATATGTATATTCTATATGTATATTATATATATGTATATATATATATATAATACATATGATATATATATATATATATGTATATATATATATATATATATGTATATATATATATATAGTATATATATATATATATATATATATATATATATATATATATATATATGTATATATATATATATATATATATGTATATATATATATATATATACTATATAATATGTATATATATATATATGTGATATATATATATATATGTATATATATATATATATATATGTATATATTTACAATCATAATGGTGGCTGCCCCCTCGTTATCGAGTATGGCCATTGCACGAAGCTTAATCAGTGTTATCATGCAATGCCTGTGCAAGAAGATTGTTTTTAAAGTGAGGAAAGGCTGTGCACTGAGTCAATCCCACTCACTAAGCAACAGCAGCCATAATTCGAAAAAGAACAAGTCAACATCATCGGGAACCACTGAGCCGCAGGTTTTATGTCGGAGTTATCCCAGTTATCTGAGTTACCTTCTCCTAGAAGGATGCCCTAACAAAGGCTAGGAGTCCTTCACTCCCAATGGTTTAACCGCACGATCGGGTATTCAGTCCGATTATTTCTATGTCCCCGCGCATGATACAGCCTTAAGACATTTATTGGATGGCCGTTGACTCTCAAGAGTTCCTCCGCCCTTATATATGTATATATATACATATACATACATATATACATATATACATATATGTACATACGTACACACACACACACACACACACACACACACACACACACACATATATATGTTACAGAACCTCCCAAAATCACACACCAATTTATAAGTCTCATAAGATTACCTATGAAGAAAATCAAACAAAACCAATATTAGTAATCACCACAGACACTTTCCACTTTTCAAGAATGAAGGACAACTCAGAATAATAGGACTAAAGTATGAGAAATTCGCAAGGAAGCATAACAAAAGTGTATTCCCATCATCAGGTACCAAACAGATATCACTATAGTTTCGACACCTGAACAGTACCATTCAATCCCGTGATGTCAACACCGTTAAAAATATAAATGCTGCCTGGGAATCAACCATCATATTACAACAAGTAACAACATCAAAATGAACAAATAGTGACAACTTATAGCTAACAAATAATATTTATAACAAAAAATATATTCCAAAAATGACATTCAGACAACTAGATATTTTATTTCTCAATCAACATTATATCACTCCCCAAACAAGCCTAATAAAGATTAACTGAACAGTGCATCTCGTAAACAACGTCCTCAAACAATGTACAAGGAAAAGGACAAGCTTAGATCAATATCTATGAAACAAGTTCAATACTATAAAATATCTTAACAAAATGAATTGCGTATTAAAAGTAAAGCAACAAAAAGGTTAATAAAATAAAATTAAACAAAGAAATTATATATATATATATATATATATATATATATATATATATATATTATATATATATATTATTTATTTATATATTATATAATATATTATTTATATATATAGATTATATAATATATATATATATATATATATATATATATATATATATATACATACACAGGGTGCGCTAGGTAAATTATGGCCATTGATACTTTTTATTTCGCGCATGTGCATTGCTCGCTTTTGATTTTGTCGACTACACAGTATAGTCGGGTCAGTTGGGCACCGTCTGTGATAAAAACAGCACCCCCATCACACAATTCACTCTGCCAGAAATTTGGAAACGACATGCTGTACTGCTTGTCAATCGCACCGGAAGCTCAAATACGAACATTTCAAAGTGTTTGGGTGTCAATCTGAGGACAGTGCAATCTGAGGACATGTACCAAGAGTGATAAAAATCAAGCATCCGGTCAACATCATGACGTTTTGAGTGCTCCCTATTGATGGTGACGTTATGCTTCCATTCATCTTCCCACACGGCCTCAGACTCAACATGGAGGTCTCCATCAAGTGCCTGGAGTAGGTAGTGCTGTCGTGGGACAAGAGGGTGGCTGCTGGAAGACCCTATGTCCGGCTACAGGACTCTGCATCATATGACACAAGCAGGAGGACCCAGTCATGGCTGTCAGACAATTTTTGCGACCATATCTCCCCAAACTTCTGGCCACCTAACTCCCCAGACTGCAACTCCCTTGATTATTATGTGTGGGGTGCAGTTGAGCAAGAGACTGACAAAACACCCTGTAACACCAAGATGAACTGAAGGCAAGCATTATGGCAACATTCACTAACTTATACAAGGAGACCGTCCAGAAGAGTTGCAGAAAATTCCATGGTCGTCTGGTGGGTGTGGTTGAAGCCAATGTCGATTTCCTTTAATAAATTTACTCTTTAGTATTTCAATATATATATATATATATATATATATATATATATATATATATATATATATATATACATACATATATATACATATATATATACATACATATATATATATACATATACATATATATATATACATACATATATATACATACATATATATATATATATATATATATATATATATATATATATATATATATATATATATATAATATATATATATATATATATATTAAAAATTTTAAAAAATAACTAATAACACGCCATAACAACAAACAGACTAAATAATTCATTATGATTAAACGGCCAACGAGTTGAGTTCGTTACTTAGGAATTACTAAAAGTACCCTTAATTATAGATTAAATAAACATATGCAGCTTAAATTAGCATACACACCTACAAACTATAAATATTGAATACTATTAATATATATTTCTTTACTGCCCACAAGGGGCTAAACATAGAGGGGACAAACAAGGACAGACAAACGGATTAAGTCGATTACATCGACCCCAGTGCGTAACTGGTACTTTATTTATCGACCCCGAAAGGATGAAAGGCAAAGTCGACCTCGGCGGAATTTGAACTCAGAACGTAGCGACGGACGAAATACCGCTAAGCATTTCGCCCGGCGCGCTAACGTTTCTGCCAGCTCGCCGCCTTCGAATACTATTAATATACTTATATGTAAGTGGTAACGGATGCACTCGATGCAAAGCAATTTTCCCGTTCAGGCTGCATCTCTTACTAGTTCTCATATTAAACTCATAACGATGTGTGATCCTAAAGAGTTCTATGTAGTCTGAGAAGGGCTATAATGTAACATAAAGAGGACATCAATATTGCAAAAAAAAAAAAAAGACATGGGCATAAAGTTGGTATTCCTCTATTAGATTTATTTATATCGCTTCAGTATTTGGTAATTAAATGATGTCCAACAGTATATGCAATCCATAGATGCAACTTATAATTGCAGTATAATAGTCATATCCAGACGCTGGGCTTATAAGTTGCACGTATGGATTGCATTTATATTGTGGCATCATATAATTACCAAACTCTGAAACATATTTAACAGATGTAAAGTTCATACACACACACACACACACACAAACTCATGTATATATAATATGATTGCTCTCACGCTCACGTATATGTAACTCTGGTACAGAGTATTCTTTTTTCCATACGTCACTCTAAAGTCTATAGAAATAGACATATATATATATATATATAATATATATATATATATATATATATATATATAATGTAGACACACACACACATACATACATACATATATATATATATATATATATATATATTATATATATATATATATATATAATATATATATATATGGCGGCGCAATGGCCCAGCGGTCGGAGGATCGCGGTTTCGTTTCCCAGACCGGGCGTTGTGTGTATTTATTGAGCGAAAACACGTAAAGCTCCACGATGCTCCGGCAGGTGGCGACCAACTTTCTCTCACTCTTTCTTCCTGTTTCTTGAGTAACGCTGCGATGGACTGGCGTCTCGTCCACCTGGGGGGAACACATACGCCATAGAAATCGAGAAACCGGGCCCATGAGCCTGGCTAGGCTTGAAAAGGGCGCATAAATATTATATATATATATATATATATATATATATATATACACATACACACACATACATAATTACACACACACATATATACATGCATACATGAATGAATCTATCCATACATTCACATACTTGCATATTACCACACTCATATAATCATATATAAACATAAATACACGCACGCACCCACTCTTAAAGATGTTAAGACAGAAGAAAAGAGTATTGAATATATGTAACAGGGTTTATTTATTCCAAGTGGCTGAGTTATCCCATCATCACCCTGGATTAGTCGCTTCTGTTTTCTCTTTCATAAAACTGTTACCTATACATTGTGACAACTCACTAACGTATACACCCATAATGTTGAGATCTCCACAATAACTAGTGATATTACACCACTGTATGCCAAATTTTAGTTGGTTTACATATAGTTTGACCAACAGGCATATTTAAGGACGTCATTAACGAAATATAAAACGGATTTTTCTGCGAAAAAGAAAATTATAAATAACCTACTTGTAAAATAAACATGCCTTAAAGGCCAGATTTAAAGCCGTTTTAAATTTTGTCTTATTGTATCTCCCTCAATCATATCATTTTACAAATAAATTGATACAAATTTTTTAAATATTTCTTCAATATTTTATCGCATGCATTAATTTTCCATTCAAATGTGAAGGGAAGTATGTCGATAGTTTGGGGCTAAATATGAAATAAAATATATTATAAAAACAATAAAGGTGTAAAAAAAGAGAAGCTAATCTCTCTGCTAGTAGTATTTGCTTGGAATTAGATTTATTTTCAAGCTAATAAATATTTCACTAGCAAGAATGTGAAATGTATTTGTTTTCCTGCTTTCCAATAATTGGAAGATAAAATTCAAATAGCAATGAAGTGTTGTGTCGTCAGGTAATTCAAATGCACACTTCTACTGTGAAAAATAACCAATGTCAAAAGTCGGGTTCTTAAAAATTACACGAATGCAGTAATTGAAAACGAAATAATTGCAACATAAATAAGTGAATAAAATAAATGAATAAATAAATCAGAAAGTTCCTTAGTTACAGAAAATAAGGCACAATTATATTAGGTCATCAAATAATTAATGTGGTTTTTCAATTACATAATCTAAGAGTCGGAGAGGGACGGGATAAACTGACCTACATCAACTTGCTATAAAAACAGGTCGTAATTTAATATAACTTATTCTTAGTGAAAGTTTTGAAGAGTGCAGTTCGATTTTAACAGTTATTTTTTCAAAAGCTATAATAGAAGTGACAAAGGAGCATATTCGTCATATTTTGCTTTATGAGTTCAATAAAAGCAACAACGCAACAGAAAATGTGAGGAGTATTAATGCAGTACATGGGGATCGGAATTAATGAAGACATTAAAAAGACCAGCTTTTTAATACCCGCTACATCCAATACGCCAACACTAGCTTCACTGTTGCTTACCATGCTTATAAGTGACTGAGTGGTTTCCCTCTAAAATATGCTAGTTTCCACAGTCTTTCGTATACAATGTTTTACAATCATTCAGCAATTCTCTCATTGCTACTTCGGCACGTTTCACTTTGGAAGCCTAATAACACCAAGGTAATTTATGAGTTGCCCACTATACTTGCTACTTGCTAAAATTTTAAAATGATATTAATCATTGATTAATATTATCTTTCCTCGCCACCTAACTATTTCTAATTAGCTTTTTAATATCTATTTCTTTACTGCCCACAAGGGGCTAAACATAGAGGGGACAAACAAGGACAGACAAAGGGATTAAGTTGATTACATCAACCCCAGTGCGTAACTGGTACTTAATTTATCGACCCCGAAAGGATGAAAGGCAAAGTCGACCTCGGCGGAATTTGAACTCAGAACGTAACGACAGACGAAATACCGCTAAGCATTTCGCCCAGCGCGCTAACGCTTCTGCCAGCTCGCCGCCTTTTTAATATCGACTACCTTGCTAACATTAATCTGAAGAAATTCAGGCATTTGCAGTGTCTACGCTTACAAACATTTATTCTAACAAAATTAAAGATAAATTGAAAATAATGATTGTTTTATACAGGTACAAAGTCACTCATTTTTCATGAAGCAACAATTATTAAATGGTATCCAGTACTTGACACAGTTACTGGTTTCATTTAGCTCAGAGGTATGAAAGCAAACCTGTATGTGGAGGGATTCGGGTGCTGGCGTAAGGCTTGCAATTTTGTGTGGAGGGTGTTAGTCGATACCTTCGACCCTAGTCCTTGACTGGGTACTTTATTTTATTGACTCCGAAGAGATAAAATGCAAATTTAACCTTGGCAGGACTTGAACCTAGAATGTATGGAGCCAGAACAAACAGCCTAAAGCATTTTGCCTTACACTTTAATGATTTTGCCAATCCACTAATAGTAGTCATGGGTACATTCTAGAAAATAGCAATACTAAGATTTGTAAACATCGTTATCATATCCGCACATAACATTTGTTAATCTTGGACATCTTTGTCAGCACTGAATACTTTTGTGCATGTTTACCGTTGAACATTCTGTCAATCTTGAATATTTTCGTTAAGCTGGAACATGTAGCTGTGTGGTAAGTAGCTTTCTTACGAACCACATAGTTCCGGGTTCAGTCCCACTGCAGGCACCTTGGGCAAGTGTCTTCTACTATAGCCTCGAGCCAACCAAAGCCTTATGAATGGATTTGGTAGATGGAAACTGAAAGAAGCCCGTCGTATATATATATATATATATATATATATATATATATATATATGGATGCATATATATGTTTGTGTGTCTGTGTTTGTACCCCCACCATCGCTTGACAACTGATGCTGGTGTGTCTATGACTACAATCATTTGGAATATGCCTATCCAGATTTATCCGTCCACTGACCAAAATATTGTCAAAAAGTAGGCAAAGAAACTGTCAAAGTGCAAGTATTTGAAATAAACAGGCTGAAAGAGAGAACAGTAAACATGATATGAACCTATATAAAATATAAACCTAAATATATTTATACCAACGGGACATGCATATCCTTCGTATGATACTTTCACTTGAATGGTACAGCTCGAACGGTACATTCTGCACACGACAAATTTATTATGCATTCGCCATCGAATAAAATAACTCTTCTCATACAACACTTACTCTGCTAAACACTACAGCACATACTCTACGCAACAATCACCCAAGAAAATAACCCACCACCTACTCTTGCATAATCAATACCCGATACAGTCACATCAACGGATCACACAATTTACATTCTACACATTTACTATCTTTGATATAACACGACTCATATAGAACGTTCTCTACACTAAAACATTAAGCGCCATTTACACAGCATGTACGAAATGTGAACAGCCAACCAACAAAATTACACAACTTAGATTGCGTGTATTCTATCAACTAGACGAAACATTAAAATATCACAAGAAATAAGAATGCAATACCGAAGTAGTATAAACATACAGTTCTATACCCCCGAAGCAATATTGTATACATATCAGGAACAAAGAGGTGGACCAGTTAGTGCGATAGAAACTCACATAAAACTGTTGGAAACATGATAAATAATAATAAGCATAACAATAACAACAACAAATAATAATAACAACAAATAATAATAATAATAATAATAATAATAATAATAATACTAATAATCATAATAATCGCCTTGAGAAGCAACCAAGTTTTTTTTATAGTCAAGGTAAATGCGTCTTGGGAGGCCTTCTGCGCATATGTAAAAGAAATCAATAGTCAAGATAAAAACTGCCAATTCTTAATGTATCTTGTCTACGAAGCAGCAAGATGATATCTTTTACTTTGAGTGAAATAGAGCCACCATGATTTGCGCCATTGTTATTCTTCTTTTCTCCATCAATGGAATAATGTTAATGTTGTTGAAATGCTAATACAAAGGTCCATGTGACTTCTCACACTAACTAAAGTCATGGCTTTCCTGTCTTTTCAAAGCATTTGTATGGGATAATGATTTCAGAATTGGGAAGCTGAAACATCAACATCACAAATTTCAGCAAGCAAAAAATTCAATAATCCATAAAAACAGTTTTAAGATTGCAATCATTAGACTCATTTTGTAAAGATGTTTTTCTCTTTTTTTCCTAGTGGCTAAGAAAATATTTTCGTATAACTAAGCAGGGATAAAAATTTTACTCATAACTATATACATTGGCTTGTTACTTATTTAACCAAATTCATCAACTGAATTGATTTGTCTTGCAGACAAAATTATAATATACATATAAACATAAACATTGAAGTTAATGTTTATGAATTTGGAGTGTCTGATGTAGAAAAAAATGGTTATCTTTGTGAAGGATTACTTGAATGTCATAGAGGTGAAAGTTGCAGATTAGTTCTGAAAACTTCTAGCAAAGAATGAAACTTCTCTGAAACTTGAGCCAAATGAGCGAGCCTCCACGTGATTAGTAACCAACTAGAAATAGGACCCAATCTATCTCAATCCAGATTCTACTGTCTTAAAGAAGAAAATATCAGAGTTGAGTCAGAAAAATAAGATTGTCATGGTTAGGATGCTTTTGATCAAGGTTAGTCTGAAAGTAAACAAGTACAACAGCAACAACTTCAGCAAACTGATATATTCTTATAAGGGATTATAGGATAGTATAAATAATGTGACTAGATTTGCAAATTTCTAATATTATTTCTGAAGCCGTTCATCACAGAGATTCCCATACATTGAAATGTGTCGCCTTCAACAATAATGAAGTAGATTAAACGAACAAATGTTTAGCTGAAATCTATGAAACCTTTCATGGATTTTATCTTTGTGGTTCACGATTTTATCTCTACTAATACATCAGCCACGTATTTACGAAGTCTTCACATATTGCTACATTTCGAGATTAACAATCAAACAAAATTCTATAGGATAATAATTCTGAGGAGTCATTGTTCTGCATTTTTCAATTATCTAAGTTAGTGTTTCAAATAAATATTTAGAGGATAAAGCCAATAACAATTTAGAGTAAAATTTATTTTGCTTCTGGAAGTAAGAGTAGGAATAAATTTCAAATTGGAGATCATAATATCATATAAACTTAACCCACGCAAGTATGGCTGTGTAAAAAGAAGTTTGCTTCCAAACCGCATGATTTCAGGTTTAGTCCTGCTGCATAGCATCTTGGACAAATGTCCCCTACTATAGCCTCAGACTGACCAAAGTCTTGTGAGTAGATATGGTAGGTGGAAACCAAAAGAAGTCCGTTGGGAATGTGTATATATATATATATATATATATATATATATATATGTGTGTGTCCAGAAAGTTTCGTCCGATTTTTATTTTAGTGTACATATATAATTGGGCGAAACTTTCTGAATATCCTGTATATATATATATATATATATATATATATATAATATATATATATATATATAAAGATGTGTGTGTTATGACAACCAGGAGACAATTCCCTGTAGAGTATGATCTTTGACAGGCAATGGTTCTCTATTCTGGAGAATATGTTGAAAAGTCTTATAGAAATGAATGAGTCGGTTTATCAACAGCTTCATCTGCTGTAAAATATTAGGAAGCATGTAGGTAATGTATTGTTTTTAAAATTGCATTAGGCTCAGGTTTGTACAAAAGTGGCAATGGCGTGTTGTGAAATTACTTCAAGCAAGAATGCACAAATGGTTCGAAAAAATTAGCCTGCCAGGGAGCCTCCTTCTAAATCATGGCGCTCGTAGATATGAAATATATTAAAAGGCTACATATTCTTAGTTCTGTATAGATTTCTCTTCTATTAATAATACATATGTTTGCAGACACGAAAGAGAAATAATATAAGTGATAAACAAGAACAATGTTATTGCAGAAAAACCTTACAGGTGCCGTCGTATTCTAAAAGCATTAGTTTGTTGGACATAAAGAGATTTCGTAAAGAAATGGAAGACAGCTTATCTTTTCCTACGAAACTCTAAAATCGATGCGAGAAATTAGAGACATCTTACGGGGCCGATAAATAGACACATCGCCTGATTTCAAAATAACATTTATGGGTATTTTAATAATAAATTTATACAAATTAGATAAAAATATTTAGATTATTGGAAAAGTTGCCTGACAATAGCTGTCATTTAGATTTCAATTTCTTGTGGGTCAACTGGTCAGTACATACTACTGTTATCGAAACTTTTCTATCTAAATATGACAGTTATCTCTGAAGAAAACAGGCTAGATAAACTAAATTAGTCACGGAAAATGTCGGAAAATGTGAGCATAAACCAGAAAAGAAATTATTTGGAAACTTCAGTGCACGAAATATATAGCTTAGGTTGGTGTATCAGAAATGATTGATTTCTGTCTCTTCAGAGAATGATTTTCACACTATTCAGAACTAATTGAGTGAGTCATCTGATGAATCTTATTTAGTTTTGTTACCTTGATCATCAAAATATTGATTTCAATCACATATCACAGAGTTATGGCTTTTTCGCAGAGAATCACACCAGTGTCTGTAGGATTAGTTGTTTAAACCATTTCGAAATACTTTAATCGGAGACCCCCCTTCGGTCACGACACAGACCATAGGATTGCACCTAGAAAGTTACCCTCCTAGACACAAGTCCGGGCGAGGTTGTTTATGGAAGACCAGTAGTCGCCCATGCATACCAGCCTCCCCTCTCCACGCCACCAGTGTTATCCAAGGGAAAGTCAAAGGGGCCGATACAGCTTGGCACCTGTGACGTCACAACTCATTTCTACAGCTGAGTGAACTGGAGCAACGTGAAATAAAGTGCCTTGCTCAAGAACACAACACGCAGCCCGGTCCGGGATTCGAGCTCACAACCTCACGATCGTAAGCTCGACGCTCTAACTACTGAGCCATGCGCCTTCACTTTAAATCAATTGTTAAATGTAACGGCAAAAAATAGTTAGGGGTGGGCAGGAGTGGAAGTATTTTTGAATCTATCTCACTGGGTCCTTGATAAATTTCTTTTAAAATATGGGAACTATCTTTGTTCACACCTGACAAAAGATGAATTTATCAAGAGCGTATATGAAGAATTATAGTAACTAAAAATGCCAATAAATAGACGTTGTCGAGAGTTTAAAGGTTATCCAATTTTAGATATTTCATTTCGTCGACACAAATAAGGATCCTGCTAGTTTGTTTTAAGAAACACCACATTCAAATCAGGATATTTAAACTCTATTTTGTGAGTCAGGATAGTATTATGCCTAAGGAATTTTACAATAGCTGAACATTATATTTACCATAAAATATAAACTATAATAGTATAATGCTAACTTTTATAGACAGAAGGCGATACATCAGTTACAGCATCAGTCATATCAGTAGTAGTATCAACAACAATATTAGCAGTAACATTAACAGAAGCAACTACAGATATTATAAATCGAAGAATATGTCACGAGTTTAGTCTTGTTTCAGAATTATGAATCGTCTAAAATCTCCTTCCCTTCTACTACACTACCAAGGAAGAGCATCAAATATTTGGACAAGCTTTGTATTCCCCAAACGAATATATAGCTATTGATTTACTCAGCAGAATATGACTGAAGAACAAAACCTCGTATACAATAGTTTTTAAGTTACTGTTTTAAATGGAGAAACACGGCTCGTTAAGAACACTGCAGTAAGTTATGTTTATTCTTGCTTATGAAGACAAATCTCTTTTTATCTTCTGTCCATTATTTTGAAACTGCTCTCCTTAAGTTGCTGCCGCAACAGAAACCCAGCTTGCGTCTGCCACTATATATCGAACTAAAGTTTGGGCCGCTTAACTTAACACAAGAAAATTCTTTATTGTAAGCAAATAATTTAAAGTCTATAAAAGAGAGAATCTCGGAATTATAGGAATAAACAGGAACATGGCTTGCACAGAGAAAGAACTAGATAATAGTTTACGTGTACTTGCATGTACATGTATATTCCTAGAATTTCTTTATACCATACCAATCAAACTGTCGTCCATACACACATATGTATGTGAGTATCTATCTATCTATCTATCTATCTATCTATCTATCTATCTATATATATATATATATTATATATATATATATATATATATATATATTATATATATATATATATATATATGTATGTATATATATATCCATATGTATGGAGAGAGATATATAAAGAGGCTAAAATATGAAGCAGATAGAGAGAATGGAAGACGAAAAAAAAACTATTACGAATCCTTTGCTCGGATACGTTAACAATACAGATGAAAGTGAATCTATTTTCTACGTATGTTTTCTTATAGCTATTTCGTATAAAACAGGCTCCCATTATCCCCGAACTCACGCAAACTGAATTCAAGACATGTCATTACGTTTTTTTGAATATAATTACAATACTGAATTTAGAAAGAAGCCCCCTTTTTTACCGTTCGTTTGGATTTCAGTATTATAGTGACAAGTAAACCCTGACAATTGCAAATATCAGTTTTATTGATCTTAACACTCCAATCTCCATACGCACTGTCAAGAGTAAAAGGATCCGACGTCTTTCAAAGTGAGACCGTCAAACGAATGGAATGTTTGTAAGAACCGTAATACACTTGCGTCAGAAATTAATTAGCACTTCTCAAATTTCTACATTAAATAGGTTAAATCAATTAACCTATGAGCTGTTCAAAACGTCTTACGCGATGAGAAAACTTAGTATGGTGTGATTTCGGTCCTTGCGAGGCGCTACCTATATCTATTAAACAAAGGAAGATTTGTCTGCATCCGCACTCCAAGTTGTTGTTGCACTGCTATGTCAACATCATAAGGCTGTAGACTCTCAAACTGCTCTGCAAACAAAGTTACGTCATCGTTCTGCGCAACAGTGAACTCGCAACAAAGCAATAGTTCAAGATATGGCCACTAGGTGACAGCACATACCTTGAGTGAAGAGCAAATCAAGGGTGCTAATTAATTTCTGACGGTAGTGTAAGCACTTGGAACATCAACCACGCTTTCCCTAATTTTGTTTTTAAGTGTCCATGTAGTCGCGAGCTGATATAGACACCCTCCGACCTCTTCTGAGTCTGTGGGGCATAGTAAATGTGACTGTTGAAGGGAGAAAGGGCTGTATCACTACTCGGTTGGTATTCATTTTCATCCAAGTAGACAAGAGCAATACGAAATAAAGTGCCCTACTCAAGAGTTTAAGCTGTTCCGCGGTCTAGGAATCGAACTCACAACCTTATACTCGTGAGCACAAATATACTCAATCCCCCGCACGCAAACACAAACACACATACATACATACACACATATATACGTATATCCATATCAGCCACCCTATCTATCTATCTATCTATCTATCTATCTATCTATCTATCCCTTTTGATCGAAAACCAAACCCCCTTTTTTTATCCCCCAAAAGAAAAGCTCTATCTTGTAATTTGTCCCGTCTGTGTGCAGCCCTGCGTGGCTAATAAAGAAACATATCTATCTATCTATCTCTATCTATCTATCCATCCATCCATCTATCTATCTATCTATCTATCTATCTATCTATCTATCTATATCCATCCATCTATCTATATCCATCCATCCATCTATCTATCTATATCCATCCATCCATCTATCTATCTATCTCCATCCATCTATCTATATCTATCTATCTATCTATCTATCTATCTATCTATCTATCTATCTATCTATCTATCTATCTATATCCATCCATCCATCTGTCTGTCTGTCTGTCTGTCTGTCTGTCTGTCCATCAAGGTGTGTATGTGTGTTTGTATGCGCGCGCGTGTGTGTGTATTTAACCGTTAAGAAGCCGGTTAAGAATATCGTTCGCTTATCCCGCGGCAGTGATGCTTTATACTTGTGTCATCCGTTTGATTAGTCATCGTTAGTGCCACAGGTTATTAGACGCAAATACTAACAAAAATAAAAAAAAATCCTGCAGATATGTTTTCCACCTACGCTTATTTGTCTTCTGCATAATCCACACGGTCGTTGCACCACTCACTGGTGTCGGTGGTGATGATGATGATGAGGATGATAATAAATCATTATAAAAAATATAATTCTGATTAATGATGATCATAATTATAGCAATGGTTTCAAAGTTTGGCACAAGGCCAGAAATTTTGGGGAAGGGGTGAAGTGACCCCAGTGTTCAACTGGTATTTATTTTATCGATCCCGAAAGGATGAAACACAAAAATCGACCTCGGCGGAATTTGGTCTCAGAACACGAAGACGGACGAAATACCTATTTCTTTACTACCCACAAGGGGCTAAACACAGAGCTGACAAACAAGGACAGACAAAGAGATTAAGTCGATTACATCGACCTCAGTGCGTAACTGGTACTTAATTTATCGACCCCGAAAGGATGAAAGGCAAAGTCGACCTCGGCGGAATTTGAACTCAGAACGTAACGGCAGACGAAATACCGCTAAGCATTTCGCCCGGCGTGCTAACGATTCTGCCTGCTCGCCGCACAAGGTAAGGAATTTTGTGGGAAGGGTTATAGTCAATTACATCGATTCCCAGAGCTCAGATGGTATTTATCAACCCCAACAGGATGAAAGACAAACTCGAACTCGGGGTTTGATTTTAAAGCTTATAGAGTCGGAAGAAACAGCTCTAAACATTTTGCCCGGCGTTCTAACGATTCTGCCAGTTTGCCGACTTGATAACAGTAATCCTTAGGGCGAAGAACTGGCAGAATCGCGAGCACGCCGGACAAAATGCTTAGCGGCATTTCGTTCGTCTTTACGTTCTGGGTTCAAGTGCCACTGTGGTCGACTTTCATTCGTACGGGGTCGAAATTCCTGGCCTTGTGCTGAAATTTGAAGCCTATAATAGTAATTCTTTCTCATTTCGGCACAAGGTCTGAAAATTTTTCTTCGCGGGTGGGGAATCGATTATATCGATCCCAACAACTGACTGGTGCCTATTTCATCGATCCCGAAGGATGAAACATAAAGTCGATCGCGGCAACATTCGATTTGATCTCAAAACGTATAGAGCAAGGAGCAATGCCGTTAAACATTTTGTTCAAACGCACTAACGATCCTGCCAGATAGCCACCTGAATAATAATAATAATAATCCTTTCTACTAAAGGCACAGGGCCTGAAATTTTGGGGGAGAGGACTGGCCGATTACATCACTGTTACATAATTTATTGACCCCGAAAGGAATAAAAGTAAAGTTGACCTCGGCGGAATTTGAACTCAGAACATAACGACAGACGAAATAACAAACATTTCGCCCGCTATGCTTACGATTCTGCCAGCTCGCATTATAATAGTAATAATAAAAATAATAATAATGATAATAATAATAATAATAATAATAATAATGATAATAATAATAATAATAATAATAATAATAATAATAATATATCAAATATTAGCCACAGGATACACGCATGAAACCATAGAATACAATTCGATGCAAAACAGAATTTACAGATATAGAATTCTACAAAAACGTTTGTGCGAATATATATGTACTGCCCACACAACGCAAAGTATGCATACACTCATACATATTTACATACAGTAATCCTGTATATAATGTCCATCATTATCGATGACTTCCTTCCGTCTACTCATCAGTTTTTTAATTCCATTATTGAAAAACTATTTTGGTTTTGATGAGAAGGTAGAGAGATCAGATTCGACCTCTTAGAGGTTTTTTGAGTACTAAACAATCAAAATAATTCTGAAAGCATTGAAACAAATAGTAATCAGAAGGAGCGAGGTCTGGGGAACAAGACGGGTTAGGGGTTTTTTTCCAGCCAAGTCCTCCGATTTTTTTCTGGTGTAATCTTTGCAGTGTGAGGCCTTGTATTATCATGATGAAACGCCATTCCCTTACGATTTGTCAAAGCAGGTATTTTTTTTTTCTTCAAAGCAGTATTCAAACACTATAATTGTTGGCAATAGGTGTGGAAAGTAATTGTTGCATTAGTAGCAGCTCAAAGCGGACGACTCCAATGCAGTTCCATCAAACAGAAAGAACCTATTTTTGCATGGAGGTCTTTTTGGGGTTGTGGTTTAGCCTCTTCTGAACAAAGCCATTGCATGCGTCACAACATTTTCATTAAAAATCCATTTTTCATCACCATTCACCAATATGTCAAAAATAAGATACGTTCACGAGAGTGAGGAGATGAGCAGATGTCCACTCGTGATTTTCGCTTGGCTTCTTTCAAATCGTGGGGAATTCATTTTCTGAGTGTGGGCACCTTTCCAAGCTGTTGAAGATGGCGGTAAACAGTTGAATGGCTTGAATTGAGCTTGCTTGCCAATTTTTCAACTGTCATAGTATTATCCTTCTCAAGCTCTGACAAAAGAGGCTCATCATCAAATTCAACAGGGCGTCCCGTTTGTGGCCCCTCTTTCAGGTTGAAATCACCATCCTTTAACTTTGCAAACCATCTTCCGCTACTTCTTTCTTTCAGGCACTCTTCTCCATAAACAGAATGGATATTAAGGCGGCGAGCTGGCAGAAACGTTAGCACGCCGGGCGAAATGCTTAGCTGCTGAGCGGTATTTCGTCTGCCGTTACGTTCTGAGTTCAAATTCCGCCGAGGTCGACTTTGCCTTTCATTCTTTCGGGGTCGATAAATTAAGTACCAGTTACGCACTGGGGTCGATATAATCGACTTAATCCGTTTGTCTGTCCTTGTTTGTCCTCTCTGTGTTTAGCCCCTTGTGGGTAGAAAAGAAATAGGTATTTCGTCTGCCGTTACGTTCTGAGTTCAAATTCCGCCGAGGTCGACTTTGCCTTTCATTCTTTCGGGGTCGATAAATTACGTACCAGTTACGCACTGGGGTCGATGTAATCGATTTAATGTCCTTGTTTGTCCCCTCTATGTTTAGCCTCTTGTGGGCAATAAAGAAATAAGAATGGATATTTCAGGTTGCTTCTGCTGCACTATTTTCGTTTTTGATCTCATAATGTATTATTGCTGTAAATTCTCCTTCAATACATCCATTTTTGAGGGGTTAATATTAGTAATTAATTCGGTCAGATTATTCTGTAAAAAGAAATTACATTAAGTTAAAGGTTTCCAAATTCATATGTGTATCAATCAATGTCATTTGACATTATAGAATAATGTAAACTTTGATAGAAATTAAATATATGATATTTCGGACACTATTTATAGGATCGCCTGATAGCAACGACATTTCTTAATATGTTGCGATGCCGGGTGAATGATCTGAATTTATGAATATTAAAACATTAAGAGACAATGAACTTCTGAATGCAAAAAATAAACAGAACGTCTCTAGAAATAAGTGAAAACAATTTTTGAAAATTTAGAGAAAGATTTCTATTGGTCTTAGTGGAAAAAAAAAATCAAATCAAGCTTAAGTGTCATTATTCAATATTATGGTTGCAACTTACGTAAAAAAAGAAAATGTTAAGGCTATAATAATTACGAACAAATCTCTTATAATGTAGCACAGCGGGCAAATTGTCAAAATTTATGAATATTGAAGCAATAGTTAAACATTAAGAAAGCAGAATGAACTTTCAAATACAAAAGACAAACAGAACAACTAAATAGAGACGTTGTTGCTGTAAGAAAGTAGAAACGCTGTTGGCTAATTTAGAAAACTTCAAACTGTTTCATTAAGAATTATGGGACAAATACAAAAAAACATTAGCAGAACAACTCCAGCTTGTGCCAAATGATTTAGAAAGTAAATCTTACAAAGTGAAACAGATTCAACTGTTTCAAACGCTAAAGTGTTACATAAACAAATACTAGACAGATAGTGTATTATATATATATATATATATATAACTACAAGAACCAAAAATGAAGCTGAAAGCGTGAGCCTGAAGCAGCCGTTTTCGAATGTGTCGTTCACGACGGTTTTTAAACGAAAGGACATAAGGATAAGCGTTTTCTCCAAAATTCTATTTCATATTTCAAAAATATTCAGACAGTGGATATTCAAAAGAAAACCAGGATCGGTTTACCAGCTGATGATCGGAAACGTATAACGCTTCACAATTATAATAAACTAAAGTTAAAATGTTATAATGTATTCAATTTATATTGAGCCTGGGATCTTTTCGGTTTGAACGGCAGTTTGAAACATAATTTCTAGGTAACTAAAAAATTTAAACTTCGTATAATGGTAGAATGTGTTTATAAAACATCATCTTCTCTTGGCTTCATTGAGAAAATTCTATAGTTTGTAACATATTTCGCCTAAAATTTCTAGCATTTCGGCAATTTTAACCAATCGATTACCGCCATTTACGTAAACACCATTCCGTGCTGTATGAATGTGTCCCAGTTTAAGAAACAGATTGGGTTTATTTACATTTGTGAAGAAAAAAGATACCCATCCCCCACCCCTAACCCTAACCATAACCCTAACTAACCCTAACTCTAACCCTAAATCTAAAATAGATTGACATGCAATAGATCGATACTCGGGTGATAATTATGGGTGACAATTTCATATGAGACCGCTAGAAAAAACTTAGCGGTCTCATGAAATTGTCACCCATAATTATAACCCGAGTATCGATCTATTGCATTTCAATCTATTTTAGATTTAGGGTTAGTTAGGGTTAGGGGTGGGGGAAGGGTATCTTTTTTCTTCACAAATGTAAATAAACCCAATCTGTTTCTTAAACTGGGACACATTCATACAGCACGGAATGGTGTTTACGTAAATGGCGGTAATCGATTGGTTAAAATTGCCGAAATGCTAGAAATTATAGGCGAAATATGTTACAAACTATAGAATTTTCTCAATAAAGCCAAGAGAAAAAGATGTTTTATAAACACATTCTACCAGTATACGAAGTTTAAAATTTTTTAGTTACCTAGAAATTATGTTACAAACTGCTATTCAAACCGAAAAGATCCTGAGCCTGTCCTATTATTTATCGCTTATGGTGAATCAACAAGATTTACACAAACACACACACACACACACATATATATTATCTGCATGCATTATATGTGTATACACCTTTTACCGTTTACCTTTTACTTGTTTCAGTCATTAGACTGCGGTCATGCTGGGGCAGCACCTTCAAGAATTTTAGGCGAACTTATCGACCTCAGTAATTTGTTTTTTATTTATATAAAATCTGGTACTTATTCTACCGGCCTCCTTTTGACGAACCGCCAAGTTATGGGGGCATAAACACACCAACACCGGTTGTCAAGCAGTGGTGGCAGACAAACACATACACAAAGAAAACACACACACACCGCACATACACATACACACACGCGCATACACATACACACACGCGCATACATATACACAAATATACATATGATGGGCTTCTTTTAGTTTCCATCTACCAAAACCACTTACAAGGTTTTGGTGAGTCCAAGGTCAACAGTAGTAGACACCCAAGATGCCATGCAGTGAAACCCAACCCGGAACCATGTGGTTGGGAAGCAAACCTTTTACCACACAGCCACGCCTGCACCTATATATCTATATATACTTACATATGTAAATTTATATACACATATATGTATACACGCGCCCCCACACACACACTCACACACACACTCACACACACACACACACACCTTATGATTGATCGAACAGTGTGGTGAAAGATGAGCTTGTTGATGAGTGAAATTTTATGCCACCTTCAAAAGAATAAATAAATAGTTTGAACAATGTAAGTAAAAAAAATAATAATATATATATATACTAAATGAATGAATGAAGTAAATAAACTAAACGATATTCATTTAAGTAGAAAATAAATTATGGACGTTGAATTTAGTAGCATAACGAAATTGAGGGAAAGAATTTTAAAACAAAAACAGAGGGTCATTAGTAGAGAGAAGATATATGAGCATTATTTTATTACGGACAGTTTTATGCTAGACATATATACATCTACGAATATGCGTTTAATAATTACTTCTTGTTGGGGGAAATTGTAAAACGAAATATATTATGGCTGCAATATTGATTTTGTCTCCAATTTCAATCACTGCAATTGAAAAATTATACTCTATTATTTGTTCCAACTTCATGGTTTGCAAACAGTTTCATTATCATTGCTTCAAAACTTGAAAGAATTCCGTATAGAACGTTGAATGTTGAATAAAACTGCATGGGTAGAATCGATATTTTAATATATTGTTAGAATGAAATTAAAAAAAAATAACAAAACACCGAAACATTATTTCAGAAAAAAGTTTAAATTATTTTTCCTAGCCTGATATTTTTTTTTATCGAATTAGGACATACATCGAATTGGTGTGTGTGTGTGTGTGTGTCTTTCTCACTTTCTCTCTCTCTCTTTCTCTCCCTATATATATATATATATAATATATATATATATATATATATATATATATATATATATATATATATATATATATCGATCAATCTATCTGTCTATCTATCTGCCTGCCTACCTACTTAACTATCAACTTGTTGACATGCCTATCAATCAACCTTCTTATCTTTCAACATGCCTATCTATCTATCTATCTACATATCTATCTATCTATCTATCTATCTATCTATCTATCTATCTATCTATCTATCTATCTATCTATCTATCTATCTACAAAAAGAGAATCATAGTGATGAAGGAAAAAGAAAGAGAGATAAAGAGAACAGAGATCTCCATTCTAAATATTCGTTTGCTCATACATAGAATTCTTTTAATATACATGGATATATATAAATATGCATGTACCCATTCTTACACACATATAGAAACAATATCGTATCCTGAATAGCCGCAACAAGACGCTTTAAAGCTGCTACAAATACGAGGCCTTACTTTTCCTAAGGATTTCTCACGACAAATGCACACTCAACAAAGATTATATCCCAAATATTTTCTTCTAAGTGAAATAAAAACCCTTCAATCTGTAACAATTGCTAATCTACAGAACTCAGATGACAACCATATTGGAGTACTATTTCTACATCTAGGACGGTGCTACTAGCGCACCTTCGAAAGGCTGCATAAAAGGGCCACTTTTATTAAGAAGTTGCTCACCAATTCGCTCCCAGTCTTTCTCACACCGATTTACTATCTATTCTCTCCATCTTTTCAACCATTACTACAGTGGCTTCTAATATTCAGATCTGACTAGTTTCATTATCACATCTACTCAGAGACCTTAAATTCACTTGTCTTCCATTTTCTTTTTGTTTTCGTTTCCAAACTCCATACTAACCCACTGCGTTCAAAATAGCTCCCCTGTACATCGTCCCTTTGAAATGCTTTCCCTGCCCATGTTTAATATGCAGCCTTCAATTTGCAACTATATAAGAGAAATATTAACTGCATCGATCTCATTAGTCTTGGCAGCCAAGAATATTTATAGATAACTCCCAGGTTATGTCTTGATTGGGTAAATTTATGAATAAAATAATTTAGTCAGTTTGTGTATCCAGGACTAGATTATCTAATAAGTTAATCTATTTTTTTTGAAGATGGTGGCGTGATACGAGAATCATTTGGCTGCTATTTCCTTTGGGTTGCAGCGACCACCTATACGCTTAGACTTGCATTTTGGTTGGTAACTCTGGCGTTGTAATCAGCAGTCAGTGGCAATTGCACACTTTTTTAATACAATATAATAAATAAATGCGCCCTTTTAAAGCCTAGCCAGGCTCATGGGCCCGGTTTCCCGGTTTCTATGGAGGATGTGTTCCCTAGCTGGACGGGACGCCAGTCCATCGCAGCGTTACTCATTTTTGCCAGCTGAGTGAACTGGAGCAACGTAAAATGAAGTGTTTTGCTCAAGGACATAACGCGTCACCTGGTTCAGGAATCGAAACCACAATCTTACGATCATGAGGATGCTGAAACCCTAACCACTAAGCCACGCGCCTCCTTTTATACAATATAGAGAAGAGAAATAGAGAGTGAGAGAGAGATAGGGAAAAATAAAGAAAGGGAGAGGGAGAGAGAAAGAGAAAGGGAGAGAAAGAAGAGATATAAAATAACCCCTCGAGGAACATATTCTCGATAAAATAATTATCAGACAGAAATAAGGACAGAGGTCGAATGATTTTGCTAAAATGCTTGAAGGTGGTGCCCCAGAATGGCCGCAGTTCAATGACTGAAACCAGCAACATAGCAACAGAATAAAAGAATGTTTTTAAAAATGAAAAAAATCATAGTGTGTAAACCAACAATACTTCTCTTTTTCACTCTCCTCTTCTTTCCATATCTCTCATTGCATGAATATACATACAAACACGCATGCGTGTAATGTATGCATTTCATGGACCTATCATATATGTCTGCATTTATAACCATACCTGTCCCATCCATAATGCAGTATGCAATGATTTGCGCACACCTTCTCTCTCTCTATTCTATTTGCCGTAGATGGATATGTGTGCGTGCGTAGAAAACAAAATATAAAATGTAAAACCAAGCTTGAAAAAAAATTCACGTGTGTCTATGTGTGTGTGTGTGTAAGTGTGTGTGTGTGTGTGCATAGACAGTATATGTGTGTGGGTGGTACTTGTACGTATGTTCGTGTGTTTCTGTGTATGCATGAACGTATGTACAACCGCGAGCGTTATCTCGATCTCGTCTGTCGACATAATCAATCACTGGCTACTACACATTTGCTTCAGTGGTTTTCTGCAATCTTTACTGCATGACATGTTAGAAGAGTTGTAATTCTCTGAGCAGAAGTTTCAATTTCAGTGAAAGCCGTGGAGCATTTTAATAGAATGTTGTTGAGTGATCAGCCAGACTTAAAACTCTAAAGCAATAGATTCAGCTTAAACATTTCATCTGGCATTAACATGAAATTATTTAATAGACCGTGATTGGCTCTTGATTTTGCATTACAATCGTAGCGAATGCATTGCACGATGTTGTTCGCTTCCTTTCTGGAACAGCTTAAACTTACGAGGGAGTCGCTAGAGGTTGTTCGACTTGCTAGAAATAACAATTACGGTGGGTGGCTGAAAAGTTCCTGGCTTTAAGAGTATCTCGAAAAGCCTGATTGAAGGCCCAACCTTCCGATTTCTTTTACAGGACTTAGACAATCTGAAGGACCGCTGCGATGAGTAGGTGAAGCTGAGAGGGGAATGTGCTGAATAACATCATAACTAACTAATCTTCCCGCATTATTTTTTTTGCCCAGAGCCAGGAACTTTCCAGCCCCTACCTCGTACATATCCTTAGAATAATACTCTACTATATAAAAAGACTAGCTATTTTGACCCGTGCTTTGCTCGGGTTTTGTTGGTGGTGTTGTCTCCTTTTCCCTTTCTTCTTTTGTTCGTCTTCTTTGCCTGGTTCTTTTCATTGCCCTCTTCTTTACCTCCCTTTCCAAAATCCCCCAAATTTTTACACCCACAATTAAAGATAATCGCCTCTAGCCCCTGCAGCAACTCGAAAAGCCACCATTATTCAAACAGCGCAACCTGTCTATCCCATAAAACTCAATTTTTCCCATATTCCTCACCATGGCAATCAAACGGTAGCCCCGAGCAACTTACAGCCCTCTTCACACCACTGCCCACCCCATTTTACCCCAGTGTAAAGTTTGGCGCCAATCCGACCCCATCTACGGCCCTTTAAAATGAGACAAATAACCAAGAAATCAAACAACTTTTTCGCATTTCAGCTTTATAGATATTGAAGAGAGAGATAATACCGTCGGTCGGAATACCTTTGTTCAAAGGTGTGCGTGATCGGTGTTGGTTCAGGACTAAACAAACAAAAACAACAATAATAAACTAAACTGCTTTAAAAACTAAAATATTTCTGTTCTGGTGATACTTTGCTTATCTGATAGTGTAGTGGGCTACAAGGTTGATGTTGATCTTGCAAGATTTTGAATACTGTATGTTATGGCATACATTTAGAGACATATACAGTGAAATCTAGCGATACAACCACATACACGTACGTCGCATACGTGTACACACACCAATAATCCTTTCTACCATAAGCACAAGACCTGAAATTTTGTGGGAAGGGATAATCGCCTGCATTGACCCCAGTACTCGACTGGTACTTATTTCATCGACCTCGAAATGACGAAAGATAAAGTCGACCTCGGCGGAATTTGAACTCAGAACATAAAGACAGACGAAATGCCTCTAAGCATTTTGCCGGAAATGCCAACGACTGTGCCAGCTCGCTGCCTTCAAACACGCATTAACGATGATAAAAATAAAGCATTATCAGAAATAAAAGAGATATCGTTTCTTTATTTACATACTGATATATAAGTCTTAGAATTTTCTTTGGGAAATGATGTGGAATACTGCATGAATCCTTTTATCTTTTTTTTCCTTTTGATGTTCTCTAGCACTGCAGAGTGAACACATTCCTTCACAGCTGAACGAAATGTAGTTTGTTACTGACAAGTCATTGAGATTTTCCCCAGTTTGATTTTGCAACAGCAGTATTTATTTTTCGCTCTACATGATCTCATCATAGCAACAGGGATTTATTGAAAGGCTTTGTCATATAGTATCATATTGGGGTAAGTTGGACGAAGAATAGATATAGATGGCACGTATGACTTTGTTATCTAGTGGAGGCACATGGCCTAGTGGTTAGAGCAGCGGACTCGCGATCTCTCGATCGCGGGTTCGAATCTCAGACCGGGTGATGTGTGTGTTTATGAGCGAAAACACCTAAGCTCCACGCGGCTTCGGCAGAAGGTAATGGCGAACTTCTGCTGACTCTTTCGCCACAACTTTCTCTCACTCTTTCCTCCTGCAGCTTACCTGCGACTGACCGACATCCCGTCCAGGTGGGGAACCTATGCGCCAAGGAAACCGGGAAACAAGCTCTTATGAGCCACGTGTGGCTCGAGAAAAAACAAACAACAACAATCTAGCTAAACCTTGTTCAAAGAAAAAGTGAGACTTGGAAACAGCCTGTTTGTGCAAGTGCAATCAGTCAAAAACTTCTCATACTGAATGTCAGATTCATCAGGAGAAAATATACATCGTTTTGGGGCCTTTCTCTCGACAACTTTACAACGCATTGATGTGACGACCCAGCATACGGTTCGACTGATTAGTGTTCGACCTCAAGTCCATTTCGTGATCATCATCTCTCCAGCCAGCTTTCATCTTTCTTTTTCAGTCGTATCCAATGGCTGGCTTTCTCAACTGTCGCCTGGATCCCTTTCAAGATGGCGCTTGCTTGCTGATGTGGGAGACCAACTGACAGCAGCCACCGTCTCAGTTTGGTTCCAGTTAAACTCATACACGCAGCTCCTATAGGACAGTTTACTGCACTCCAACCAGCATCTATACAGCCTTCGAGTAGCGTTTTATAACGCTCGTCTCTCTTAACCTGAGCCGCATTTGTACAAGTAATTTCTTTTCCAGTGAATAATTAACTTGTGTTTGAAGTGAATGTGACAAGAAGAGATTTGCTTTGCGGTAACCATTTTCAAAAATAAATATCTTTATACCTCTCTCTAAATATCGATCCACAATGGAACATTGAAAATAGCAGGTTGCTAAAATTTCAAAAGTTTGTTATGCAGTATATATCTTTTTATGCTTTTCTTTTAGACTTGTAGGTTCAATTATATTATATAAGCTTTATTTATTTAAGTGTACTTTTAGTGTATTTTTAGTTTAGTCTTGGTTTTGATTTTAATTAAGGAGGTATAATTATGAAGATATAATTAATGTTGGTTCATATGGGATTAATAAATCGCTCACATTCACACATAAATGTAGTTTCACTTTTGTTCTCTTTTATATAGATATAAACAAATATATAATAGTTTGTATGAATTCCTTATTCTCTTCTGCGTCAAAATTAAGAATTTTGGATAGCATATGCATACAAAACATTTGATCAAAGGATTCATCTGCATATACCATCTAAAATTTCTTAAGTTTTGACACACAAAAGAATTAAGTATTCGTATGAAGTATTTCTGTATTCATAAGAGAGAACAACGGTGAAACAATACATTTAGGAATGTGTGAACGCAAACCACAATTCATTCATATCATAAGAGCCACCATTAATTATAGCTTCTTAATTACAACTCTTTAATTAAAATTAAAAATAAACTAATATATACTAAAATATGGCTTATTTAAAACTAAAACTTAACTTACGTGATAGAAGCATGTTACACTTCATACTAGTCTTTTAGAATGTAAAATTATAGTAAACTGCTGCTAGTTTCGCTATTGTCTTGAATAGCTATTAGGTGAGAAGTAGAAATATTTGAGCAAAAATAAAATGAAGTATGATAAAATTAAATAACTACCTTAAATATCCTTTCATGTATTATCCATTTTCAACAGGAATTAAATAGTTCCTCCTCTAAAAGCCAAACAACCAAAAGAATTCTTTGTTTCTTTAAACAATGTTTACTTAGATAACAAAATCATACATACGAAGATCGGTTGAAAAGATATTGACTAAGACACTCCCGTGGAATGTGACCAAACGAGGTTTATTTTTCAACAGGCTTCTTGTTCTTCTTGTACACACACTTCTTCCATCGGTGTTGCAGGGCTTGAATCCCATTGGTGAAAACGCTTTCACCCTGTTGCTCAAACAAATTATCAACAACTGATATGACGTCACCATCACTGTGATACTGGTTCCCAGCTAAGCGTTTTTTCATGTTGGCGACAGGTGATAGTCCGATGAGGCCAAATCAGAAGAAAATGGAGGGTGACCAACCCATTCAAAGCCACAGTCACGCACAGCGGCTATTGAAACCAAGGACTTGTGTGCTGGAGCAAAGTCCTGATGAAACCATATCCCTTTCGCCAGTCTTCCTCGGCGTTTGGTCTTGGTAGCCTTTCGTAACTGCTTCAGCAAACTAGCATAGTACTTTCCATTGATGGTGTGGCCCTTTTGAACATAGTCAATAAACACAATACCTTTTGCACATCACCTTCCCTGCAGATGAAACGAGGCTAGCAGTTTTGGGGGAAAGGGGCAAGTCGATTATCTTGACCCCAGTATTTGACTGGTACTTATTGACCTCGAAAGGATGAAAGACGAAATCGACCTCAGAACGTAAAGAGTCGAAAGAAATGTCGCTAAGCATTTTGTCCGACACACCAACGCTTCTGCCAGCTTGCTGCTTTAATGAAATCGAACACTGAAAACTGAATCGGATAATGAATAGTGAAGTTGCTTTAAACCATTGCATATAATGCATATGTTTGTTCCTTCTCGAGCCACGCCTGGCTCATAAGGGCCGGTTTCCCGGATTCCTTGGCGCATAGGTTCCCCACCTGGACGGAACGCCGGTCCATCGCAGGTGAGCTGCTAGATGCAGGAAGAAAGAGTGAGAGAAATTTGTGGCGAAAGAGTGAGCAGAAGTTCGCCATTACCTTCTGCCAGAGTCGCTTGGAGCCTAGGTGTTTTCGCTCATAAACACTCACATCGCCCGGTCTGAGATTCGAACCCGCGATTCCTCGACCGCGAGTCCGCTGCTCTAACCACCAGGCCATGTGCCTCCACATATAATGCATAAATTACATCAAACGCTGACTGATACTCTGCTATAGCATGATCACTAGAACGTATTTCTATCATCTAACTTACCGAGTAATAAAACTGAAGTAAACATAACCAGAAGGGTAAGTGTGCTTTTATCCGCGGTATGAACCTCCCTAAAAACTACAATAGTAAGACTCCTTTTGAAAACTAATGGAAAATCGGTTAATAATACAATGCTCCTACTCTCCTCGGCATTGGGTTATTCTTGCTTTCTTGAGTTTATTTAAAATTACTATAGCTCATTGTGAATAATGCGTCTTGGGTAAAGAGGCGACGTTATGATTGGGAGTAGGATATAAAAGTAAAAATACGTGTTTCATATATTTGATAAGCAGATTTTATATAGTAGGTGAACTGATAAAATGTTGATCTAGGGGTTAGTTCATTAAAGTGAATAACTGCTTCGTGCATTAAAATGTTCCTTTTCGAGCCATGCCAGGCTCATAAGGGCCGGTTTCCCGGTTTCAGTGGCGTAGAAATTCCCCACCTGGGCGGGACGCCAATCCGTCGCAGGATTACTCATTTTTGCCAGCTGAGTGGACTGGAGCAACGTGAAAATGAAGTGTTTTGCTCAAGAACACAACGCATCGCCCGGTCCAGGAATCGAAACCACAACCTTACGATCATGAGTTCAACACCTTAACCACTAATCCACGCGCCTCCACGCTTTGCGCATTAAGGCTGTAGAAATTCAAGTAGAGGGTGGTGAACTGGCAGACATGTTTGAGCGGTAGGTATTTTTTAATCACACCACCTCGTTATGATTTCGAATCCCACCAAGATCAACTTTCGTCTTTCATTACTACAATGAATACCAGTGACCTATCGAGGCTGATATAGTCAACTATACTCTGCTCCTCAAATGTGAAGCTTTGTGCGCCAGTATTAGGCATCTTTATCCTGCTTGTTGGTTTTATGTCACACTCTAAGAAAGTCAGTAACGAATGCACCCATAGACTCTAATATAGTTTGATGTAAATCAACGGATTTCTTTCAGTAGCTGCAGTTAGTGCAACTCCGGCGGCATGATACGAACTTATACCCATCTGTTCAACTATTTGTGACGTCTTTATGTTGTTGCTGCTTAACCCCAGGCCAGCACCACTCATCTAACTCTACGATAAGAGACAAACCAATGACAAGTTTGCTGTCTCTTTGAAAATCTAAGATTATATTGTTCAATATAATCTACTTCGCTGCCACGTAGAGTCTTCTCTGCAATTAATCTTGAAATTCTAACCGAGGCTTCCGCGCTTCTGGACTGGCGATCTCTGATGACGTTGTCCTCAGTTGACGAACTATGGTCATCCCTCAAAGCATATGTAATCTGGTTGACTGACCAGGCAGTTCCCGTTGGGCTTCCCAAGAAGAAGAAACACAAGCCCTGGGTGACGAAGAAGGTTAAACGAGAACGTCGACTCAGAGATATTGCTTGGGCTGAATTCAAAAATCTGGATTCGACTGCAGCTTTTGAGGTGTACAAAACTCAACGAGACCGAGCCGTGAAAATTGAAAAGGAAGAACGCTTCAGTTATGAATACAAAATCGCGGCAAATGCCAGTAGCAATCCAAAAACCTTCTTTGCCCATGTCCAACGGAATTTCCGCTTGAACAACCAGATTGCAACGTTGGTAGACTCAACAGGCGTATCGATTGAGGACCCTTATCAACAGAGTCAATTATTTGCCGAGGCTTTTTCAACTATTTTCAAACAAGATGATGGTCGTGAACCCCCTCCATTTGATAGATCGGTACCTCCAATGCTTCGATTGGTCATCACGCGGGACGAAGTCAAACGTGTTATTCAAGGCCTCGATGTCAACAAGGGTCACGGCCCTGACGGCATACACCCACGGGTTATCAAAGCGTTGGCTCCGGTCATCTGCGAGCCCTTAACACGTCTATTCAATATGTCATTGGCGACGGGTGTTATACCTGCGGACTGGAGAACAGCGATAATCTGCCCAATTTTCAAGAAAGGGAGCCGCGAAGACCCGCTTAACTACCGACCGGTTTCCCTTACATCAATAATCAGTAAGATGTTTGAAACCATCCTTAAGATAAGTATGATGCTCCACCTCCAAAACACAGCCTCTATCTCTGATTCCCAACACGGCTTCGTGCCGAAGAGATCATGCTTGACCAACTTACTGGTAATGGAAGAATTGGTGACGCGCATCCTCGATGATAGTGATGCTGTTGACATCGTTTTATTGGACTTTGCCAAAGCTTTTGACTCGGTAAACCACCGCCTATTACTTGTCAAGCTTCAAGCATATAGTTTCCATCCGGATATTGTACGATGGGTTGGCGCCTTCCTCTCAGATCGCTCCTTCCAAGTCCAAGTTAATGGTTCGCGGTCCGACGCCTCCAGTGCGAGCAGTGGCGTGCCTCAAGGTTCAGTGCTTGGGCCCTTATTGTTCTTAGTCTTCATAAATGACTTGCCCGACGACCTCACGCAACACACCCTTCTATTTGCCGACGATATCAAACTGGTCGCTCCTCGCGGTGATATAGAGGATCTTCGTCGATGCCTCCACCAAATTTGGAAGTGGTCTAACGAATGGGACCTGTGTCTGAACGTGTCAAAGTGCTGTCATCTGCCTGTTGGCTCTCCTCCTGCAACTCAACTTGATTTCGAGCCGGGTCGTCTGCTGCTGGAGAGGACCGATCAGGTAAAGGACCTGGGTATCTTGGTGGATTCCTCCTTTTCGCCTTCGGCCCAGTGCGTCCATGCTGCCAACAAAGCACGCGGAATTCTGTTCTTGATTCGACGGTCATTCGGAATGCTCACAGCAGCCATATTCCTACCACTCTATGTCACGCTGATGAGACCCATATTGGAGTACGGGATTCAAACCTCTTCTCCTTATCTCCTCAAAGACATACAGCATCTCGAAAGAGTCCAGAAGCTGGCTACCCGCATGGTTCATAGTCTCAAAAATTTGTCCTATGAAGAAAGGCTGAGGACGCTCGACCTTTATTCTCTTGAAAAACGCCGCCGCCGTGGTGATCTCATTCTCGCCCACAACATCATAAGCGGAAAGTGTAACCTCTCGAAAGAGCTGTTCTTCACTCCTGCTCCAGAGCGTCGGCTGCGGGGTCATTCCGAAAAGCTCTACCTGCGACGATTTCATCTCAATCGAAGGAGAGGAGCTTTCTCCGTCCGGGTTGCGGATCCGTGGCACAAGCTGCCAGACGAGATGGTGAAGATGCCGACGACCGCTTTGTTCAAAGCCTCCCTTGACCTCAAGTGGCCTGAACTCTTTACATGAACACCACCCTATACTTAACTCCATGTCCCCCTACATGGCCTTGCTATTTGCTTTTGAGCCAAATTAACTAACTAACTAACTAACTAATATGTTCTTTTTTCTTATAAATTACTTATGAGCAATTTGGGGAGATGTGACTATTATTTCTAGCATGTTGTGCTCGCATATAGAATTTATCGTTGGTTCGCGTGACTCTTTTATGGCTGGCGATGATTAATTAAAAGTGTCGGCGGAGGAGGGGATAATATTTTATTCAAGTAATAATATTTTATACAACAATTGATATTTTATAAGCCAGATTTAATTTGCAAGAAACTATAATGGGAATTACAGGAAATAAAACTTGTTTGACGACATTGTTACAATGGAATATCATACTCTCTTTTGGTAATCAGAAACAATACAAAGCATTTCTTTGTTAAACCGCAACGGACAATCCAATCAGGTGGACAACGTGTGGAGGCAGAAGCCAGATTTTTATGTATTGTTTAAATGAGAGGAAAGAAAAGCGATTAGGCCTGAAATGTGAAGATGCAAATGAGAAATAGAAAATACTCAGAAAAAGATTAGACAATTGTCTGCTCAAATTTGTAAAGGGAAGAGAAGACTTGTTAAAAAATAGCTCTTCAGTTAAGTGGTCAATCAGATATAGATTTTTTGTGTGTGTGTCCGTTTTATTTTTCATTTCTTTTTAAATGGGAGATTGAAAATTGTTTCTTTTGAATAGGTTTTGTAGATTTTTAACTGCAACTATCACTTTGTTAATCCTGAATTGTATTTTGAAGATTTGTCAATAGCAGCAGCAGCAAGACCACTGAAAATGTTTTGTAGTATTTATCAAATAATAATAATTCTTTCTAATTTCAGCACAAGGCCAGCAATTTTGAGGGGAGGAGGAAATCGATTACATTGACGGCAGTGTTCAAATGGCACTTTTGTTTTTGCTAACCCCCAAAAAGGATTGACAAATTTATGCACCACGGGGTCGATTATAGAGAAGCGGACATTCTAGTCCCGCACTCATGGCTCAAGTGGTGCCGAGAACTGAAGATCTCAGAAAAGAGTATATACCTGGTAGGAAATGTGATGCATGATCAATTGTCTCGGAAAATCATTGCTATTTGTTTGCTTTCTATATTCTGAATAAGAAATACATAGTTCAACGACAGAACAGTGAAAAAATATTTTTAGCATTCAGATACCGACATCTCCAGCTCGCTGGATTTCATGACCGAACAAACAGCAACCAATTACAAGTTGTATTATAATCTTTCTGATCGTCCTGACATAATGTCGGAAAATATTTACCAGAGATCTCCGATCTCTGAAACCACTTCATCAACTTCATCAATGATTTCCTCTCAATCATTTTCGATTACATACATTACTGTTGACGATGTCAATCTCCATTATTCTCTCTCCTTTTAGCTATACGCTTCAACGATTTTAAAATTCTGAAATGGTTAACTCAAATTCCATTTTCTATAACAACTACCTACGCTGTATAAAACCTTCACGTCCTCTGTCACGGAGTAATTACATCGTAAATCAAGGATGAGGAGGGCAGCAGGAATAAGTGCCCTCGACTTCATAGGCATCTCCCAAAACCATTAAAACATAAAATGAAATATTAGATGGAATTAGATTAGTCTCCATTTCTGCTACCCTAATTCGTTGAGGCATCTCAAAACAGAATTAGTTCCAACATGTGTGAAAATCTAACAAATATCACTGCAGAAAAAATCGTACCCCATCCACATTAAGATATCTTAAATGAATGATATTGCTAGCAATACGAACTTAAATCCCACAGGAAACTGCATATTGAAACTTATGAAAAGGAACGGACGTCATCAACACGCCAACTATGTGACCAACCAAAAGAAAAATATAAAAAAAAAGAAGTTACGAAAATCGCTGGCAAACACATGACCTACTCGTATCAGTCAATTTGAACCGACGCCATCGACAACACAACCAACTACATAACCATTTACCACGACGCAAACAAACTTTAAAGACCAAAAGCAATAAATTCATTTCATTTTTTTCATACACTAAGAAGTGTCCTTTGAATTAACAGGGCAGCGAGCTGGCAGAAACGTTAGCACGCCGGGCGAAATGCTTTGCAGTATTTCGTCTGCCGCTACGTTCTGAGTTCAAATTCCGCCTAGGTCGACTTTGCCTTTCATCCTTTCGGGGTCGATTAAATAAGTACCAGTTACGCACTGGCGTCGATATAATCGACTTAATCCATTTGTCTGTCCTTGTTTGTCCTCTCTGTGTTTAGACCCTTGTGGGTAGTAAAGAAATAGGTATTTCGTCTGCCGCTACGTTCTGAGTTCAAATTCCGCCGAGGTCGACTTTGCCTTTCATCCTTTCGGGGTCGATTAAATAAGTACCAGTTACGCACTGGAGTCGATATAATCGACTTAATCCGTTTGTCTGTCCCCTCTGTGTGTAGCCCCTTGTGGGTGGTAAAGAAGTAAGAAGTGTCCTTTGGATTAACATTAACTGCCACATGCTTCCGTGGTAAATTTTCAACGCAAACAAATACGAACGTTTAATCATCAATTTGTCCTAAAGTAAATATGTATATTCTGTGGCAATGTGGCTTTCAATAATAAAAATTCAAAGATTTAACGTTTCCGATTAGCCTACTAGTTTTGCTTTAGCCTAGTATAATACCTTGAATAAGCATCAAGGTTAAACTTCAAATGAGAGAGACTGATGTTTGTTTTTGTTCAATAATGGAATTATCGTGTTCTTAGGAGAAACACTTAGTATACAATTTCAAATACCATAAAAGATAAAACATATATATAATTTTTTTTTCATTGCTTTGCTTTCACGTTTATATCTATTGATAACAAATTATGTTTTCTTAATATTAAATTGTTTTCAATTAACGTTTTAATCTAAAGCAAGTGTAACTAAACAACAAAATTTGGTAAATCATTTATTTGCCGCTCGTGCTGATTTGTATCTTATCGAAATCGTTATTACAGTTTTCCACCTTGTTCGCAGCCTTGGTTTATTCCGAAAGAGCATGTTGGCGAACCCACACACTTTTTACCGATAACAGTTGGTCAGATTAAGAGATCTTTTCGGTTTGAACGGCAGTTTTTAACATAATTTCTAGTTAACTAAAAAATTTTAAACTTCGTATACTGGAAGAATGTGTTTATAAAACATCTTTTCTCTTGGCTTTATTGAGAAAATTCTATAGTTTGTAAGATATTTGTTGTTTTTTTTCTTCAATTTCTGCAATTTCAACCAATCACTGCCGTCTATTGAGTTAAAAAGCATTCTGTCCCTCGTTTAAGAAACAGATTGGGTTTATTTACATTTGTGAAGAAAAAAAGATACCCTTCTCCCTACCCTAACCCTAAAACAGATTGAAATGCAATAGATCGATACTAGGGTCATAATTATGGGTGACAATTTCATATGACACCGCTAGAGAAAACTGCCGTTCAAACCGAAAAGATCCAGATTAAGTGTGAAACCATCTGCTGAAATACGACTTGCACTAAATAAATTTCTGTCCATCAATCTTACGCAAAATAAACCCAGAAAAAAACATTTATGAACTCTATGGTGTGATAGTATACGCTTCCTCCTTCATTTGCACTAAACAGATCAACAGGAGAAATTAGAACCCTCGCAACATATGCTACAGTGGATGCAGAAGTCTCAAGCCTAGATTCGATCTTGAAGATTTACATAGAAAATTATCCCAAATTTTACTGAAACAAAATTGATTGCTGACAAAATCAAAATTGAATCCTATCTCCGAACAAAAAAAAATCAGCAGAAGAGTAAGACTAACTATGATGAATCATTGAAGAACGTCCGAAATTATTTTCGTAATGGCTCTGATGAACATGAATTTGAATTCAAACAATGTCTTAGTTGTTCATTCGGTGATTGCTGAAATATGAGAGCGGTTTGACACTGCAGCCACAATTCATGGATTAGTCTACCACTTGGTGACAATATCAAAAGTATGACGGAAGTAGAACTCAGCACTTCCAAGAAAAGTCAAAAACCTTCCTAGATAATTTATTCCTAGATAAGGGCTTTCTTTACTCTTTTCGTGTTTGGCACCCAAGTGTTTATGCCATTTTTGCGGAGGATTTGCTGGTGAATAGGCACAGAAAAATGATAGAAATAAATTCCTGATCGTACTTAGAGAATGCAAGATTTTAGTCTCTTCCAAAGTACTGTTCTCGGTTGTATAATCTTCCACGTGGCATCTTTTCTGGTAAGCTTCACGGTTAGTTGAGAACAATTCAAGCATCTGTTATGAGATCTCGGAACGAAGTTGGACGGTGTTTATGCAAGAGCTGTCTCAAACTCATACAAGCTATAAAAAATATTCTTGAAAAAGATCATATCCTTAAACACTTAGTACGCAATTTCAAATACCACAGAAGATAAAAAATATATATATTTCATTGCTTTATTGATACCAAATTATGTTTTCTTAAATTGGCCTACCTTTATCTGTAACAATTTCTATATCGCACAAAGCTATTGCTATTAAAAAAAGAACATCTTCAAAAGGTTAGTACGCTGTTTCAAATACTATGGAAGATGGAAAGCAATTTGTTTCCCGTCTCAGTTCCTCATTTAAAAGAAAACTGATAATAATTGTGATACAAGTGTTGAAAAAATTATTTTCAATCTTGCATTGCATTTGAAACCGTATACAAATTTCTCGAAGATATGACAAAGTAGAATTTAAATAATGATAGCATTGCAAATATATTCTCTCTCTCTCTCTCCCTCCTTTATGGGTAGTGTGCGTATCATGAAAAGTGAATGTAAAAGTATGAATTTGGAGAAAGATGTTATTGAAAGACCATAGGAGAAAGAAAACCAGTTTGGTGTAGCAAAGTTACAACGTTTCTGTACCTCACATTAATACTCTTCTACTAAGAGACCTCGGGCCCAGGGTTTTTTATGCTTTGAATTCGTCTGGATTTGGATCGCTTCGGGAAATTTGCAAAGGAGTTCTTGAAGAATTGGTGACCTTGTTTCAAGACAAACACCGACGCTTATATATATATATACATATGCCTATGATACACACACACATATATATATATTTTATTTTATCTAGTTTCAGCTCACGAGCTGTGGCCATGCTGGGGCACCGCCTTTTGGTGTTGCTACATGATTTTACTTCACGAATGCTTTTTAGCAATTGCCATTTAGTGCATGAGAGAGTTCGATGCAACTGCCCTCATCTGCACCTCCTGCCGTGAAGTTGGTTCATCTGGGACACCTGACAGGAAGAGATCCAGTTTTATTTTAAAGACATCTGCATCCACCCCATGCAGGTCTCTCGGGTTCTTCGGGAGGATATTGAAGAGCTGTGGGCCTCTGAAGCCCAGGCTATCACAGTATCTTGTCCTACATTTATATATATATATATATATATATATATATATATATATATATACGTGTATATATTTATATTGGTTATTCACCTAATGTATTATTTATCACAAAATATTGCTGAAATCTTACAATACAATTTTGCTAACCGATAGAACAACAATAATATCGATCATACTGTCTGTTATAGGTTTGCAATTGCTAAGTATTTCTTCAACATATAAGTCCCCCCGAAAAATTCTTAACTTTTTCTTCAAGGACGGAAACGTGTTTCAGGCCTTGATTCAAAAATGCATAACAATTCATCACACAGTGATGACAGGGGTGAATAATAATATAAAAGAAGGGAACATTATAATTATATTTACGGCTACTATAATCACTGTTGACAACCTCGTCAGAAAGTCTATTTCATCTCCGAGTCTACGTCGCTTTTGTGAATACGAACAGCAAAATTATAAAGGGTAAGTCATTATTATATTCATTACATAACTGAGAAGTTTAGTAATATACTAAAGGCAAATTGTAATTATTTATAACATACACAATCATAGTCAATTGATTATTGTTGGAACCTCCAAAAACGCTGTTGAAAGAAACTGCTGCTTGGCTTCTATACGCATAAAAATCCATATATACCAAACTTATTGCTCTACTCACATAGTATTGATGCAACTTAAGATACACAGTTTCCAAACTGTCTGATAGAATGTAAGAAAAATTATATATAAAACCAAATACCCGAAATATATGGCTCATTCAGTTATACTTAAAGGAAAACGAATTATTGATTTTACTTCATTGTTGATGTATTTTGTTTCAAAATGTCATTCGTTTGGCAGACTGGTTATTTTTTAAACATAAACTTGATTATTGCAATCTAATCCTCATATGAAATTTTGAGAAGAACAGGAAATAGCTTATAAACCACTTTATAGAATAATGTTATATATTGTCATATTAAAGCGTTAATATGTTTTGTGTCGCAAATATTAAAAATTCTAAATTGAAAAGTTAGCATCTTCAGTTCTCTATGATGTTTGTGCAATTTGGAATTAGTTGGGCTCTTTGGAAGTTCATAACATTTCTGCTATGAATGTGACTGTAAACCAAAACCTTCTTAGCACTTAGTGTTCAAAACTTAGAATGACTATAATTTTGTTACTCTGCCACAAATCCTACAGTTCTTAAGGAATAAAAAAAAAAAAAAAACATAATCGAGATAGTCGCCCTCATTCCCCCAGTTCCCATTATATTGACTTCTTGTTTGTTAAAGATCAGTGTCAGCCAACGTGAGATGTGAATTTGTAATGTAGGGGGAACGATAGTAAATATCGTTTGGCATTTCGTCCAGCACTATAATAGCATCCTAAGGCTTAAGCACAGAATGGTACTGAATAGATTTGAGTACATCATATAGACAATAACTAAATACACAACCTTTCAGGTCATATATTTATACTTATCGTTCAACCTAACTGATAATGTGTTAGCTAATCTGATAGATTATCTCCTAATACAAAGTTTGGATGTAACAAATCAACTCGGCTGTTAAAAATGACACACATAGCAATAATATATTTCAAGTATACATAAATTATCTCATCCAAACCAGTGTCCTGGTTTTCCTGCAAATGCGACCACTGAATTATAATACCGATGCTAAGGCAATACTCGAAGATCATTCCAAGGATTATCTTTCTAATAATTCCTCATGATAATTCCAATGATTATCTCTTTTTTTGAATAAATGATTTTAAATAAAACAAGAGTATCTACCACATGTGAGTTTACAGGTTAAATTTTCCAAAATTATATCCATAGGCGCAGGAGTGGATGTGTGGTAAGTAGCTTGTTTACCAACCACATGGTCCCGGGTTCAGTCCCACTGCGTGGCACCTTGGGCAAGAGTCTTCTACAATAGCCTCGGGCCGACCAATGCCTTGTGTGTGGATTTGGTAGACGGAAACTGAAAGAAGCCCGTCGTATATATGTATATATATATATATATATATATATATATATATGCGTGTGTGTCTGTGTTTGTCCCCCTAGCATTGCTTGACAACCGATGCTGGTGTGTTTATGTCTCCGTTACTTAGCGGCTCGGCAAAAGAGACCGATAGAATAAGTACTGGGCTTACAAAAGAATAAGTCCCGGAGTCGAGTTGCTCGACTAAAAGGCGGTGCTCCAGCATGGCTGCAGTCAGATGACTGAAAAAGTAAAGGAGTATAGGTTGGAATG
This sequence comes from Octopus sinensis, assembly GCF_006345805.1. Taxonomy (NCBI): domain Eukaryota; kingdom Metazoa; phylum Mollusca; class Cephalopoda; order Octopoda; family Octopodidae; genus Octopus; species Octopus sinensis. Next base: position 133,578,172 of record NC_043000.1, read on the forward strand.
GCTTAAAAAGCAGATGAATGAAAAATTAAAATAGCAAGCTACTGGCATATACTTATTGATTAACTTTTATACATTGCACATATTGGTTTCTTTTGACTAAACATAGGTCAGTTGTTATTCATGAAATATATAATAAATAGAATGGACTCTAATAATATTTATATTTTCTGCGGTTGTATTACGAAGTTTGCTGTTCCAATTCATATTTGATAACTGGATTTAGAATATGATTAGAATAGTATTTGGAATAGGAAAGGTACACACGCATACAAATTGCCTTAATTTTCTTTAAATCATGTTTGCTCATTCAATTTCTCCTTCTTACTACATTGGTTTTATTTAAAAAAGATTATGAGCCCAGAATTGAAAGTCAGCGAAACAGATCGCTTATATAGTTGTTGCTACCTACAATAATAAACTTATCCTCTCTTTTACTTGGGAGGAATGAAAAGCAGCTAATGTAAAAAATGTGGTTCATATCGGATTATTACTGGTAAATACAATCACGTGATATTGTATCTGCAGCAGTCTTACTCAATAGGGCAAATAAACTCAAAATAGAATGATAGAAACATATTTACCTTCGTATGTGTTTATGATGAGATGTGCAATAATGTCTCAAGAAACAAATACATCCATAACAACTATGTAATAATAGCCCACCAGTAAAATGATATGGCTAAAATGAATTGTCCACTATAATTATGTAATATATATATATATATATATATATATATATACACGTTTCATATTTTGAATCGTTGATATTACTTCCAGTAACATTGTTTGTTATAAACGGCATAATCGAATTGATCAAATACTTTATTCAATAAAGTAAATGTTTTATCTACAGAAATGTTAAATTCTGCTTTCGAGATAAAATTACTTTACTATAAATGAAAACTTAAGTTAGAGGTTATAGATTTACGATAAGTAGTAATTTATATGGTAAAGGAAATTAAATCCTACCAACACTCTATAATAGTTAAGTGTCAAAGAGATCACATGTTAATTCTATAAAAATGTAAAATTATTTACTATTTTGATTTAAGTTATAAGAAATTTCAGTTGTTTATATAAAATTATGGTTACATTTTATCTGTTGTACATTAAATAGGAAATTTCTGTCTTTTGTATTTCAGTATATTTAAAATTTTTTCCTTTCTTTTTTTCACTGTGTACGAAATAAAGAGACTTGATATAGACATGTCTAATAGATAGGTACCGTACGACAGGTTAAACGCTGGCTTGGAGAGCTTAACTCATTCCAGTTTGATTTATAGATGTATTATGACTTGACTATTAACGAAATTTGTTTATAATGTTACAATATATTTCTACAATAACGATTTCTGAACAGTACATGCAAAGAACCCATCAAAAACGATAAAACGAAAAAAGAATGGAAATACAAGATAATCAGGAAATATATGTGACAGTGATAATTATTGGGGTTTTATAGCACCGATTTATTTAGAAATGATGCAACAAACATTACAAGAATGGTTTCTTAACCCTTTCCTTGTTATTTGTATTAATCTTCAAAATCTTTTTCCTGATATTTTTTTCATCGCCCTTATCAAGCCTAGCCAGGCTCATGAGCCCGGTTTCTGTGGCGTATGTGTTCCCCCCACCAGCTGGACGGGACGCCAGTCCATCGCAGCATTACTCAAGAAACAGGAAGAGAGAGTGAAAGAAAGGTGGGGCGAAAGAGTACAACAGGGGTCGCCACCACCCCCTACAGGAGCCCCGTGGAGTTTTTTATGTGTTTTCGCTCAATAAACACGCACAACGCCCGGTATGGGAATCGAAACCGCGATCCTCCGACCGCGAGTCCACCGCCCTAACCACTGGGTCATTGCGCCTCCACACTGATATTTTTACTTAGGTAAAAACAACACTAGAATATCGAAACCTTCATGCTGGTTTTAGAAAAGAAAGAACAGCCCCTCCCCTACAAATATTTGCACACGCAAATGTTTGTAAAGTAATTAGCTTTGTGATGCATTGTGAGTTTTTGAAAATATGGCAATTCCAGGGAATTGCAGATGGTGCTTGATGAGCGGTACATTGAATCAGAGGACTCCAAATTACCTCTTTGTTAGTTTCGGCTTCAACAGATCGTGTCTGTGATCATTTAACTAACATTTTTGTCGTTTTATTCCACAAGCCTTTTAAGCATAACGAATGCATTAATTTTCAGTGAGATGACATCCTTGATGATTATTTCCTATAGGAAATCAGAGCCACAATTTCGTTCATCTGAATAAAACCGACTCATCATTCAAATATTTCCACTTTTCCCCGTGAGTTGTGATTAACTTCATAGGCATCTCATAAATTTCTTCCTGCATTCTTTTTGAAAATTTAGAATTGCAGTTTGATTTTTATAAAATGTTCAAAATTTTATTGAAGGCATCAAAAAGTGTTATAGGGTATGGATTCAGTCCTGTGTCATGTACCTGACCCGAGGGTTACCTCTTGTAATGTAATTGCAGCAAACTATATGTCTTGTTCTATATGTACTGATAACGTTTACTCAAACCGGTCCCACCTTGAAACAAGTAAGTCTAGTGCTCCCATTATTCTCTGAATACAGTGCCCCGCAATTTTGTACTTGTTTCATATTCTATCCTTTTGTTTTCTTGTAATTACGTTGGGAAATGAATCACATAAAATTTGTACAAACTATATTAATTTCTTCTTGCTTTTTAAAAGGACACTGAAAATGCAAAATAATCAAATTTTCCATTAAAATATAGACTTTAATGCGATATTTATGATATAATAAAATATACAATTTACAGAGAAACCAATAAGTGTAAATTTAAATTTGATATTGTTTTATAGAAGGCATTTTATTCGCTCGATTGAGGAAAATATATGAAATTATAATGAATTAAAGCTATTGCTTACAAATAGATCACGTATCAATTTCATCAACTAATGAGCAGCAGGCAATGTTTTATGAAAATGTAGGATGTATAATTGATGTTTTGAACTGAGGCGTTTAGAACTGGCTTCAATGTACAACCGAGAAAACTGAAATAACTCGTGCAATATACTTGAAACCAAGTATAAGTTGATAATTCATACACCTTGATTTCATTTCTTGTTTGCAGAGCGATGAAGGATGTATTTGACAGGCTACAACAAAACCTTAAATGTAATGGATTATTATAGTAAAAGTTATATTGATTTCCATAGTTGGAAGGCCCCATTTTTGTAAGAGAAATGAGATTGTGTCACGTTCATGTCCACCGAAATCTGTCAAGCAAAACTTAAAGTTCCAGTCAATATGAATTTTATTATATATATATATATATATATATATTATATATATATATATATATCTACACAAACATACATATATGTATATACATGCATACGAGATAGTTGAATATGTGTGTATATATATAATATACATGCATTTGCGTACTTTCTCACTCACACACATATCCCATGATTTCAAGTATGTGTGGTTCGATATGAAAAACATTCATTTCATGACATACATGTCCAAACGTATATGTATACAATTTTTTAAAACTAAAATCACAAATGTACACACGCACATGCATACATATGTACATACATGTATGTATGTACATATGTATACGTACATGTATGCATTCATAAATATAGCCTTCATTTGCGAAATAATGTTTGAGTTGTTCTTAATAGCTAGGCAGCGATGTATTCTGCAAAACCGATTTTATTCCAGCTTGTCATAAACTGCACATAAAAAATTCAAAATGCCTTTTAGTAGTGGCAAATAAATATGATTGATGTAAGCAACACGCGGCTGAACAGTTATCAATTTTCGGTTATTAACTGCAGAGGTATTTTATCTGACGCCGAGATACTTGCACAGGCGCCATTGTAAGTTGGGGGATGTATCTCCATGTTTGTAGAACAAGGACATTACAATTATGGAGAGAGAAACAACTTTATTTCTTTTCAAAAATCATTAAATTTAAATGGCAGGATTTAATAAAGATAATTTCAGTACCACTGAAGACATCTTGCAAATATTCAGCTCAGCAAGTTAGGATTAACCCGGAAATTTTATATATATATATTTTTTTTTCTTACACACACACACACACTTACAGTATATGCATCAAAAGATGTGATCATTAAATCTCGTATAGTCATATATTTTTCTCTCAATTGAAAAATGACAATTTTGCAGCCTTTAAAGGTTTTTTTAAAAACTATATATATCTTCCCATTTTTCAATGCCTACTTGTTATGATTCAATCTTCCCTTCATTATTAATATACAATATGTAATACCTGGCCAAAGTAATTTAGTTCCGGGTACTACCTTGTTGCGAGTAACTATTTTCCACAGCATAACCCTTTTATACGCGAATATTTGACGCATCACCGTTTGACTTTAGTTACTAATCCAACCTCTGGCACAGGGTTTCGATTTTTTTAATACTTACAACAAAACTGTACAAGTGCATTAATCGCCCTCTTACTTCCCCTTTGGGGGCGGTGCCGCTCATTTTCATAAACAATGATTTAAAACTTATGCATCAAAATCTACGAAATAAATCTTTTAATTTTGGAATCTCAAATAGTGATGTTTTTTTTTAAATATGTATAAGGATCGAAGAGATATTGAATAATTATTATCTCAGTGTTTTTTCATAAGGCGAAATTAAGGGAACCAGTACATTGAAACTTTAATGCTGCTGTATGTCACTTACTAGTTATCTGTATTTTTTTGGGTTTTTTTTTGAGATGAGGAATTATCTTTTATTATACACTGTTTTACTCGGAATAGTATCTTCATCTTGGTTCTTATATTTACTTTTCGACCGTTCTACTCACGGACCTTCTACTCGTTTCTTCTATTCGATAATACTCTCGGAATTTCAATGGAACGGTTAATATAATTGATGGTTTAAATGTAGTGGGTTAATTAGTGGGCCTCAGTTGAATACCCAAGTCAAGCAAACAGCATACACCTTGGTTCAGGTGGCATCCAAATAGAAGAAAAGCTAATAGGAAAATATCCCTGGTATGGACAACCGAATAAGAACAACTTACTCTCGTGAATTTAAAGGGTTCGGCCTAAAATAATGAAAACTTTACCGAATATAACAGTAACCAAAAGAGGCTTCTAAAGAGGACCGGAGGGTGTGTATTATATATGACAATTAAAAATAATGTTCTCCATTGTTTCAATACAGAATCCGCGTCTCTCTTAATTCCCAAAATATTTGGAAAAAATTATGTAATTTCCAGAAGACAACAAAGAATTTTGTAGAATTTGCTTTCAGCAGACACTTTATGATAGTTCAGCTCTTAGCTAAAACTACACATATTTTCTCATCTTTAACACTTAAAAGCCTACAACCCTTAAAAGTCCAATGACATTTCCCTATTGTAACCATCCTTTATATTTGATATCCTTTTTACTATAGGCACAAGGCTTGAAAATTTGGGGGAGGGGACTGGTCACTTACATCGGCCCCAGTATTCAACTGGTACTTAGTTTTATCGACCCTGAAAGGATGAAATGCAAAGTCGACCTCGGCGGAATTTGAACTCAGAACGTCTTTAAGACGGACGAAATGCTGCTAAGCAATTTGCCCGGCGCGCTAACGATTCTGCCAGCTCACCACCTTATCCTTTATATTTAGTATGAAGTTTATAAGTAATACTTTTTTATCTTTAGCAAATTACTATATCTTATGAAATACTGGTTTAAATAAGATTAATATTTCTATAGAAAAAAATAACTTATTTAAAAAAATTAAGTTTAACTTTTCAAATAAAATGTTGTCGTTATAGTCATAAAGTTCAATAATAAAGTATGGGATGTAATTCCACTCTGGAACGAACCGGACCTACAACTTAAAGTCGTTAAAACAAATACCAGTAACAAACTAATATTTATGAAAAACAAATTTAAATGACAACGAACTTTTTTGTCCTACCTAAGAGTTGAAGACAAAGAGACAAAGTAATTTGGTAAACAAAAATAAAAAAAAACATTCTAATATTAAAACAGTTTATCCTCAACTTGGGTCATCGTAGTGATGACACTGATGGCCGCATATAGTAGTTTTTATTGAATCTATCCACCATTGTTGGTATTTATTCAGACTTTACTGATAACAAGGAAATAAATCTCTGTGGTGTGCGGCTTTCATTGATATCGGTGCTTTCAATCATAATTTAGTTACACACCATTATCTATTATGGAGATTATAAAAGATAATCTACAAAGTTTATGGCCAAGCCTTAGCTGTTCTTGGCCGGAACTATCTTTGATTAGTGATGTCAGATAAATTTTGATTCATGATATTAAGATTGAATCAACACTCTTGATAACAGTTTTCCAATTATAAGCATTGATTATTCAGATTCTGTAGTGACAAAGTGGGTATTTTACATATAACTGACGATGTGAACAAGATAGAAGAAATACTTTCTGTCATCAGCGATGTATCCATCTTAAGTAACGTATTATTATATAAGCGGTCGCATTGTATCAAGAAGTATGGTGCATCATGAAATATCAAACTTGCTCTCGACTGAAATAAGAATAGTGAAGTATGGAATGACATACACTTGTTGAGGAATCGGTAGACTTTATTAAACATGATAATCTTATTAATTTTGAACAAAGGCGGATGCGTCCCATACTTATGATAGAACGGTAACAAAAATGCGTAAAGTTTAAAGGAAATAGGTGATGTAAGTGAAATAACTTTAAACGGAAATCAAAGTGGAACGATGATGATATTGATGATCATGGTGGATCATGATGGCAATGATAGACGACGATAGTAGGGGTGATGATGATTACAGCGGTGGTGGGAAGGATATTATTGATGACAATGGTTAACGATGATGGTGCAGGTAATGGTAATGATGATGATGTTGATAAATGATTGATGATAATGGTGGTGGTTTCGATAATGGCAACGAAAGTAATGACGATGAAAAATGTGAATACGTGGTGGCGATGGTGATAATGACAACGATGAAGATGAAGTGTAAAAGTGGAATTCAAACAATAAGACTGTAAATGCTGCTGGGAAAATACCCGGAGATTTGGGATTAGAACTCACTAGAGAGACGATATCTCACTCTGTATTAGTTTATAAATCATAGAACTAAGTTATAAATACGACAGTCCACAGAAATTTTATGTTTGATTGCCGTGAAAAGTGTTGAGTCGAATGTTACAGAGGATCTTGTCCTTCAAAGAAATGTTGAGAAAGACCGAGGCGTTATTAGCTTAGCTGTTGTACAATGTACAGCTTACTAGTTTCCAGGATTTCTAGCATTTTTACTGTCTCACAACCAAGTTATTGGTTATTTTAGACTACAAATATTGGCAATTAGGGAAGTCTAACGTTTTATAACTCATCGACAATGAAATAATGAAAACTAATGAGTATCTCGGGAGATATGAAATTAGAACTTTGAATTTCGAAGAAATGATGGAAACGATGAGAAAAAAGACAGAAATAGGAAACGGAGAAACAGAAGAGAGAAAAAAAGAAAGAAAACAAATAAGCAGAAGGAGGAGGAGAAAAGCAGATGAAAGTGGATGATGATAAGATGTTCACAACAATGAAAGAATTGAACGCTACGAAAACGGAGCAAAAGCAATGATATAAAGACGAAATTGAAAAAGAACATGAGTTAATGAATTAAACAACTCCCACACATCATAAATCTATTTCAGACTTACTTTAATATTGGTTTCAAATTTTGGTACAAGGCCAGCAATTTCGGCAGACAGACTAAGTCAATTACATCGACTCCAATATTCAACTGGTACTTATTTCATCGACCACGAAAGGATGAAAAGCTAAGTTAACATCGAAGACATTTGATCACAGAATGTAAAGACGGACGAAATGCAGCTAAAGATTTTGCCCGGTGTGCTAACGATTCTGCCGACTCGTAATATTCACAGAGGTTTTAGTTCCTTCATATTGGGAGCACAATCCAACCTTTATAATAACCATCACCACTATTTAGAATATAAAATAAACATTACATAGGCGTAGGAGTGGTTGCGTGGTAAGTAGCTTGCTTACGAACAACATGGTTCCGGGTTCAGTCTCACTGCCTGGTACCTTGGGCAAGTGTCTTCTACTATAGCCTCGGGCCGACCAAAGCCTTGTGAGTGGATTTGGTAGACAGAAACTGAAAGAAGCCCGTCGTATATATATATATATGTGCGTGTGTGTGTTTGTGTTTCTGTGTCGACCTGGGGTCGATTTACTCGACTAAAGGCGGTGCTCCAGTATGGCCACAGTCAAATGACTGAAACAAGTAAAAGAGTAAAGGAGAGAGTATATGAAATAATACTCATATGCATATATACGAGGGTGGGCTGAAGAGTTCATAGGTCGGCTATGAAGGAGTGATGCTAGAGCTGTGAAATCTTGCCTGCATTAATTTCAGCTCTTCTCTTTAATAACTGTATTGTTTCTTTCCAGGATAACGGACATCTGATTGTTCACAGAAGACTTCAAAAGTAGCTAGTCGCGACTTCTCTTCAATATGGTCAAAATATGGCGCCGTGGTGTTACCAAATACCTGCAGAAAAAGGGTTTAGTCCCCAAGGACATTCATGCTTACATGGTTGCCACGTTAGGGGATGACGCTCCAGCTGTATTAACAACGCAAAAGTGGACAGCTGAACTTAGGGGTGAGGAGATTCTTGAAGTTGGCCCCAAATCTGGAAGTCCTGCAACTTCCACCACCGAAGAAAACATTGATCGTGTTCACCACATAATGATGGATGACACACGATTGACCATAAATCAAATAGCCAGTATTATTAGCATATTCTGTAAGAGAGTTGAGAATATTCTGCCCAATGAACTTGGCATAACGAAGGTTTCTGCTTGGTGGGTGCCACGACTTCTAACACCTGATTGAAAGCGTACTAGGCTGATGTCATTACCGGAAAGTCTGACATTGTTTGAAGCAGATCCTGCTGGTTTCCTTGAATGTTTCCTAAGCCAGAATGAGAGTTGGATTCATCACTTTGAGCCAGCGACAAAGAGCTAATCCATGCATTGGAAACACCCCTCTTCATCCGCTCCATAGAAGGTCGTTTCATCTGCAAGGAAGGTGATGGCCTAGTTTTGGGGATGTAAACGGTACTGTCTATTGACTATCTTCAAACGGACCACACCATCAGTGGAGAGCACTATGCCAGCTTGCTGAGGCAGTTACGAAAGCAAACCAAACGCCAAGGAAAACTGGTGAGAGCAGGTTTGTTTCATCAAGACAATGCTCCAGCACACAAGTCTTTGGTTTCAATGGCTGCTGTGCGTGACTGTGGCTTTGAACGGGTTGATCACACTCCCTTTTCTCCTGATTTGGTCCCATCTGACTATTGATGACGTCATATCAGCTGTTAACGATGTTGTTGACGAACATAACAGCTGTACGTGGAAACGACCATCTTGAACAACATTGTATGTAACTATAGAAGCAAAATAATGCGCCAGGATAGATGATTACACTTCAGGACCGAATGATTTATTAGTATTATGGAAGAACTCATTAAATAAATATTCTAAATGATATATTTGTTGATGTAGAACAATAGAAACACTGATTATAAATTTGTGTTAGACGTCTTGCAATTTAATCAGTCAGTATTTCTCTGCCCTCTGCACCAACAAATGTGCGATTTGGTAAACGTCCGTAGCGAGGAAGGCGAATGACTGGCAGAATCGTTAGAGATGTGTACAAAAGCGTTGCGGTAAATTATTCTGGCCGTTTGCTTTCTGATGTCCAAATCTAATCGTGGTCACATTTTCCTGTTATTTGAAGGGATCGATAAATAGAATACCACTCAGATAGTGAGTCAGTTTCTCCTCCGCTTCTCTCTCTCTCTCTCTTACAGAATCGGCAAATCTGCGTTATGAGAGAACCGTGATGGAACCACTCACAGATTATCTTTATTTCGAGAAATGGTGGAGGGGGGGAGGATCAAGCGGTGTGGCTAGGTTAGTAACATTCTATCATCGAGCACAAAATAACAGAGAAACGTAAGAACAAGTTAGACGTAGACAGACCGATGTGGCGTCCAACTAAAATTGATTAAATTTAAAAGATTTTTTTTAGCATATTGCTTGGTTATTATTTCAACAATTAACGATAAAGCTCCGTTATACTTCGCTGAAGTCTCAAAATTAAGTATCTTGAGTTATCTGTCTAACTTATCAATGACATGAATAATATTAGTCACCAATTAAACCTTGTGTATAAAATATATTGTAAAGTATTTTGTAAAATATATTGATCGCCATGTTGGACCGCTGAACTCTACACGTTTTTGTTTTCATTTTCTCTCTGTTTATTTTCTCTTATTCCTTTCTGTTGAAGAGCGTAGGCTCGAAGCGTAAAATACTTTTTTATATTTTTCCCTAGTGTCAAACTAATACACTTGTTTGCTATTCATACACTTGTCTTTGTCTTTTGTTTGCCTATAAATTTCAACTAGAATATATTGTAGCTGTTTAGTGTTACTTTCCATGAAATGTTTATCTTCTACAGAAATGTAAAAGTATCTTGTGGCTGGTGTCCAAGCCTCGTTTATGTATTTCGAAGTTTGATTCCCTTGTGGATGTTGTTGTCGTTGTTACTATTGTTGTTATTGTTGTTTGAATTCAGCTCAGCTCCGATCAAGCGGACTTGTGAACAATTGTGTTTCAACCGTGACCACTCCGTCTTTCTATAGACCTTTATGACTACACTATCGGTGTCCAACGAAGTGTAATGATATATTATCTAATATTTTAAAACAAGGGAGTGCTTGCCATTTCTAGCAGAGTGAATGACCATCTAGAGGCCTCCTTGCTTTTCATAATTCTCCAGTTAGACAAGTTATCTGACTTAGTGTTTTTCACTAGCAATGCTTTTCACATCTCTCTCTCTCTCTCTCTCTCTCTCTCTCTCTCACTCACTCACTCACTCACTCACTCACTCACAAATACAGTATGACATCTCTGAGTGATGATAACAGGATTGATGGAAAGAGGAGTTGGACGTAAATTCTTGTCTTAACCCATCTTAGAGAACACAAACAGTCCTGATTTACTTCTTGTTAAGACATATCCTAAGGTGTGGGTAACATCGCTCCTATCAAACTTCCCGGCTGCAACACATTTACTCTTTTACTTGTTTCAGTCATTTGACTGTGGCCATGCTGGAGCACCGCCTTTAGTCGAACAAATCGACCCCAAGACTTATTCTTTGTAAGCCTAGTACTTATTCTATCGGTCTCTTTTGCCGAACCGCTAAGTAACGGGGACGTTAACACACCAGCATCAGTTGTGAAGCGATGTTGGGGGGACAAACACAGACACATAAACACACACACACACACACACACACACACACACACCACACACACACACACACACACACACACACTATATATATATATATATATATATATATATATATATATATATATATATATATATATATATACGACGGGCTTCTTTCAGTTTCCGTTTATCAAATCCACTCACAAGGCTTTGGTCGGACAGAGGCTATAGTAGAAGACACCTGCCGAAGGTGCCACGCCATGGGACTGAACCCGGAACCATGTGGTTGGGAAGCAAGCTACTTACCACACAGCCACTCCTGCGCCTACATTTGTTTATTATAGGTAACGATTTGCACTGGGAATGTGGACGATAGATATAAAGTGTTGGGGAAATTAATTTATGATATTAATAACAACTCCAGTACCACCGTTCTTCGTTTGGCACAAGTTGAATTTTCAAATTAAACGGCATTTCGTCTATCTAGTGTCAATACAATAAGTCACTCTATGTATGTTTGTATGAATATACACATATATGTAAATGCACACATTTGTTTTTGCATATATATGTATATTTACATGTGTGTGCATGTAAGCATGCATTTATATATTAATCTGTTATTAAAGTTAGAGTAATTCAATAGCTCCATTACTTCAAGCTTGTTTATAAAATAAAAACTTTGCTTATAGCAATCATTTACAATAACAGAGTAATATACGGGTGTTATATCAATCTTATGAGTTCCATAATTTTTTTTCTATAAATATGAAACTTGAAACCACGAAGCAATAAGTTAACAACTAATATTTTATACATACGCAAATATTTCTAAACAGTTAATCAGAGCTTTAACTTTGTGACTTAAACACATAGGTCTATAAAGAAAAATGGAATATTTATCGCAAAGTTACTTTGGGAGAATCAACTAGATGTTTCGATGCTTATTCAACGCATCAGCCGATATTGAACTAAAAGCAATTACTCATTCAGCCTCACAATATATTGAAATTGTTGACATCCTGAGGGGCTGGTATAAAAATTGGTCATGAATGAACAAAGGAACGAAGTGGTCATTATATATTGCCTAGAAACAATATTACTGAGGCGTACTTTCGCAAATGATTTGATCTCAGACCGTGTATTTAGTCTGAAGCGATAACATCATGGAAGAACCATTTAAGCCAATTGAAAACATACAAAGTCCGTTGACTAAGCTTTCTATTTCTTGGCGCCAAAATTTCGTCGCACAACTGCGACCTGGCCAAGACACATTTCCACTGACCTAAAAAAAATAATTGAAAACTGAATTTTCAATTAAATAACGAAAGAAGTTACATAGTAGCTATACTAACGTGAGCCTAGGCAGTAAAATCTCAGATCATCCAAGCGAGAGTGCACAACGACTCAACAGGTAGTCGGTGCTATTACGTCTATGTGAATCAAACCAGCGAGAAGAATGGATTATAAATATACCACATAAATATACCACCTCTTTATGTGGTATATGTGAAATAATTATCAGAAGTTTCCTCGCGGGGCATCTCGATATCTCTATGACTGTTCCACTAAAGACAGTTGCTCATTTGGTCGCATGTATGCGTGCCTGTGTGTATGTAAGCTGGATTAAGGCAATATACTATAAATTAAATAATGGGTGTGTCTTGGGAGAGTCATGCCAATAGAATTAAATAATGAGTGGCTCAGGAAATATCTCAGAATGATTTAATTCATCAAAATAAAGTTTAAGATGAATGTAAAACTATTAATGGACACAGAAGGAAAGAAGAAATCTAACTTGATTTGAAAACTGCTGTTCAGAAAGGGAAGGGGAGAGAGAGAGAGATGACAAGAGAATATGACGTCATAATATAGAAATCTTCTTATTTTGCATTTATCCTTATTATAATGGTATTTCTTTATTATGATTATATAATCACACATAGAAGGACAAATACAGGACATACATACAAAAAAAACATTTAAGAGATTCGTTTTAAAAATTTTCGTTTACATTTGAATTATTCGTTTATAAAAATGAAAATAAATGTCTTTTATATGACCTAGTAGAACAAACCACAATACATAACTGGAGCTTCTGCACCCCGGCAATTTATGAGGCCCTGCAGCTTCCACTTCCTCTCTCTCCTCCATGGTCAAGCTGGGTTTCTGACACCCACCTTTCTTTCCACTTCCTTCCATCTTTTCTCATACACACGCCGTGGTAAGATCCTCTTTTCCAGCCCCATTTTGCTCTTCAGATGATATCTGAAGTAAGTGAGCAAGCCGGGGCCGGAGACAAAGGATCCTGTCGCGGCTCCTTCCATTCTCGTTCTCCACATGCATTCTTTTACTACTGCAACCGTGCAGTGAAAACATGCCTCACCTTCCTTCGAGAGTCCAGTTGGCGGTATCATCTTAATCATAGACTCAGCCGACAGCTGTACTCGTCCCAGATGCGTTAACACGTGTTCTGCGTAACTTATCAAGTCGGACAACTTCCGACAGTGAACAAAAGCGTGCTGGACGGTTTCATCGTCCAACTCGCACCTTGGACACGTCGGTGGCACTGGAACTCCGTGCCGCGATAACTTCTCGCGAACAGGTAAAGCATTCCTATAACACTGCCTGATTCTTTAGTGGGAAGAGAAAGTGACAAGAAAGAATATGACGTCATAAAAGATATAGAAATCTCTTTGCATTTATTCTTTTTGTAAGGCTGTATGCTTTATCTTTTTATAGTGAGAGAGAGTATGAGGGAAAGAGTGTTTGGATATGTATGCTGTGTTGTGAGTAATCTAGGCTGTTAAGGATGGATAATATTGACATGACGTGAGTACTCCAACTAGTGAGTAATTTCACTTATTACCGGATCCTTACTGTTGGGTTGGGAACTTCGGATCTAATAGTCCGTGTTAGTCCATGACACAGATCCCCAAATCATTTAAACTGCCCCAAGTAATTGAATGACGCTTTATTTTATTGGTACTGGAAAGGTAAATAGCAAAGGTATTTTAACTAAGAACATAATCAAACGAAGCAACTAAAGCATGGAACTAACTTTTCTGCTTATCCAACGTACTATACTACATTCAGAAACAAAAACATTTACGATATATTTATACAATAGGAGTGGAGCACATGGCCTAGTGGTTAGAGCAGCGAACTTGCGGTCGAGGGATCGCGGGTTCGAATCTCAGACCGAGCGATGTGTGTGTATATGAGCGAAACACCGAAGCTCCACGCGGCTCCGGCAGAAGGTAATGGCAAACTTCTGCTGACTCTTTCGCCACAACTTTCTCTCACCCTTTCCTTCTGCATCTTGCAGCTCACCTGCGACGAACCGGGGTCCCGTCCAGGTGGGGAACCTATACGCCAAGGAAACCGGGAAACCGGCCCTAATGAGCCAGGCGTGGCTTGAGAAGGAACAAACTATACAATAGGAAATTCAAATTACCATACATACGCTCACTATGTCGGTACATATCTGACGTTCATAGAGATGATGTTGCTTATACAAAGAAGTAATGAGTTAAAATATAGAATGTAGTAGCATTTTTATAGCTTAATTCCACTGTACAACTGCATTTTTCTGTATGCCTTGGGTATGTACAATTTTTATCGCTATCGAATTGAAATTATTGTACACAAGTGCTCCATACCTATTAAGTACTACTTGATGAATGTTGCGTATATATGTGTAAGACCTTAGGTTTCAGTTATATATTTGCTTTCATCTTTATCAATCATTCCAAAGGCACCTATTATTATAGAAATTGCTTGTTTTCATTCCCCATATTGTCGATCTTTCTTTTTCGAAATCATTACATTTGGTTAGTTTTTCCATTTTATTTTTTTTTTAGAAATGGATAAAAAAAAAAAATTCCAAATAGTTTCATCTGTTAGAATAAATATAGTCTGTTTTCTGTTGAAATTAATAAATCGATTAAATGAGATTCCTTTTCCTATTTATCTTTGACAAAATATTATCTGGTCGATTTGCCTAAAATGTCTCCGTCTATGTTATTTTGGTATATCTCATGTTTGCACGCTTTCTCGCTTTCTATGGTTGCTTCAAAATGCTGGTATAATTTCCAGTGTATGACAGGTCCAACCCTGCTATACTTTTTACTATAATTGCATGAGAGCGCTTGGGTCTTTGTATCCTGACCAAATAGCCTTCTAGCTGAATGACATCTCTTTAATCACTTCTGCTTTGTTCAGTTTTGTTAGGTATTGGCCGTGTAAGGATCTATTGCCATTCAGTATCCAAATTATTAACTTAAATGAACTGGTCTGTGTCCAACACAGACAGATTCAGTGAACAAGAGATAAGGAAGCTGAAGTAGTGTATTGTAGTTGCATCCATGTTTTCTTCTGTCGAATCTTGTTGGTTCGCTTAGCATCTCATTATATCGTAACGCATTAGTGGAACAGCTACAGTATTCGTACATTACACTTTTATTTGTTACTCAGTTTTAAATATTGAGCTAATGTTTACTCTTTTACTTGTTTCAGTCATTTGACTGCGGCCATGCTGGAGCACCGCCTTTAATCGAGCAACTCGACCCCGGCACTTATTCTTTGTAAGCCCAGTACTTATTCTATCGGTCTCTTTTGCCGAACTGCTAAGGAACGGGGACATAAACACACCAGCATCGGTTGTCAAGCAATGCTAGGGGGACAAACACAGATACACAAACACACACACACATATATATATATATACATATATACGACGGGCTTCTTTCAGTTTCCGCCTACCAAATCCCCTCACAAGGTTTTGGTCGGCCCGAGGCTATAGTAGAAAACACTTGCCCAAGGTGCCACGCAGTGGGACTAAATCCGGAACCATGTGGTTGGTAAACAAGCTACTTACCACACAGCCACTCCTGCGCCTAATGTTTGTATAGAATTCAGTTCTAATCTTCTCTTTTATTTATGTGCGTTGTATATATTTCTATTAATTAATATCCTAGGTCTTTGTAAGTTTGTGTTCAGTCTAATTCTAAAATTCTCATCCTGTTTCTTTATTGATTGCGACTTTAGAAGGGTTAATTTCCACTTTTCAAGTACACTTACTCAACACCACCGAAACCATTCAGTAACTTTAAATATATTTGGTGATTAACTTTCTTTTTACTTTATATGTAGCACGAGCAAAACGCCCCCACTCCGTCCAATGGACGGTGCTGAGTTGTCAAGCATTTAAAACACATTTTCTCAAAACAATTTGTCCGACCGTCCCATAGACCTCCCCTTTGAGAAACACTGATTTAACCTAAATTTGAGACACCAGCAAAAGAAGAAATAATGATAGACTTTTTTCTATTCCAAGAAAAACGATTTTACAAATGCACGTTCCCATTCGATCGCATTCTCACCTGCAATCGATTTTTGTGATTTTTTCAAGACTTATACACGCCCTGATACCGTCGGTATCTACATATCAAATTTGAGCACAATCGGATGGAGAATGCCTGAGATCCTAGAAGACACACACACACACAGACAGACAGAACGGATTTTATATAATAGATATTACTAAATATACAGGCGCTTCATTGTAGCTTTATTTTCTGAATTTCTCAAGTAGCAGTTCTCCGACACTACCCCTTATCTGCTTCACAGATTCCTACAAATTGATTATAAATAATTGATAGCATTTTTATGTCCATATTCCAGATTCTTTCTATCTTACTCGCCACGGAAAATATATCAACCTTCTTTACATAGACGTTATTCTTATTTAGGTAAATCACATGAATTAGAGTACAAAATCCTGGATAATGATGTCTAGTTGGTTCGCTCTTGTACTTCTGTCTGTATGTGTCTGCATATCCCAGAGAATCGCATCGTTTTCATTTTCCATATCAGAACGTGTGTTTGCCCTTAAACATATTATTTTTTAGATTGTACATGAATTTATATATATATATTCTCTTAATTATTTGCGCAAATAAAATAAATGAATATTTCTTCAATATTTCAGTGTCACCTTTCCTTGTCCTGTACATGTTACTCTATCCATTTTCGTACTTGCATAATTATGTCGGTTCCATTTTTCTGTTGTATTTTATATTGCTAGAGAATTTACCAGTAAAGATATCCAGCTGCTCATGTTTTGTTTGTACATATCATGTCTTATACAGAACTGGTCAGGATGTAAGAGAGGCTCCTATTTATTTAATTCTCCATATATTTGACATTTAGCTACCGTTTACATTATATTAAGATGATAGTTTGGTAATATAGAATATGGACTAATTAGTCCTATGTTATATCAATCGTACATATTTTTATATCTAACTAGCAGTATTGCCCTGCGTTGCTCGGGTTTGTAAGGGAAATAACTATATAAGCATTTTTAGAGAGTTACTTCCCTTATAGATGCCAATTGGGGCTTTCTTAGCCATTTCTGTTTTGGTGTCTTCAAGCCATGAAGTCGTTGTTCTAAAAGAACGCTGGTCTCCTTGACAACGCTTTACGACGTTGATTTCCTTACACTCCCTTCCCCACAGCTTCACGAGGGAGGGAAGAAGGGAGAGAAGCAAACAGGTGCAGGTGTGACCATGGACGCCAACTCCGCCGCCATCGACACACGAAAAATTATGCATTAAAATGGAATGAAAAATGATGTTAAATTATTTTTAAAATCGTAGACTCATCGTAGACGCGCGCTAATACTCAGACGGGCTCGATATGAATCACGTCTATAAGATACCCGAATTTGGTTAAACTGCACCGCAAAATGTGGGAGTAGTTAGGAATCTAAATCGAAGGGGACAGACACTCACACAACTACAGTTTTATATATATAGATGACCAACTAATAACAGCTGATGGATATGTCGCTGTCATGTTGTTTAGACCTGGTCATTTCTGATCGAGTACACCTATAATCAAACGTCTTTAAGCGAATTTAATACCGTCTTCTTTTTCCAGTTTGTGTATCAAGGACAATATTCTGCATAGTTTTTTTTTTCTTTTAAGCAGTAGGTTGTTGCAATTTTAGGATTGCCATGGAATTGCCTATCCATTCGTTTCTCACTGCTTGATGATATTTTTTCTTTCGCTCTATTTTCCTCTACTTTTCTATTGATTTATCCATTCCTATGGGTTTTTTTCCACGTCCATAATATAATATTTCAGTCTTAAATCTTACTACTTTTTTTGTAAATGGAATATAGTTATTTTGTCTTTTTTTTATGACTAATGTAACATATGCAACATTTTTCTTTGTTGTCTGTGAATAACATGGAATCCAATTATTGCAGTTTTGTAATTAGATTCTACTCATAGCAATTTACTATCTTTTTATATAAAGCTGGTGGATATCTGCCAATTAAATGGTATATTTTGTATATCACGAAGTCTTTCTTAGTACTGGTAACCAATTATAAGGGTTCTAGCTTAAGCTTATGATGTTAAAGCTGTATAACAGTAAATATATTGCAATGGAAATCATTACCTCTTACAGTTTTTTAATGACTTAGTCTAGAGGAAAGAAAATGTTCATGATATTCTCAGGCTTTCCGAATCTGTGACTGATATGGTTGATGTTTAGTTTCAACGATTCTAAATCGATATCTGCAAGAGAAAAGCTGGATGGTAACGGAATTGTGTGTTGAGGTTCTAGAACAAACATAAACAAGGGCGAGGTTGACAAATACAGTAAAGAGGACTAGCACAGATGGACAGGTAGTGTTAAACCGAGCTGCTTGATATGCCTAAAACTTCTACGGAAACATCATCAAACTGCACTCACAAATAGACACCACAAAATATATACTATTAAACGTTTTCAGAAAGTGATGTAGTTGTTCAGTGACACTACTTCAGTGTCAAACATTCAGATAATAATTTACTGTTTTTGATGTCTTCCGATTTCTGTCCGTTATGCTCTAGATGCATTAACTAGAGCTATAAAACGGAAAACAATGAGGACGAATATAGCGAAGACTTCCAACAGGATATTGTAAACAGGTGAAGGAAACATGTTAAGGCAGTAACACTTACTGCATTAACATGTTTCCTTCACCTGTTTACAATATCCTGTTTACAACACCGTTTACAATATCCTGTTTGAAGTCTTCGCTATATTCGTCCTCATAGTGGAGGTGCGTGGCTAAGTGGTTAGGGTGTTGGACTCATGATCATAAGACTGTGGTTTCGATTCTATTTCTTTACTACCCACAAGGGGCTAAACATAGAGGGGACAAACGGATTAAATCGATTATATCGACCCCAGTGCGTAACTGGTACTTAATTTATCGACCCCGAAAGGATGAAAGGCAAAGTCGACCTCGGCGGAATTTGAACTCAGAACGTAACGGTAGACGAAATACGGCTACGCATTTCGCCCGGCGTGCTAACGTTTCTGCCAGCTCGCCGCCTTGGTTTCGATTCCTGGACCAGGCAACGCATTGTGTTCTTGAGCAAAATGCTTCATTTCTCATTGCTCCAGTCCACTCAGCTGGCAAAAATGAGTAAGCCTGCAACGGACCGGCATCACGTCCAGGTGGGGTTTACATATACACCATGAAATTGGGAAACCGGCCCTTGTGAGTCGGCATAACCCGAGAAGGTAACTTTACCTTTTGTGACACTTAATGCCAGCAAACTTCACTGAAGCAGTCTATAAATAGATTCAAGAGAGGTTTTAAAAAATCAACTACCTTGTTCTTCAAAGTAATACGAACAGATTTTAGATTTGAGTTGGTTTGTCCAATTTCCGTATTGAATTTTCCATTGTTTCGTTGTATTAAGATGTATGGTGTAATTGCAACTGTGTAGTGATCTGTATGACATTTTGGTCTTAAATTTTAGATCTTAGTCAAGAGAATTATTGTAGACAAGTTCCTGTGTTTTAGAAGCTGAGAAAAGCACATAATTGCTGCTCATTAGTGTTTGTGTAAACATTATTGTGATTAAACACACACACACGCAAACAAGCACTCGCAAATGAGCACACGCACACGCAAACGAGCACACGCACACGCAAACACGCACGCACGCACGCACACACATGTATGTACATGGCATGATCAATAAGTATCCGGACAGCTCAGAGGCCTACACACATTTTTGAAAAGGTTTCATCGTTTTTGACACGATCAAGGAGATTTTGTGCAACTGAAACCCGAGTATCTTTTTGGTAAGTTGAAAGTAGTTTTGGTACAAACTTGGCAGACACGCATCTCGTACCCAAATCTTTATTGATAATGGACTGAACTGAACCGTAACTAGTTTACACATCTGATAAATCGCGGATGGTGATTCGACGATTTTCCCTTACAGCCTCACGCACATCTGCGATGTTTTCTCAGCTCTGCTGGCTGCAGGTCTTCCAGAACGTCAGTCACTATCGACATTTTTCGTCCATCTTGGAAACGTCTGAACCGCTCGTACACTTGTGTGTGGCTCGTATACTCCTCTCCATACACTTTCTGCAACTTTGCGTAGGCCTCTGAGCAGGTATCGCCATGACAACTTTCCTTGTCATGGTCAATGCAACGATCACACGTTACTTCGAAACACCGCTGTAAACAGCTGAAGTTAGAACTTAGTGCACATGCACCATGCATGCATGCATGTATGTATGTATGTATGCATGCATGCATGCATACATGCATGCATTCATTCATTCATTCATTCATTCATTCTCATGCATATAGTTACATATCTAGACATGCTCATATACGTTTAAATGATAAACTTCTGGAAAGTTTTAGAGATTTTTGCAGTTCCAGTGATGGATTGGATCTGTAGTCTCCGAATTAGCTTTCTCCTTTCTAGTTTTGAGAAGCCTAATTTCTGAAGATTGATATTTAGGCAGAATGTATGTATTTTATGTATGTTATGTATGTATGTATGTATGTATGTTTATTGGGAGTGTTAAATGAGTTTGTTTGATAATTGTTTGTTGCAGAAATTGTCTTGAACTTTGTGATAGCACAAATGCTAAACTTAGGAGCATTTTTGTTGTTGCTCATTTTCAAGTGAATAAGAACTATCCTTTACACATTCAATAAAAGATGTGTAGAAGTCAGTATATGTCTACTCACAGGGAAAAAAATCCGTTTATTCAGTTTCGGTTATTACGTACGTAAAAATTGCATCTAGTTATTTGAAGTTCCAAATGGTTGTGTACGAATTTGTTTATAGATTGTATTTCTATTCCTTTCTCTTGCTTATTCGACAGCACCAGAGAAAATATATTTGATCATCGCTGATCATTTCACTGCTTACGTACTATTTTCACTAAACAATTTACGCCATGTAAATTGTTTACGTTTTCCTTCTTTCAAATAATCTGATTCATTGAGTTCTGCTGGTAATTAGTAGTTTTGGATGTCTCCTTCGATTCTCTGATATTTCTGCATTTTTAGTAATTTAACGTTTCGTGCATATCTTTCCCCCCCCCCCGGTTATTTATTTGTCTGTGATGGATTCGCATTTTTTTTTGTTACTATTGATAAACTCTTTCTGTTTGAGTTAATCAGTTTCTGTATTTTTTTTCCGCAGTGACTAGCTATTCCTTATTAATCTAATATTCTCATGTTCTGTTCTTGTATTTTTATTTTCCGCAGTGACTAGCTATTCCTTATTTATCTAATATTCTCATGTTCTGTTCTTGTATTTTTATTTTCCGCAGTGACTAGCTATTCCTTATTAATCTAATATTCTCATGTTCTGTTCTTGTATTTTTTATTTTCCGCAGTGACTAGCTATTCCTTATTAATCTAATATTCTCATGTTCTGTTCTTGTATTTTTATTTTCCGCAGTTACTAGCTATTCCTTATTAATCTAATATTCTCATGTTCTGTTCTTGTTTGTACATCTTGCTATATGTTACATAACATTTACAATGGTAGTATCTTGTTCATCTGAGATGTGTGGATTATTTATGGATTTGCTTTATTTGTATTCTTTTCTCGGTTATCATTTGTGATTGCTATTTTGGTTATATACAGTATTTGTTCTATACTAATACATTCCACATTTTCAATTTTATGTCTATATATCTTATTAGCTATTTATAATTTGTATTGCTCGAACCTTAGTTTAGCCTAGACGAAAGATACTTCAGCCATATCTAATCCATGATTTTCGAGCTCAATGCATCTATCATTACGCGTTTTCTTTCTTTTCAATATAGTTAGATAAAATTTGAAAGAGATTTGGCCACTAATATTTTGCGGGTTAACTGATCGCATAGAATCTCTTTTCCTGTGTGTATCGTTGTATTGTAGACAAATGGCTGGATATGTGTTTTTAAAATTCGTTTGTTTTTGTGGGAATTAAGTATATTTTATAGTAGCGTTCATTGTGTTGTTGGAATTCTTATTTACTGTTTTCTACTTTTCTTATTGCAAGATAGTTCTATTCCCGAGATATTTTTTATTAATATTTCCTTGATATTCTCTGTATGACATTGTCCCTGAGTAACATTCTACCGTGAGAAATGAATGCGTGGATTGTATAGAAATCTTTCTTAACTTTAAATTAACAAGTCCTTGTCCGTTTAGCTTTTTTATCGAATATTTCCTTGTAAGTTCTTTCATAAGTAGCTATCTGAGCTCTCTGGACATTCGAATCTGTAGGATATTTCATATCTGTGCTAAATGTAAATACATTACACTGTAGGCACTTATGGCATGCAAAATTATGGAAGGAGCAAATATAATATTCAGTTTTTACTTCATGTTTAGTTTAATCGCTATACCATTGTTTTTGTTTTAGTGGTTAATTTAAAGTTAACTCTGATAATTTTTGTAAACAATTTTTACCAAAAGAAAATATTTACTCAAATTTTTTCACTGGTATTAATAAAACAGATTGATGCTTTATGGTTCAATTGTTGATACAATGAATTTGTGTATGTATCTTGGTAAGAAGTACAATATTGTTTTCGTACTTACTACCTGCGATAGTAAGAACCTGCGATAACTTACAAAGGGACCTGCTTTGACAACATGGTCCTAAATCGAGTAATTTGGGAAAACATATCCTTCTAGAATTGCATAATTGCTTTTATCATGTTTCTCGGTCAGGGCTGACCTGGGGTTAATCAGACACGGCGTTAAGTACGTCGTCTTTTTTTATTTATTTTATTACGCTTCGACGTCTTTTTTCATGATAAAATTCCGTATTTAATTCGGCTTCATATAATTTATTGTTTTGACTCTATTTATCTTTGAGAATATGACACTCGTACACAATACATACATATATATATATATATATATATATATATATATATATATATATACACACACACACACACCACACACACACACACCACACACACACACACACACACACACACCACACACACACACACACACACACAAATTTTAAAACGAAACTTAATCTTTAAACATAAATCAAAAGCGCAGAACTAAATATATAGTTAGCTTTAAATCAAAGCATATCTTCAATTTAAATAATTTTGTTGGCAAATATTTATTTAATTTTGAAAAGGCGTTTGATTTGTAAATAACAGTTTTCATAATTAAGAGATCTTTAAACTATGAAAAATGATGGTTAGATTAATACGAGCAGAATCCGTATTAATCATTTATGCCTTTCGGTTATTCCCAAAAACTTTAATGCAGTAAAAATATTAAATTAAATAAGACACTAAATAATAAAGATAATAAAATGCAAAGCATTTTCAATTGTAATGTTTGGAGGACTTGCCTTCCATCTTTTTTTAAATTTCTTTTAATAATTTTCCATCAGGAGAAACCCAACTAACATTAAAATATTTCGCTAATTAGAGACATCATTTGAAATAAAGTGAAAAGGCAGATGTCAAGCGATGCTCGTTTTCTTTAAAGGTGAAAACAAAATTATTTTACAATATTTTTTAGTTTAGTTTCAATAAATTAACTATAGACACTTGCTTTGAGTTTTCATATTTTAGAGTTATTTTAGCAATTTAAAAAATTCTACAACCCGTTCTTCCATAATAATTTAGTTAGTAGAGGAAGGGCAACGCTGACGACCTTTTTCGGGACTCTGTGATTATCGAAAGGGAGGGAAGAAGTTATCAGTAAACTGGAAACCTGACCCCAATGGTTGAAATTTAGTAAAGTCCGCGAAAGGTACCTAAGAGACAGGTGGTGAACCAGAGCTCACATTACAAACGAGAACCCATTTCAATAAGAGCTCTTCAAGTGATAAATGAGAAATGAACTAAAAATTAGTGCCTTATCAATGCCCACTACAACCAAAGGGGTTTGATAGCCATTAGATGAGAAAATTAACAGAAAGAAAATGAAATATTCAATCGTGTCTTGCTTTCTAATTTGAGCTGGCACTTGGTGTCTCAGAATATCCTTTTATATATGTTAACAGGGAAATCCTAATCGATTCACAATCAAAATAAACGTATAATTATTCTCAATAGCAACTCGCCAAAAGGGATTTATGATACCATTTTTTTTATAGAAATGATTTTGTAAAAATGAATTGTCATACATTATCAGCGTGCGGGTAAATACCATTACAAGAAAACGTCTCTCTCAGCTTATCCATATAATTGTTACATTCTTTCAAAAATATTTGCCTTTCCAATAATGTTCGGTAATTTTTGCTTTCAATTTGTTATTTGTACTTAAATAAGGGATCAATTTTAATTGTTTGAGCAAATTCTGTAAGCAAGCAAGAAATCTGAACTTCTCTGCCAACCTTCATTTGCTATAAATCTTTGATGAAATGTCTTACGTAGGATTTCCCAGACACTAATAGACATATGATACAAAGCAAAACTTTTAAGTATTATGAAATAGATTTTCTTGTATATTTGATGTTGATCAGTGTCTCACAACTACTCACTACCTCCTGAAATTGAAAACTTGAGCTGGATTTTTTTCTCTAATCATAAATGATATTCGTTTCAAAAGCTTTGTGTTACATCGTAAATTATGAAAACAACTCATATAAGTTAACACTGAAATGTCATAAATCTAACTTCTGTTTTCGATTTTGGCCCGCAACTTGTAACTTGCCAAGCTATTAATTAAATCAATGTTTGTAAGAGCTTTTGCTTCAATAATGATTTCAGCAACGACTACTTCTTTGTTCTGTTACTATTTAATGAAACTCTAGAATCTAAAGATTTTTGGCAGCTTTAAACTCACTAAACTCATGTTTACATTATTTTATTATCAAAATAATGCATTATATAATTCAAAAATTATGTAGCTATATTTTCCGGACAGACAGATTGTCTGGTTATGAAAATTAAAACCTACCAGAGAGATGAGAAAATTTGGCTTTGAGGTTAATATCATTCATAAAAAGAGCAAGTAATTTAGCTTCGTTTTTCGAATTATGTTTCAAGTTTCTTATAAGACTTGAAAAATGAAATTAATATAATAAATAAAGTATTATAATTAACGATAATCTGATTAGTCTTGTAAATGAATTAGCACGTTCAGGGACTCCAACTCGTAGCAAAAGGAATGATCCGGAATGTTGTTTCTGTTGCCTTATCTTGCATTCAGGTGGTCTTAACTCCAAATATCCAAGCTATCGAAATAACATCATTTTGTGCAAATAAGGTAGGGTCACATATGTAAGACTGCTAGCTGAAAAATATTGTTTCACATTATCCAAGCAACTAGTATATAAAATCTCCCACTGAGAGGGAGTGTTTAAAAACAGTTATTCGGAAGTCCACAATAAGATTAATTCATCAAAATTTCTGGACAATACGGACAACGAAGGTTGGTGTGAATCGGATCTTTAAGCTTCAAATTAGTCCTACAAGAAATAGCAGTAAAATTTCTCTTTAAAATTACCTAGCCATCTAAAAATATGAGCTGACACATTGGGCAATGTCTTAGATACACTATGAATGAAATAAGACAATCTGGTAATGACTGGAGCGTCTCTTAATCATAGCTACGATCGAGCAAATCTATGTTATTTTTATTCCACTTGGACGCAGTTATAAGATCAATCAAATTTTATAATGTTCAAATTTCAATAACTGTGCTAAAATTACATATTTCTTTTCATACATTATTAAGTCAAATTTTTGTACTGCTTTCTTTACCTGAATAGAAAATAAAATTGAAATGTATTAGTGAGAGGTATGACAATCGTTCAGAGGTTTTTAAAGATGGTCTTCTCTTTATTTTAAAAGATTAATTAATCCGAGAATATATTTTATATTCTTCATTCTTTTTTAAGTGTGTGGGTATAATCCGAAGGAAAGTTTTTGGCTATTTCTAGCAGTCAAGCAACTGCATAAATGCTTTCTGACTGGCACAAAAATATCTGGCATTTTGAGGAAAGCTAGTGAGTAGATACAATAATTTAATTTAATAATAGTTAAGCATGGGTGAGGATAGTGAAAAGAAAAGACAAGCTGGGAAAAGGAGGAAAATTATACCGGATGGGGGCAAAAAGAGCAAAGCAAAAGGTAAAAAGAGAATGAAGATAAATCGCAGAGTGAATGTAGGAACCGAATAGTTGCAATAAACGGTGGGTTATGGAAAAAAAGGAAAGAAAACAAATGGGAGAAGGAAATAGCGAAAGAAAGCAAGCTAGTGTGACAGAAAGAATATAAATCAAAAAGCAACAATGGAATTAGTCGGTGAAAACAAACGAGAAAGAAAGATTGAATAATCACGGAACTAAAAATAAGAGAACAGGCAAGTAGATGGAGAAGTTAAAGCTAAGTTGTTCATTCGTTCTGTGTGATAAGAACGCATTCCAAATCAGAAAATAAATTTCCGCTTTAGCGACAACACAGACCGAAATATGACCTGGCTAGTTAAAGTGTTCGCTCGGTTATGGGTTTCATGAGATCGTAAATTATAATTTTGTTCTGGACATCGGAAAGATGCTAGTAAAACCAATCATCAGATATATATTATTTATCAGTATCCTATTGTACCGATATATGTGTTAAGACTGCGTAGTTTGCACAGGATGTAGTAGATAAAATTAGAAGCGCTGTTACATACAAGTTGTCGGTGATAAATAGAAGTGAAATACTGAATTAAGAAAATCGCCAAATTAGAGTATGAAATGTTTAAATTGGGGTAAGTTTTAATTTAATGGAAGAGGTGAAAAATAAAAAATAAAATCTAATTCTAATCCTACAGGCCCGATGAAGCAGACATCATCAAAAGAAAAACCAGCCATGACTAACTTGCTTTTATGAATGTCTAGGACTGCATAGTCGAATGTGCCATGTTTGTTTTAAGAGAGTTGGATGTTTCTGTGAGAAATATGCTGTGATTTCTGGCATGTTTAAAGACTTCCCTTCAGTTTATGTAATAGGTATATTGGTAGTGAATGAGAGAGTTGCATCTTAAAAGAAAGACGTACTAATATAATATACAAATATTGTCTGCATAACTAAGGCTGGATAAAGGATTTTTGTCTGCGCGCGCACAGACACACACACACACACACACACACAAACACAGATACTCACAGATATATTTTGAGAGAAGTGTATCGTTCTCGGTTTCTTTATTAGCCACAAGGGCCCAAACATAGAGGGGGACAAACAAGGACAGGTAGGACACCACAGAGGGAACAATACATAGAACGAATATGATGAGATGATTATGCAATAATGGGGTTGTGAATGGCTGCATGCGCCCTTCATCACGTGCATCACCATTCATTTTTTTAAACTGTCCGTTATTATATATTTAACTAACAATTAATTATCGTCTACCATTACAATTATTTGAACCGTTATATGTTCTCTAAAAATGTTCTTCTATTTTCCGATATTATTTAACATAACATAAAACACTCTTTCTTTTCCTTTTTTCTTTTTTCCTGTCGATTTGACATATTTATTATTATTTTTAGTAATATTTCATTAGTGGTTCAATTTCTACTAAATCCACTACTAGTGGCAATTCTTTGAATTCCACCCTTGAATTCCATTTCTTGCAGTCTCTTATAACTTTCCTCTTCAATCACTATCGCCTTCATAATTTTGAGAGAAGTGTATCGTTCTCAGATAGGTGAAAGCATGGCTCACATCTTTATATTAAAAAGAGTAACATCATAAAGCGTAGCGTTGATGGGAACATATTCACAAATTCCAGAAGATACCACTAAGTATGGAGGATCTAGTGACAACAATCTATGACAAAATTAGGGAAAGCTTCAGGTCTTGACAGCATCTACAAAGAAGGTTTAAAGACTATCCAGATAATGCTGGCAACCTCCCTAAAAATTCAAGGATGCGCAGGTAGTCAACATTTATAAGTGGAGGGGCAACAAGGAATTTATTTCCCTTCTCTCAATTGCAGAGAAATACTAGCAAAACTACTTAAGAGATTGCAAAATATTCCTTACAAATTCTCCTTGAAAGGCTGTAATGGATTTCGTTTATCTCAGAGCAATAGCGGCATGATTTTTAACTTTTGAAAAATCCAGGAAATGCATTCTACTTTCTTATTTCTTTACTGCCACAAGGAGCTACACACAGACACACAGATTAAGTCGAAAGGATGACAGGCAAAGTCGACCTCGGCTGAATTGGAACTCAGAACGTAGCGGCAGACGAAATACTTATTTCTTTACTACCTACAAGGGGCTAAACACAGAGAGGACAAACAAGGACAGACAAACGGATTAAGTCAATTATATCGACCCCAGTGCGTAACTGGTACTTATTTAATCGAGCCCGAAAGGATGAAAGGCAAAGTCGAGCTCGGCGGAATTTGAACTCAGAATGTAACGGTAGACGAAATACTGCTAAGCATTTCGTCCGGCGTGCTAACGTTTCTGCCAGCTCACCGCCTTCTACTTTCTGCATTGTGGGAAGACATTGCTCAAAATGTATGGATACCAGAACAGATTTTTTGAAATAGTCAAATATTTCCAGAAACGGTAGCACACCGGGCGAAATACGTAGCCGTATTTCGTCTGTCATTACGTTCTGAGTTCAAATTCCACCGAGGTCGACTTTGCCTTTCATCCTTTCGGGGTCGATTAAATAAGTACCAGTTACGCACTGGCGTCGATATAATCGACTTAATCCGTTTGTCTGTCCTTGTTTGTCCTCTGTGTTTAGCCCCTTGTGGGTAGTAAAGAAATAGTTATATCTGCCACGATCTCTCCTGGGAGCGTCAGCTCTCCCACACCTTTTTCGGGTGCCTATGGAGTGAAACGGTTGTGTACTCGCCCCAGTACTATTTGCAGTATTTCTTACTTCTGTACTTAGAAAAATGCCGAGAGAACTCACAGATAGGGTGGAGGGCGTATATCTATACAAGAGTGGATGATCATTTTTTTTAAAACAAACCTAAACAAAGATCCATCAGGAAATGCTACGACATTTGTAAACCCCAAATTAGTTTCGCTGATGATTTGACCTTAGTGGCCCATCCCTTCGTATATAGCTAGAAAATTACCGTTTTATTAATGAGCGGCGTCAAGTTTCGGCCCATCTATAAATGTAAAAAAAAAAAATACCAATCTAAACCCAGAGTACTAAGACACAAACCTCCAGCCATCACGATTGCTAATCAACCTCTCTAAGTGTGATGAAAAAGTTTACATATTTAAGCAGTGCGATTCCGACGGCAAGTCTGGATGCGGAAGTTTGATCGCCGCATACAGTCGGCTACCGACGTTTTCGGGAAGCTTAAAGATCGACTAGAATCAGCGTGGTATTAAATTACCAACAAAATGCAAAGTTTACCGAGCAGCAGTACTATCCTATCTAGGTATTCTACTGATATACAGCGTATAGTTGGCATATTAAATAGCTGATGAGTTGTCAGTTGCGAACTATAATGAACATTACTTGGCGAGGTTTCATCTCCAACCAGATGGTCTCACTGTATGCAGTTTCGGTTAAATCTTTCATGTCAGAATCCCAGTTTTGGTGGGTGAAACACACGATCTGTATGGAAGATAAAATGATCACTAAGGCTGTGCTCTTGGCGAGGTTTAATCTCCAACCAGGTCTCAAAGTATGCAGTTTCGGTTAAGTCTTTCATGCTAGAATCACAGTTTCGGGGGTGAAACACGTGATCTGTATGGAAGATAAAATGATCACTAAGGCTGTGCTCTTGGCGAGGTTTCATCTCCAGCCAAGTCT
>NC_043000.1:133611106-133613606 GCF_006345805.1 Octopus sinensis
GGTTTTGGTGCAATAAATTGAAGGATTTTGTTTAGGGTAATTCAAGAGGCGCGTTGTGCCCTCGAGAAAGACACTTTCCTGTTGCTCCGGTTCACGCAGCTGGCAAAAATGAGTAGTACCTGTAAATCAAAGGGCGAGCCCTTTTACATTCTCTGTCGCGCTGAATCTCCTTAAGAACTAGGTTAAGGGTACGTGTGTCTGTACAGTGCTCAGCCACTTGCGCGTTAATTTCACGAACAAGCTGTTCCGTTCGTCGGATCAACAGGAACCCTGGTCGTCGTAACTGACGGAGTGCTAGTTGATTATAGATATGTCGGTAGTAATTAGTACTTTACCGATTCTGTGTTACTTTACAATTTACGTAAAGTGTAACACAAACGATTCCCTTTGCAAGACGCAGAAAAAGTCAATACTTGAACGTAAACTTCTTCGAGCATTTAACAGCCAGAAGCGTAATTCCCAGGGATAGAACACATTATATATTCATGTGGTTTGATTTTATTTTCAAGTGCCTCTTATTAGGTGTGCTCATACATCATTGTATTTATATAATATCACTGAGAATCTGCTTCTATTCACTTTTACTGAGCCCTCCAAGAAATCGGTCTGCAAACCAAGAATATTTAGATACTTCTACGAAATATTGCTCCTTCTTTGTAAGTGTATGTGTATATATATATGTGTATGTGTTCACACAGTATCAAGATATGATATATTATGTATGTAACATGGTATAATTATAAACAGGGCAAATTTTAGCCATTTCTCCGCCGAGTGAAAAAATGAAACCTCCAGCTTCTATATCCAGACTATGAATTCCTATTCATACCAATAATAATTGGAGCACTAGGTTTTGTTAGTAAATATTTAAAGGAGATCTAGATAAACTGAGATTTTCAGAAAGAGAAATTGACCGGCTGATTCGTACATTGCAAGTCCAATCTGTGAGTGGAACAGTAAAAATATGCAAGACTTTTCTCAAGTTTCAAATGTGAATTTGTCTGTATTAACTACATCCCAAAGATGAGCTTTGTATCTTTGTTGGAAACAGGCTCCCTCCTCAGTGGAAGATTTATAATAGATAAAAAATAGAAGAGACATACATACATAAATACATACATACATACATACATAAATACATACATACATACATACGTATCTATTACGGATGTACCTTAATATGTCGCTCACCAGTATTTCAACATCTTTGACATCAACAAAGCGTGAGAATCTAGATAAGCTGTCCGTGTTCAGGATTCAGATTACATCACAATACGTGCTAAGAAGTTTATCTCTGACACACATTTACTGCAGATTCTAGTGTGGCCCAAGTTGTGTTGTTATACTCCTCACACTGTTCCTCATGTGTATTCGATCTTTGTGATGTCGCCTCTCACCACACTCATTCCCATGCCGCTGATACCACCCATTATTCATTATTTGCCTTTCAAACACTGAAGTATGCCATCTACGAGCAACCTACACACGAAGTGCCATGACACATCCAAAATGCACCATCTCAATAGCAAGGTTATCAGAAATATCGCAGGTCTCAATCTGGGTTGATCAGGGCGAAAGATCGGGCAGAATAGTCAGAACGAAATTTAGTTATGACCCTTTACGTTCGAAGTTAAAATTCTGCCGTAATAAACTTTCCTCTATGCTCTGAGTTAAGATGCAGCCGATAAACTTTAATTGGTCCTCCCAAGATTGAAAAATAAAGGAGCAGCTAAGAACTTGAGCAAATTTACTACTCCAATGAAACAACCAAATTAAGGGGGAAATGAAAAAGAGGAGGAATGACAACTTTTTAAAATATAATCAAACCAGATGTAACTTAAGTTGAGGATGTGCTCCAGATGTTCACCAAGGTGATGTAAGTACCTACAAGTTTTTCAATCAATTATTGCATCCTCCTTGAGAATAACAATATTTCTCTCATTAGGATCTATAGTTAATTGAATTTACTTCGTATATGTCGGATATCCCATCTTGGAATGAATCCAGATGTATCCCTTGAACTCGGAACATAAAAAAATGAAACTAGTGAATTCTGTTAGAGATTTCGTCCTGTTTTCAACCAATTCAACCAAACAACTGTTCATCTGGCAAGAATAAATGATTTCTTACACAATACCATGAACTTATTGGGGAAGGTTGTAGTAGATTAAAACAATTCTAAGCATACTACTGGTACTTATTTCATCGGCCACAGCGTAAAGAAAAATGTTGCCTCTTGGGAATTGAACTCAGGACGTAGAGAGACGTAAGTAAATTAGGTTAAATGTTTTACCATCGACCAATCCACCCCTGTAAGTGTGAGAAGAATGAGAAACAGAAATGACAACAATAACCGACTAAATATCTAATAACTTGTATGATAGTAGTTTGTCTCATCACTTAGTCTACCTTCGAATGAAAACGAAGTCTAAATAACTATATATACAATGGTATGAGGCTAATTTGTGTATGAGTCCTAAATCGAATGCTGAAAGACTTG
>NC_043000.1:133618606-133626106 GCF_006345805.1 Octopus sinensis
GTCTACTTCTCCGTCTATCGAATTTTACTCATAAGGCTTTGGAATCGGCGAACTTCTGAAATATATTGTGATGTCTGATTTCAACACATGTAGACAACTTATATTTCCTTTCGTTATCTTAGGTAAATATCTGATGAAATACTTATTAACCTAACCCTATTTGTTTAATCTTTAGCTAGTATTT
The DNA here is from genome assembly GCF_006345805.1 of Octopus sinensis. Classification (NCBI taxonomy): domain Eukaryota; kingdom Metazoa; phylum Mollusca; class Cephalopoda; order Octopoda; family Octopodidae; genus Octopus; species Octopus sinensis. The sequence goes on from NC_043000.1 coordinate 133,618,791, forward strand.
TTATTACTAATTGTACTAAAATAAACCAAGCCTATTGGAAGATAAGGCAGTAATAAAAAACGGCAATGATCTCCAACACATTTTGTCGAATCAACGAAGAAACCTTTATACCAGGGGTGGGCAAACTACGGCCCGCCATAGGTTTTCATGCGGCCCGCCGAGAGCTTTTATGAATCCCAACTTCTATGCAGATACTTCGTAACTGTTTCAGTTGTACGGTAATTCACAATATTTTCACTTGATTTTTATAAATGAGGCCCGCCAAGGTTCCAAAGACGCACTGTGCGGCCCGCGATCAAAAAAGTTTGCCCACCCCTGCTTTATACGGTAGTTCGACCTGTTGGAGAGCAACCAAACCACCCTCAAATTTCAAACTTTTCTTTTGTAAAGGAAAGACACATTGCACAGTGCCGCACTGCCAATGGGCACGGTCAGGCTGTTTGTGATTATATATCTGTCTCTATCAGAGCTGGCATAGGGGGAAACTACAAGAACTAGACATTCTTTGCGGCTGTTTATATTTTATATTTACTTTTTTTCACCGAAAACAAAGCAAAATTTATTCTTTGATGAGCATCAAAGAATAAATTAATCAAGTCATGATTAGCTGCTTTTTAGCCTTCAGTAAAAGATTAACAAAATTTTCCCCAAAAAAATTTACCATTTTCGTGCAAGCTACTAATAATGCTTTTCCAATGAAATTCTGTAATCAATATGGTAAGAAAGTAAATTCTGTAATTGATGAATTATTGAAAGTAATTCAATCAAATAACTTAATTAAATTGTAAATTGAAAGATAACTTAATTAAATTGTAAATTCTAAATGTAAGTCATTATAAATTGTAATTAAATTATATAAAGTAGATAACGAACGATTTCTTATCTCGACTTCAAGTGTGTAGGGGAGTGGTGGCATGGCCAAATATATACACAGAAAGAAACCTTTTCATGGCCTTTAGATCTGCTAGAAATAGCTAGCAAATCTTTCTGAAATACACCCTATTGTAACAAAAATGTGTAATGATATGATAATGTTGTTATAGATATACAAAAATACAAGATAGCCATTGCTGGAATGTCTTTGACCAAAGTAAAACTGGGGCTAAATAATGATAACAACTGGGACTTAAATATAAGATTAGGGCAGCGAATTGGCAGAGCCTTGTAGTATTTGTTCCGGCCTTTTATGTTCTGAGCTCAAATCCACCAAGGTCAACTTTGATTTCATCGTTTCAGGATCGATAAAATGAAGTATCAGTCAAATACTGTTATTATTGACTATTTTTTGCCTAAAATTTATGGCCTTCTGTTTACATAAATGATTCACAAAATCAAGATTGCTTTGATCAATATATTCACACCTTGTTACCATGTCGTATTAAACAAGCTAATGAGAGAGAGCATCGACATGATCGCTCGACCTGGGATAAAAACAGTGAAATCACCATTAAATCAAATCCTGCCTTGTTTTAAAATCTAAGACGCCTGTTAATGTAGTCCTCTGTTTCCAGCGTATTGAGAAAAGACTTCTTAAAATATTAGATTAACCAAACAAACGAGAGAGCTCGTACGTAGTCGCTCGACTGGTGAAAAAAATACTCTCTCAATTCGAATCATACCATGTTAAAAAAAGAAAACGTTAGTGAATGTGGCTCTATCATATGTTTCCAGTATGTAGAGTCAAGACTAGATTGTCACGTCTGTGACGCCTTTGGTCATTTGTCTGTTCGATCAGATGCAACAACAGCACTGCTGCTGCTGCTACTACTACTACTACTACATTTTACATATGCATCAAAAACTGATACGTTTTGTTAAACGACATAGTACTTTTGCCAAATGGTATCAACCACCATATTTTTGCTAAACAGCGCTACAAATCAATAAAAATAAAGGGTTAAACGATAACAGCCATGATCAAATTCTGCAAGTTTCAACATTTTTATTCGTTTTATTTTATTATCAGTTTCTTTCTCGTTTATTCCAAATTATATTTTCCATTAAGTTATCCTACACCGAATTCAACCATAAGACAATTATCTTCATTATCTTAATCGATAGTTTGACCTGGTCAAACTGACGCTCTATTAACAGGTTCTGAAGACTATCATATGAAACAAAATATATCTTCTAGTCTCCATATTATGTTTAGCTTGATATTAATGTTAACATGTAATTGAACAGAAAGAGCCATCATTTTGGGAAATATTTCAAATTAACTGCCTGCTGCTAAAGCAGGAGGAACGTCTCTATAACAAATAAACCTAATATTTACATTCTTGAAGAGACATGGAAGAAAATATTAGCATTAATTAAGTTTGGGTGTATTTGCTGTAAAACCAGTTTGTGTTTACTCTAATGTGTGTGTTCTATGCAAATATTTGTGTATAACTGTTGTCAGACCAGTGTAGGTTCGCTATAAGGCCGATGCGTATTTGTTATGGTTTATCACCAGATCAAGGTTGATCCATAATACTAATGATGAAAGACATTCCAGTCGTGATTTTCTGACTATTTAGGCGTCTCTATGACTAGTTATTAAATATGTCCTTTTTAAGATGGTCGGTTGTGATTTGAGAGGGAGAACTTTTCTGCTGTTTCTAACACATAGAGATGTAGTTTCTCTCTCTTTTTCAGGAGGAAATGACAGTAATTATGGCCCTTATAGAACCTTCGAGATTGGTAGGAAAAAGGGAGGTAATTGCAACCCGGAAACCTGGCCCAAATGTTTACAATAGAGGAACACAGCCAATATGCTAGGTGGTGATATTAAACCAGGCGATTCACTCAGTTTATAACGCGGATTTATTTCCTTCTGTATCAAAATCCTTCCTATTGAAAGCTTCAAGTGACTAAGAAAGCAACTAACTAAGGTTATCAGCCATGGTATTAGATTAATCATGAATGCCAGGTAGGCACTCTCATATCATGGTGACTTCTACTAGGTAAATGAAAGAAAGTGGACTATTAGTTTGACGTCTCTATGTGGAGTTACCGTGGAGTTGCAAGTGCGGATTTAGTTGGATTAATCCTCGTCGACACCCTCAAGAAGCGCATTTCACCCCACATTTCGGCTATGTACAGAAACGATAGCTTGGCATTTATTATATAAATGTTGTACTAGGGATAGATTAACTTTTTAAAAAGTATTCTCGAAGATATTGGCTTAAACATTATTACATTATTATAAGCCCAAATCCTCTAAGCTTTCTATTAAAGCTAACTCTACTCATTTCTTGGACATTATTTTAGACCTGAAGTCAAGTAGGTATTTCTCTATAAAACTTGAAAAGCCATAATTTGAAACTTCATGCCATAATTAGAAACTCAGCAGCCGAAGCTAGTAGAAGTAGCTTTTTTTTTTATTTATCCTTAGTTAGAAATATCTTCGACAGGACAGCACCCACAAGAACGAGGTGTCAGTAAGGAATGGCTTTCGTGGGAAATAAGTGTAAAAAGATCGTTATTCCTACTCCGAATAAAGGAAGAAAAAAATATAGTTCTTCCTAGATATCTCTACAAACATAGCTAGGAACTTTTTATGCTTTATTAGTCAACCCTTTCTAAGCACGCAAATGAAACAAACCTTTTAATGTTTGTAACGTGAAGATTAGTTACTTTTGTCTCGGTCATATAATTTCCAGCATCGCACGCTACAACAGAAACAAAGTACGCACAGGTTGTATCTTAAGGATTTGTCTGCAACTGTTAAAATCAAAGTACACGTCCACTAAAAGAGATTGTATTTTTCTAAGGCAGTATTCTATAGGATGACCCTTACCCATCTGGTAGTACTCCGAGGAGGAATTACACGAGACTTACAGCCAATGACTTTAAGGCAGAGTTAACTCAGCGTACACACATCTTTAGGTCCAGGGACAAAAATCCACCGTTCTATATAGCCTTCGTGACAGAAATGACCGGTCCAATACAACTCGCAACATCTTCGACAATGCTCTATGTTACTCGCCCTGAGCGCACAAATACTTTCTTTGGCCTTGTGAGAAACCGTGCTTTTTATAATAGCCTGATAGATTTCTTAACAAGACGACTTAAATTTTGTATTGCTACTATCAACAGAATACTGGTATTCAAGCCGGAACCAGTGAATATTACCTTATCCATAAAGATTTTATATCTTATAGAAACATTAACTAATTTTCTAAAATTTATCTGGCTGGAATAAACAACAGCGCATCGTGACATATTCCAAAAATATGGATCGATCAAAATATAAATAAACTTTTCGGAGCGGAAAGTTGATGTAATATCAACTGTAGTGTGGGAAATATGTTTGCTATAAAATAGGATTCATATAGCTAACGATTTTTTTTCAGTTATCTAGGATGACTTTTCTGTGAATTCAAAACAAGGCTTCTTGTTTATATTTTCACAGCAAAGTGGTGGTGGTGGTGGTAGGTGTTTTTACTGTTGTTGTCGATTAGCCTCACATCAGCCAAGGGCAAACAAAATTCAAGTCAAATACGTTGCAGCTGTAGAAAGCGCATGTCTTTTTTATATGCAGTACCATATTTTTCAATACATCCTTCCAGATTTTTAAGATGTTTGGGTGTAATTTGCGAGAGATTCATCTTCTATCTCTTGTGGGTCGAGCAGTCATGTAGAGGTTTCTCTTGCTAGTTTGCAACAAAGAACTTAAATAGTTCGACGATACATGTATACGCAGTTGTCCTTAAAGTGAACTAGATTTAGTTTGTGCAATGGCACCTGTCGATTTATAAGTAACGATAAATAAGTTAAGGATAATGTGTTGAATATCATACGGAAAGGTTCTGAATTAATTGAAATACCTTCTTCATTGGAGAAAGAAAACTAAAACTTAGCGGAAATTGTTATTGACATCACCTCCATCCTTTTCAAAAAGAAAGATAATTTTCAGAAATCAATTAAAATCTCAGAATTAATTTACATGCTCATGGAGAATGAAAGTCTGATCTTTGCAGGCAGGGGACAACTATGCACGCACTTTTGTTTGATCTCATCTACAGAGTGTAGTCTATGCAGGCTGGTTTGATGCATTGACATTTACTGATTTGTGCGAAATTTAGCCAAGCTAGGAAAAAAAGTAATATAGGTTCTTGAAACGGCCGGAGATATAAATATTGGTGTGTATACACATATATGTGTATACAAAAGTGGAGCTGTACAAGCTTTAATATTTTGTCTCGGGGAAACTTCTCAAACCTTCGTCTTAATATCACAAGTCTTCGCTCAGAACGCCAGTGGATCGCCAGAAAGTGCTTCAACTGGTTTTGGTGCCTTCAGAGACAAACACCCCCGACTAATGGATCTTATAAATGTGTATACAAGGTATTTTAACATAATGCTGTTTCGTGTGCGTTTATTAATTCAGTCCTAGCCTGGAAATTTTTTCCACATAAATCAGTAAATGTTTTATCGGAACAAACACTTTTCGACTCAACTGAGCACTTCTGGGGCATTCATCACTGAGAAGACCAAACAGGTTGAAACACCGTGTCTGATGATTTACAGACATTTTGAAGCCTTGTCTTTTAACACAAAAGTCTCCTTGAGAGGTTTCTCGAGGACAAAGTATTATAGTTAGTGTCGTTCTACATTTGTATACACATTAGAAATGTGTACGCACTCCTGTATATGTTTCCGAAGTATATATAAGGCGAGCTGGCAGAAACGTTAGCACGCCGGGCGAAATGCGTTGCCGTATTTCGTCTGCCGTTACGTTCCGAGTTCAAATTCCGCCGAGGTCGACTTTGCCTTTCATCCTTCCGGGGTCGATAAATTAAGTACCAGTTACGCACTGGGGTCGATGTAATCGACTTAATCCGTTTGTCTGTCCTTGTTTGTCTCCTCTGTGGGTAGTAAAGAAATATATATAAGGAAATGAAGTCAGTCTGAGAGAGTTCGTCATTGTCAGAGTTACACTCATGGAAAGAGCTGTCTTCAGTATGTCAGGAAAAGGCTTTTGTATGCTATGGAAGATTTCACATATTTAGAAAGCCTTATCATCAAATTCAATGGGGCAAAAAGAGATACTCAGTCAAAGCATGCCGAAGCTAGTGTGGCATTTGCAAAACTTCAGTTCATCTGGAAGTTAAGACATTATAGTCTTAAGACTAATATTACACTTTATGACAGCTATGTTAAATCTGCCTGAATATGCATGACTCATATAAATGTTGGTGGGCAGCAAAAGGAGACATGAATAAGAGCGATACTTTTCAGTAAGGGTACTTGAAGAAACTCTTCGACTTATTCTGGTATAACAAAGTGTCAAATGAGCTGCATCGCGAAAAGGTTTGCGATAATGCTGTCAGCTGGCCAGACCACGCATTCAGAATGGACCCGTACAGATACCAAAGGTAGATTTTTAAATGAACATCACCTGCAAAGCATAAATCAGGATAGCCAAGGAACTTTTGAATAGTTGAAGGTAAATACATAGAGCAAGGCACATTGGGTTACTAAGAAAATTTATGTCGAATCGCCGAAACCCTATATCGCAAATGGAAAGAAAATTATTTTTTTAAAAAAACGTATGCTAATGAAATATCCGTCAGTTATTAGGTATATCCTGCTGACTATGTTGCTTAACTTTATTTCCCCATTTACATGCTAAATGAACTGGGTTTGCGGTTAGATAGAAGACTGCCTTACCATTTAGCTTGCAACCTAACCACCGGTCAAGAACTGACATTCTGAAACAATATACTTTGTTTTAAATTTTGGATTAAAAAAAAGAGAAGGTGATTCTTCATCATAGATCTCATGCTGATTGCTGTCATCCACCCTCATTTCTCCTCCTTCTCCTCATCATCAACATCATTGCCAGTATTGTTGTCATTACTGTTCGCAAATGTGAAGAGACGGGACCGGTGTCTTGGTAACCAGCGTGATAAATCAGAACAATAGAAAGTAATCGATGGCGTAATTTAATCAAATTCTAACCACTTTGTCTTGTGAAGGAATATACAAGAAATGTGAACGATAGACATTGTATTTCCTTGAGATACAAAACTAACATTGAGGTCTTAAACTAAATACATAAAACATTTCATTAGAATTATTTAGTCAGTTATAAAGTATAAATTAGTGAAACAGCAGTTATCCACACGAGTCAATGAAGATAATGGATCTTTTCACTTTGACCGGCAGATTTTAAAAATAATTTCTTTGTAACTAAACACTTTTAAACTTCGTATACTGGTAGAATGTGTCACATAAAACATCTTTTTCTCTTGGCGTTCTTGAGAACATTATGTAGTTTGTAAGCTATTGCTTGTTTAATTTCTCGTATTTCGGCAATTTCAACCAAA
>NC_043000.1:133631106-133786106 GCF_006345805.1 Octopus sinensis
TATATGTGTATATGTATATATATTTATATATTATATATATATGTGTATATATGTATATATATTTATATATATATATATATGTGTATATATGTATATATATTTATATATATATATGTGTATATATGTATATATATTTATATATATATGTGTGTGTATATATGTATATATATATATATGTGTGTGTGTGTGTATTAGTTTCAGTCTGTATCACATTACTTAAAATTTGACAGAAATGGAAAACTCTTGATTGCTTGTGTTCTTGGTTCCAAATTTTAGATTTTCATGGAAACAAATAAAAATTAAAATTCATTGCTGTTTTCAAAAATTAGACACACTTGACCAAATAGCTAATGTATATGAGAATCAGTTCATAGTTCTGGAATTCAAACACACTCTGTTTATATTTATTTCTTTTTAGCTCCCTTAATTCTTTTCCCTCGCCAGCAATCTTGCTATCGTATACAAAGGCATAAATAGCGTCCTTTCAACCAGAAATATCTTTCCATCAGTCAGTGAGCACTAGCATTAAATCTTATAACATCAACAGAGTCCTTGCAGATGTATTTATATATGTTGTGCATTTTGCACGCTATTAAATTAAGCAAAGGTAAATTATTACAAGCGGGTATTTATTTTCTAGTCATCAGTAATTTCATTGTATTGACTCCTGATTGTAAATCCCTTCCCCTTACATTGTATTTCTTTATTTTCTCAAAATCTTTCCTCACAATAATTTCACAAGTTCTATTTTCCAAATTATATTTTCCCTACTGTTTGGCATTTATGATTTGCATTTATCATATATACGTTTCCTCTTATTAAATCTTTTTAGAATAGTATATCCATTCTAATTATATCTCATTATATATTTCTCATTTCTTGTTTTAAAAAACTGTTACTCTAGAGACTGTCTCGTCTGCTCATCATTGTCTTTCATTTTATTTTTTAAATATGCTCCGCGTATTTTGTGATTTAATACTTTGAACCTAATGAACACTGACAACTGGAAATGCTTGTCTCATGAATAAATGAACCTGATATGAAGAAATATTAGAAAACCGAAAGAATCGCAAACTTGATAAAAGGCAAAAACAAAACGAAAAACTTACAGTGACTATTAATTGGAGAGGTTGCAAGGTTAAAACTTCTTCAATCATTCATGTAAAATGCATTACGGAAAGTCAACTCCTGAAATATTAAATAAATTAGTTAATTAATGCGAATTTTGATTTGAAGTGATACAAAATACTAGAGTACTATAATATTTCGGAGAAATAAAACCGATTGTATAAAAAATAATAAATGGCTAACAACTACCTTCTAAAATTTGTTTCTGAAACATTTTATGAAATGTCCTCTCTACAAGCCATAAGCCAAACGGCTATTCTCATATTTATCAATCAAACTGTATACAACAATTAAAAAATGCCCTCGTCTTCTCTCTCCCTCACGGAATGTTCATAACACGCACTAACACTTTACAAATTCAAATATTAAAATGTTTCAATATTGGCTTTTACTCAGTATTTAGCTGCTGCTCTTTACGTTTTGAGTTCAAAATCCTGCCGAGGTCGACTTTCTTATTCGTCCTTCCGAGGACGACAAAATACTGAAGGTCGATTTAATCGACCTTCCATTCAGTCTGTGGCCTTGTGGCAATGCTAGAAATCAAAACTGACTTTCACAAAGTGGAATGCAACAAATTAATATTAGCTTTCTAACTACTTTTATGATATTCTATTAAATATTCAGAGACTGGGCAAATTTGATGCATTTCAAATAAATGCAAAAACTATTTTAAAAATATGTTATGGTCATTTCTGAAGTATTACACATGCGCGTACACACACACACGTGTGTGTGTGTGAGTGTTTCCGCTGCCTGTGCGTAACCCAACATTCGGCTCAATTGATAGTATTTTAGATGAGATCCGGGTCACTGATGTTAAAACACAAAAAATACTAACTACCGTTAGAAATGTCATCTATTGCGTCATTGACTGATTCAACCAATAGAAACAGACCTGAAATTTTGTGTCATATATTTCTTCGACAGAATTCATTCGCCGTCAAGCGCCTGACTGAATCCATGAGAGCAAGTCTACGTACACGGTACACGAACAAATAGCAATAGAAAGATTGGAAAAGAACTCTACAGAAAGTATTCTTTGAGTGCTGATCAAGTATACGCACCCAGACAAGTTTCGCAACTTTACACGATAGAACTTCAGAGGAAAGATTTTCCATGTATCAAAACTAGATGTAACAACTGATCTAGAGGCCAAAATATACTCTTTTACTCTTTTGCTTGTTTCAGTCATTTCACTGTGGCCATGCTGGAGCACCGCCTTTAGTCGAGCACATCAACCCCAGGACTTATTCTTTGTAAGCCTACTACTTATTCTATCGGTCTCTTTTTGCCAAACCGCCAAGTTACGAGGACGTAAACACATCAGCATCGGTTGTCAAGCGATGTTGGGGGGACAAACACAGACACACATACATATATATATATATATATATATACGTATATACATACAAGCTTCTTTCAGTTTCCGTCTACCAAATCCTCTCACAAGGCTTTGGTTAGCCCGAGGCTATAGTAGAAGACACTTGCCTAAAGTGCCACGAAGTGGGACTGAACCCGGAACCATGTAGTTCGTAAGCAAGCTACTTACCACACAACCACTCCTACGCCTATACATTATACATTGCAATCCGTACAAAGGACAGTTCTGAATGTCAAAACAAAAGGTTACTGATTGTGATTTAGAAGGCATGCTTACTATACCTATAATGGTGCAATATTCCTGTCGAAATCTCTGTAAAATGTAGGCACCACAGAGCAAACAATGATCTGACTCAAAGAAAAGAAAGTGTGCACGGTAATAGAAATCTATTGTCTGTCAAGTGTTAACAAAATGTTAAAGATTAAAGGAAAAAAGCATTCATGCCGAATTAATGGAAAATATGAAGACACAGCAAACGGACTATAACTTAAGATTAATACCATTGGTTATTAAGGTATTTGGCTACGTAGCTAACTGCCTCACTACCTCTCTTGAGAGGCTGGGCTTCATAAAATCAGAAAGGACTCAGCTAATTAAAAAAGTATAATTAGAAACCAAGCCGTTAATGGAACAATGAAAATATGTTAAACAAAATTTAACCTTTAATCAGTACGTAGACATACATATAAACGTAAAAATGTATGGATATGCACACATATGTAAGTTAAAGCATACGGATCGCACAGGCATCCATTCGTATGTACACTTGCATATATATGTATATATACACGATACATACAGCAGTGTTTAGTTGTCTAAACCTCAATAAAACTGCCTTGGAAATTAGTTCATTCTTTATTGGGGAGAAAATTTTCAAATTAAACTAGCACATACATAAAACTCTAATATTTTATCTTCAAGCATTAAAGATATTTTTGACATCTCACGAAAATATTTGGCTATATATCATGATAACTACAATAATATCCATTAAAAACATAACAGCATTAACTTGGAAAACAAGAATAATATAGATATTCTAAACTGATATTTTACTGTACGTGTTTTTTTTCTTCCTAAATGGTAAAGCGATAGTCGCATCAGGAACACTGATTGATATATATATATGAATCAGTCTGCCTGAGAGGACTATCGCTTTACTAAATATATATGCATGTATGTATATGTGTAATGTGTATGTGTGTATGCGTATATATATATATATATATATTATATATATAATATATATATATATATATATATATATATATATATATATATATATAGGGGCAGCAGTGGCTGTGTGGTAAGTAGCTTGCTAACCAACCACATGGTTCCGGGTTCATTCCCACTGCGTGGCATCTTGGGCAAGTGTCTTCTGCTATAGCTCCGCGCCGACCAATGCCTTGTGAGTGGATTTGGTAGACGGAAACTGAAAGAAGCCCGTCGTATATGTATGTGTTTGTGTGTCTGTGTTTGTCCCCCTAGCATTGCTTGACAACCGATGCTGGTGTGTTTACGTCCCCGTCACTTAGCGGTTCGGCAAAAGAGACCGATAGAGTAAGTACTGGGCTTACAAAGAATAAGTCCCGGGGTCGATTTGCTCGACTAAAGGCGGTGCTCCAGCATGGCCGCAGTCAAATAGCTGAAACAAGTAAAAGAATACACAAGAGAGAGAAAGAGAGAGACTGTTTAGCCTAGTACTGAACGGCGAATACATATTTATATTTAAGCAAAGTACCTGGGTTATCACGTTCTTGCATTTTTTTTCAGATTTATGTGCAATCTTTATATCTACACGCTTAGCCTATCTACATGTAAACATTTATATCGTTCAATCTTGCACGATGTTTGATTAGAATCACGAGTTTAAAACCAATAGTTTCGTTGTAACGTGTAATTTTGGTTTATAGCGCATTTTACCATGTATAAATGACTCAATCGATAGATGCAACGAGATAACCCACCGAAAGGTCGTTATTTCGTATTGTATCAGTAGAGCTATTCTGAGTCGACGGTAAAGTAAGTTAACTTAAGGTGGTGAGCTAGCAGAATCGTTAGCACGCCGGACGAAATGCTTAGCCGTATTTCGTCTGCCGCTACGTTCTGAGTTCAAATTCCGCCGAGGTCGACTTTGCCTTTCATCCTTTCGGGGTCGATAAATTAAGTACCAGTTACGCACTGAGGTCGATATAATCGACTTAATCCGTTTGTCTGTCCTTGTTTGTCTTCTCTGTGTTTAGACCCTTGTGGGCAATAAAGAAATAGGTATTTTGTCTGCCGCTACGTTCTGAGTTCAAATTCCGCCGAGGTCAACTTTGCCCTTCATCCTTTTGGGGTCGATTAAATAAGTACCAGTTTCGCACTGGGGTCAATGTAATCAACTTAATCCGTTTGTGGTCCTTGTTTCTCCTCTCTGTGTTTAGCCCCTTGTGGGTAGTAAAGAAATAGGTAAAGTAAGTTAACTTCCAATAGTCCTTTAGACATAACAATGTATAACAATTAACAGCAATAAGTAGGTAAAACTAGTTATTTTCATGTGTAACACAGTAAAGTTACTATGTTTGTTGTTGGACTCAGAAAATAAGTCCCACTTTTGCCATGTCATTCATTTACATCTCACAATTCAATCTAAAATTCGCGATGCCACATTATTATACTATTAAGCATAGTTCTGAAAATTTGGATCCAAATGCAATTAATTTCGAAGTCTACTTTTGCAAAAGTAACTTACCGTGTTTGCCGACATATAAGACCCACTTTTCTATTTTTTAAATGTATCAAAAAATTGCCCTGCGTCTAATGCGATCGTATTACGGATGGGAGACCAAGTGCCATAAACTAAGGAGCCGGGTAAGCATACGTTTGCTTGGTATAATAATTGTTACTAATAATCTAATATTGAAAACAAGCTAAAATATCAGCCTTTTAACATAGACTTACGAAAATTGCTTACAGTATGTCGGCAGTTATGTGGAAGAAGTCATTGTCTTACTGGAGCGCACGTCTTCAGTTGGCCGATGCCGATTAGCAGGCTATCAAAGCATCATATACTCGCTGCAGTTATTGACTATATAACGTTTAGCATTCACAGCATGACCATCTGGGACAAGCTCAAAGTGCAACACACCCTCAAGATTCCACCAAACACATTACGTAACCTATTGAAACTGCTCTTCTTCGACAACAGATTCTGAAGCCCGGCAGGAACGAAGCACTTGATTTCTTATTGGGATTACGAAAATAGATCCATTTCTCATCTCTAGTTAGAATTCGACACCAAAAATGGGCATTCCGAGGATTTGCTACTAGTTGTTTACAAATGTTCACACGTTTATGAAGAGCTTCTCGACAACGTCTGTTCACAAGGCTGAGGTGTCGATTGCTGGTGCTTTGTGAAGGACCAAGTTCTGCCGACGGTGTAAGAGTGCTTGTGCTTGGCAGTTGTTCAACCAAAGCTTCATCTACTGCAAAAGGTCTCCTTAACTTTGGTTTGTCTCGAGGCTAGTGTAACCTTCGATGAAACGTTTGAAACATTTTTGTGCCGCACGTTCGTTGACAGCACCTGAACCTTTCACATCATTAATTTCTTTTGATGCAACCCTTGTACCCAGTCATTTTTTCTACAGGCAGCGTAAAATGGCTCTAATTGCAATTTTTCACCACCCAAAATTGTAAAATAAGGAATGAACAATTCAATAACAATTGGACAAGTTGTATCAAATTAACGATATAATGAGATACAAGTTGCCAAAAATCATCTGTTAAAATTCGAAAAAACTTTCGACCCAACCTAGCTCAGTGGTTAGAGCGTCGGGCTCACAATCATGAGGTAATGAGTTTGATTCCTGTGCTGGGCTGTGAGTTGTGTTCTTGAGCAATACACTTTAATTCACGTTGTTCCAGTTAACTCAGCTGTAGAAATGAGTTGCGACGTCACTGGTGCCAAACTGTATCGGTCTTTGCCTTTCTCTAGGATTCTCGGACCTGGCTGCGTGTTGTGTTCTTGAACAAAACATTTTATTTCCCGTTGCTCCAATTAACTCAGCTGTAGAAATGAGTTGCGACATCACTGGTGCCAAGCTGTATCGGCCTTTGCCATTCCATTGGATAATACCAATGATGTGGAGAGAGGAAGCTGGTATGCATGGGCGACTGCTGGCCTTCCATAAACAACTTTGCCCGGACTTGTGCCTCGGAGAGTAACTTTCTAGGTGCAATCTTACTCGCATGGTCATTCATGATCGAAGAGTGTCTCCAATGATATATATATATATATATATATATATATATATATATATATATATATACACTCTTCAGTACTTATATATGTATATATACACTCTACAGTACGAACTGTTTCCGGGATTTGGCGCGCCAGAACTTAGACATATGAAAATAACCCCAAGGTAATCGGTAGAACTATACACACATCTAATTTTATGAGGACAACTTGTGTATAGTTCTCTAAATTATATTGAATTGGAACGATCGTACTGAAGAGTCCAGGGACGTACGTAAAATCGTTAATGGCGAAATCTGTCTACGATTAATTCTGTATTTTGTATATTTTCATCTGTCTTACCCGCTTATGTTCTGGTGTTTGCTGAATTTCTCTAAGGAACATTCTTTCTTTGTGGTTAGATCGTAGATGATCTTCTTCTAGCATATTAGATGTCCACTTTGTGGCCATCCCTTATTATACGCATGTATTACAATTTTTCTGAATTTTCAGATTTTTCTATATGCTAGGCTACTGGTTTTAAATTGATGTTAATTAGATAAATATTGAATTTATCACCCTCATTATTTAAATATATATATATATATGGATACATACCTACTAGGTAAACACAAGATATCTAAGAAAGTGGAATAAATTTGTTATATCACCAGCGAGACTCGAACGCCGCGTTTGCTGTAAACTACATAGCTGTAATAACCTCTGCATGTTCGTGTGTGTTTGAGTGTGTGTGTGTGTGTGTAGTTTAGTAATGGTATGAATTCAAGGAAGAAGTATGTCGATGATAATATTTGAAGGCTTCCAGACTTGTGAGACCATTGCGGTTGATGTTCAGAATGCAGTCCTTTAGGTTGATAGCTATAGAAAAAGCGTGGAAGTGGAGAGAGAGAGATCCCAAAAGCTGCAGTCTGTATGGAACGGTGATTGGCAGAATGAGTAAAGTGACGGACAACATATTTTAACGTTTTGTGTTCAAATCCTGCCGAGTTTATCTTTCAACCTTCTGCAGTTGATATTAAAATCGATGTAGTTGATAACACCCTAAAAGATGGCGCCGCAGTTCAATGAATGAAGCCAGTAAAAGAAGATATGTATGTATATATATATATATATATATATATATATATATATATATATATATATATATATAATGTATGTGTGTGTGTGTATGTATGTATGTATGTATGTATGTATGTATGTATGTATGTATGTATGTATGTATGTATGTATGTATGTATGTATGTATGTATGGAGGTAGGTAGGTGTGTATACATCTATGTGTATATATATGTGTGTAATTGTGTGTTCGTCTATCAGCTTATTTTTTCACTTGTGTATGGTCCGGCTTAACACATTCAGTTTGTGATGGTAGTTATTTATGTCGGACTTGAAAATTTTGAATTAATTTCGTTGATGGTCTCTCTATTTGCAATCAGCCATGAAATTTCGTTATTCATGCATCGTTTTCTTGAGGAAATATTTACTAGAATGAATGAATATACTTTATATAGAGTTAATATTGACTTTTATTTGTACCACCTATCACCAAATTTATTACCGTTATTTTCCGAGTGTGTTTATTTTAGCCTGTCATCAACAGATTTACAGAGAACAATGACTATGATTTATAGATATCTTCAAGACAAAGCAATAGTTCACAGTGACAAGTCATTCGGGATTCAACTGTATAAATTTTGGCTCGGTCTTCTATCTATCTATTGACAGCCATCATTTGTAAAGGTTCGAAATTCATTAGAGTAATTGGCTGTTTTTAGTAATCGTTCCCCACACCATCCATCTCAATATTACCGCTTCGGAGGGCTCGAGAAAGTCATGGGTACATTTTCCTGACGAAATCATCTATCTATCTATCTATCTGGAAACAAAGGGTCTTAAAGTTAACTTAGCAAAGACTAAAGTTCTAATTTGCAGGAAAGCAGACAGAAAACTAATCTCTTCGGGTAAATGGCCCTGCTTCATTTACAGACAAGGTGTAGGTATAAATTCTATACGGTGTGCTCAGTACAAACTATGAACATATAAAAGGTACAGTGGGATCACAGGAAGGTTCGTAGAGAAAATAGAATTTGTTTGTGGCAGATGTACAGTAGGAATAAGCTATAAGAGAACATGCGCATTAGATGTTCTGAAATGTTCAGGAGACACCAAGGCGACTTAATTAGCAGTAGAGGAGGATGCTCTGAAGGGATAGTTGCTAGAATACGAACTGACTGGAGAACGTTCAGAGAACTTTTATTTCTGTTGGTAACAAAAGGCCTCTCTCTCAGAAAGAAGGGCAAATTGTACGATGCTTGTATATAAATAACAATGCTAGCTGAGTGTGAAAATTAAGCTGTAAATGCAGAGAACATGACGTAGGACGAAGTGGTGAAGACTAACCGCAATATGTTGAGCCTCTCAGGGGAGATTACGCGGAAGGGGCGCTGAGATGAATGGTGTTATGCTGTGCTTGAGAAGGCCAGCCCATCTCAGCAGTATTGAGACTTCGTCAAGCCTTCACCCACAACTCATCTTCTGTTACTCATTCTTCCATCAATCTTCTAACTTCACTTATTTTCTTCATTTCCATCTACACCGAACTGATGTCCTCTACGTTCATCTCCTTTTCTATATCTAATATATTCACCCGCCCAGTTGAAAAGTCTTAACTTGCGGGTACTTGGGGACTTCACCGGTGCTGGTGTCGCCCTGTTGAGTGATTCGCATTAGGAAGGGCATCCAGCTGTTTTCATCAAATTAACTCACTAGCCATTGGTCATCAACTCGAAACTATGGAAGATATTTGCCCAAGATGCTTCGTAGTGGAACAGAATCCGAAATCACATTGTTGCGAAGTGAGCTTCTTAACTGCACAGTCATACATTGATTGATAGATAGACAGACAGACAGAAAGACAGATAGATAGATAGGCAGATAGATATGTTTCTTTATTGGCCACACGGGGCTGAACACAGAGGGGACAAAATGCAAAGTAGAGGTTTTCTTTTTGGGGAAGAAGAAAAAAAGGGAGGGGTAGAATTTCGATCAAAAGGGATCGTGGAGAAAAAATGGGGGGGGGATCAATAGTGATCGTGTATCACAGAAATGTCATAATGTAAAAAGGGGAACAGATTAGGTTTATACGTGGAAAGAAAAGCCTACAGAAAAGACCACGGTAACCTTGGGTAATAATGTCATGCAAAAATCACATTACAATAAGTGACTCTCTTTTTCCTTTCTTTTTTTGGTTCATAGGATTATGCTCAAGCTGGCTCCGTCATTCACACGTGCCATCCTTGCTACATTCACCTATCTTTTTTTTTTTTTAAAACATTCACTAGACAAAACTTCTTTCTCTACTCTCACCTTCCTCTTCAAGCGACACTTGAAGTTGATGAGTGATTAACCAGAGAGGCAACTGTTTGTCCTGGACCGATGAAAATGGCTCTTCCTTCCCGTTTCAAGGAAGGAGGAGCGACGATATTCACGATAGACTCGGTTGATAAACCGACTCGTCCCACACGCGATAGCAGTCGTTCGACATAGGCCCACAGGTCAGAAATGGTTGGACACTGTATAAATGCGTGCAGAACGGTTTCGTCGCTCTGACCGCATCTCTGGCAGGTCGGCCCCGTGTTTCTCGAGCCATGCCTATAGAGCTTATCCCGAACGGGTAGCGCTTCTCGATAGCACTGCCAGGCCAGGGATCTCTGGAAGTTGTCCATAGGTCCCGGCCCGAAAGTCGTCTTGAACAGACGGGTCATGTATTCCTCGTCGACGCCCAGGATCGTCGTCGTACCTCCCCTCCACTAAACTCCTATAGAATGCTTTGGTTGTGTTGAAGTCGCTCAAGGTCGACCCGGCATGGCATAGTTGCTCGAGAGCAACGCGACATTCGTGGTGCCATTCGCCCTTCCTCGACCTCTTTTTGTTCCACGACTGGAGTTCGGTTATGGAGAGGAGCTGGGGGAAAGCGCGCCTCACAAACGGCGACCACACCTGTTCACCGTCGTCTACGTAGAGCCGGAGATGTCGCAGCCTCAGCGCGTGTCTGCGCATCATCAACCACAGCATGCCCAGTCCTCCTTTTAACGGGTGTTAGCAGTAAACGGATCGCCTGACTATCGGAACGCATCCTTTCCACAAGAAGTAGAAAAGTGGAAAGGATAGATAGATAGATAGATAGATAGATAGATAGATATGCTGTGTGTATATATCGAAACATCCATTTCAAACTCTTGTCCAGAAATCTAGATTTGTTTGTATGTTATCAAAAAGTTGAAAGATTAGATTTCACGGAAATTTTACTGGATATAAATCAACGAATGTAAATGCTTCAGACTCAATAAGGAGATTTTAATGTCTATAATATTGATTTCTAATAATGCACGATGTAAAATACAACATACAAAAGAAGTCTTTTTCCTACGTGATCTAACATCTTACAGTTCTCTACTCTCAATAAAAATCAGCATTTCATCTTTACAAGTTGATTCGGTTTTATCAGATGTGCATACTTCCTGACATAAAACTGAAGCAGAAAACATATGAGGGAAAATGTGGCCACTGTGTAATAATAAAGAATATTTACCGCGTGAAAATCTCTGATTATCAATTGTAATATATATATATATATATCTATATATATATATATAAGAATACAGTGTACATTCAAACACATAAGAGATGACCAATAATAGGACATCTGTTTTTATTTTTCATTCCCTTTCAGAATTGCAACTATTAGTGGCTTGGAGTTTTAACTGCTCTTTCTAGTGAGTCAGATGTCCTATTATTGGTTATCTCTTATGTGTTTGAATGTACACTGTATTCTTCTGTAAATAATGTATAGTCTATTGACTAAATTTTCTTTCTCGCTCGACCAATGATAACAAAGAATTTTTCTATATTTATTTTTGCTACCCTAAGATTTTTAAATATATACTGTACTTTAAATATATAATTGTATAAATATAATATAATTAAGGGTACTGGGTAGGGGTACCACCATGCTAGATATAGCATGATAGTACCTCTCCAGTACCTTTAATTACATATATATAATCATATATTTATAGTAATTATTACCTTTATGGTTTTTTCCATGCTGGCCACTTGATATGATTAGTCAACAGATCCACATCGCAAAAATGACATTGGCGAAACTACAGGAGTTGGAGTTTTCAGTATTTAGTATATGCCTCACTGTAGTCATTGCTTAAGTCGAGTTGGCTTCATTGACTCCCGCTTTGGACTTCATTCAGTTGTTGTCTAGCCCTAGCTTGGCTCTTATCGAGCCGAGCTTATCAAAGCAGTATCATTTATGGACATCTTGTCAAGTCTTTTTCGTTGCAAGGTGTATAGTACCCAGGACTACATTATCCACTGTGCTCTTCCTATTATTTTTAGCTCGCTTTATCGTAATTTGAAGGAAATTTAGTTCATTCTGGCGGGAGAGTGATCATGCAGGAAATTTTTGTTAGTTCGACTTACATTTAAACGTAACGTCTACCATCAGTATAAACTGAATATATACAGTGTTTTGCTATTAAGATGTCTGTTAAAAGAAAACATCCTGCTTTGCCAGATCGATAAGGTCAGAGTATTATGTAACCCAATTACTGATGATATATGAGTGTGTATAACACTATGTGACCGCGTGAGTATTGTTGGCGATTTTTTTCCTCCGTCTTCCCTTTCTTGGATCTTTCCTTTTCCTATGTTTCTGACGAAGAGCTCCGCTCGAAATGTTGAATCCTCCTTCTTTCTTTCCTTTCCTGAGTGTCCAATAACACTATACTTGTTCCACGTCCTCGCGTTGTTGTGTTTTCTCTTTGGGTTTCCATGTTTGGATTAACTATGTATTAACTATATATTTGTGTATACTCTGGAGTAGTAGAGATCATCTTCGTGAAATTATGAATGTAATGTAAAATTAGAAATTTTTCACAATCTTGCAATGCTTCGCTACCAAAGGATATAGAGTGGAGAAATTATAAGCTCCTCTAGACTGTGGTTCAAATCCAATAGCTCATGTTGATTAACGAATGACACTCATTACTTCTACTGTAACCAGTCACCTCTTTTGCCACTGCCATCTCCAACACCAATATGTTCGTCATATAAACAACAACAGCAACGGAGGCGCAATGGCCCAGTGGTTAGTGCAGCGGTCTCGTGGTCGTAAGATCGCGGTTTCGATTCCCAGACCGGGCATTGTGAGTGTTTATTGAGCAAAAACACTTAAGCTCCACGAAGATCCGGCGGGGTGGGGGTGAATCCCGCTGTACTCTTTCACCACAACTTTCTCTCACACTTTCTTCCCACTTCTGCCACAAAGCAGAAGAACCATGGTGCAACCAACTATGGTATGGCAAGCTTTCAGACCATAGTCTAGATTGCGAATCCTCTGCAACCCAGGATGGTTCAGCTCTCCACCCGTTAAAAGCCACCGTTTACGGAATGAGGATAACAACGTAGCTTTCGCGCCCAGTCTATCGCGTGTGGTGGGTGGATTTTCAAGTTGCCACACGCATTCTTAGTATCTTAGAGTAGGCTCGAATTAGAGATTATTCTTTGTGGTTAATGACGTGAGTCCTGACTGGAAGAAGAAGAAAAAGACGACAACAGCAACACTACTACTACTACTACTACTATATGCTACATGCTACTGTTGATGATGCCGTTCCAGTTGGGACAGCTCTAATAAAATACGTATCTAACGTATTGAAATAAAGTAAAAAACCTTTTTAAAAAGCTAAACATAATTAATCTTGCTTTCGTATATTTCTGTTAAACTGAGCTATTTAAATATTTTTCTTATATCGCCCAACATTCTATGGTCGTTTTATCTTTCTTCTTTTGGTATTTTACTTTTAGAATATAATCAATATTCTTCTGCTTGATTATAATCCACAGAGCAGAACGAGATGTGTATTTATCTATTCCATCATGAATGTATAAATATTTGAATAAATACACGCATAAAGTTTTTAAAAATTTAATCTTTTCTGAAATTGCTAAGACTTAAGACCAATACCTAAAATTGGATTCTACAGCTTAAAGAAAACATTATATCTCCTATTATTGCATGTAACTTTTGCAGTTTTACTACAGAATTATTGTATCTGCTTCCAAAGTTAGAGGATCTGCAACCATCTTGAAGTGTCCTAGTCAGAAACATATCTTGATATCTTGAATAGCTTTAAGGCGGCAAGCTGACGGAATCGTTAGCATGCCGGATATAATTCTTAGCCGCATTTCGTCTGCCTTTATGTTCTGAGTTCAAATTCCGCCGAGGTCGACTTTGCCTTACATCCTTTCGGGGTCGATAAAATAAGTACCAGTTGAACACTGGAGTCGATATAATCGACTTACTCCTCCCCCAATATTGCTGGCCTTGTGCCAAAATTTGAAACCAATATCTTGAATAGATTTGAATAATAGGCTGTGTGGTAAGTAGCTTGCTTACCGACCGCATGGTTCCGAGTTCAGTCCCACTGTGTGGCAGCTTAGGCAAATGTCTACTACTATAGCCTCGGGCCGACAACCGATGCTGGTGTGTTTACGTCCCCGTAACTTAACTCGAAAATAAAGTGGGTTTTTATCGGCATCATGCGAAGAAACTGATAATTGTCCTCTTTTTCATTAAAACGGAACTTTTGTTCGGCTGCCAACTTTCAGTTTCTTCAATTTCTGTTCGAATTGATATGATATTCGGTGTGATGATATACTTTTATGTGCTAATCAATGCCTTGAAATTCATTTTCGCCATAAATCAATAAATAAAAAAATTGTGAATAGCTTTTAAAATTTGCAAATTTTTGGTAATTTGAGCTAATCGTAAGCTACAGACACATTCATGTTTGTTTCCATAGTAACAAACCAAGCACGAGAAAGCACGTGTTGACAAATATATTCTATTCATTGAGGTGGTGGTGAGATGTGCTAAAAATAACAGCTAAATAGGCTTTAAATCACGCACCTCCAAATTTTTTGTTTTGGTTTCTGCACAATGTATGAATTCCGTGTGTAGAATGAGAATTCGCATAAATTATCTGAAACTTCCAAAAAATAAAAAAGAAGTTATAAGGAGGTATATGGCGTGCGTAAAGCAGAATCCTGCCAGTATTTCAATTGTTTACAGTTAACAACACGCGATGTCCCGCACAAAATGACAGCTTTCAAATCCTGTTTTCTGATTGGGTGAAAATTATCAAACTCTATCAAACCTCTATAACTTTTTTAAAAAGATTTTCTGGAAAAAGTGAAATATCTCCTGAAATTCAGCTTGAAAAACTCTATTAACACTCCGTAGGCCGGTGGGACCCCAGCAAATTTTAAAAGTTATGCAACTTTTATATATTTTGATTAAATGATTTTATATCTCATGACTTTTATTGTCAATAGTGTAACAGGATGAGATATTCCTGCACTGGATGGGTGCTGCTCGCATCCTTTACATCAAATATTAATTGAAGAAAGAGTCAAGATTTTCCGTTAACTTCAACAGTATAAATATTTATTCTTTGATTCGCAATATAAACATTTCCTTCCTCTGGGCGAATCAGCACTAGTCTAGTGGAGTGAGTCAATCCTGCCCACTTAGGCATAGCGGGGATGCGCCACGAGGTAGCAGCTCGAGAGAGCTGCTGGAGACACGTGTGTATCGTTCAGCTGCTAGCGTCAAAAGAGAGAGATACAAGAGAATTTCGCTGCTGCTAGTTTTCTGCGCATGCGCATGAGGGAACTTCCAGCAGGCCTTCCGGAAGATTCCATCCCTACGCATGCGTGCTGGAGATTTCCAAGATGGCGTCACTACAATAGCTTATGTATGCTCATACAAATTTTGAGTTTAAAATTTCCAGTCATAGGGATGTTATAGCAAAAAATATGGTCATTGGTCCAACTAGATCACATTGGCCTTCTGTGAAATTATATTTTCTGTTCTTTTTACAGATATTCTCATGAACTATAAGTCAATTTTCTTCGTATTTGTACTGGTATGAATCAATACACTAAATAATTTTGTGTTATTTTATATTTAGTGCTATATATATAGTTTATAAAACTATAAAAAAATGTGCTAAATTTCTTGTTCTGCATCATGCACTCAGCATATATACAAGATTAAACAAATATTACTTTATGGATGGATGGGATGGAAGCACTCCGTCGGTTACGACGATGAGGGTTCCGGTTGATCCGAATCAACGGAACAGCCTGCTCGTGAAATTAACGTGTAAGTGGCTGAGCACTCCACAGACACGTGCACCCTTAACGTAGTTCTCGGGGATATTCAGCGTGACACAGAGAGTGACAAGGCCGGCCCTTTGAAATACAGGTACAACAGAAACAGGAAGTAAGAGTGAGAGAAAGTTGTGGTGAAAGAGTACAGCAGGGATCACCACCATCCCCTGCCGGAGCCTCGTGGAGCTTTTAGGGTGTTTTCGCTCGATAAACACTCACAACGCCCGGTCTGGGAATCGAAACCGCGATCCTATGACCGCGAGTCCGCTGCCCTAACCACTGGGCCATTGCGCCTCCACTACTTTATGGATAGTGCGGAAATAAAAGGGGACCTCAATGGCCTTTTGTGTAATTCCAACCAGGCCGGCCCACGAAGAGTTAACACATAAATCACGACGGCCCACGATCGTGGCCGTCAGGCACAAGTCAACAGGCAGTGATCGTAGCCCAGATAGATGCATTTGATTTATGGGCGTTTGTTAGGGTCAAATGACAGTCAAACGCTCCGATACCCCCACCTCCGAGAATGCAAGAGGACTAATAGTTCAATTTATAAATTTTCAGGCGATGTAAAACTTGCCATCATTATATACAAAGAAGATATTTTAACTATTTTTTGTTTTTTATGTGTGCATGGTGGTCTCATTTTCATAAAATGTGCTCAGCAGTCCGTGCAATGTAAGTGCAAATCCAAGCGCTTTATGGGTTATAATAATAAATGCGCCCTTTTACAGCCTATCCAGGCTCATGGGCCCGGTTTCCCGGTTTCTATGGCGTATGTGTTCCTCAGCTGGACGGGACGCTAGTCTATCGCAGCGTTACTCATTTTTGCCAGCTGAGGGACTGGAGCAACGTGAAATGAAGTGTTTTCACCAAGAACACAACGCGTCGCCCGGTCCAGGAATCGAAACCACAATCTTACGATCATGATGCTGGCACCCTCACCACTAAGCCACGCGCCTCCACTTTATGGGTTAATATACTAAATTTTAAAATTTTCAATAAACTTTGAATTTTCGAAAATTAGCAATCAAATTGAAAAGATGCATTAAAGCATTAAAATATTAACGAAGGATTTTGTTTCTATCAATACTGCAGCCTTTTTTCCACAAGACGATAGTTTCTTAAGGGAAGTAGATTTAAAAGTCGAAGGATCGTTGTCGTTGTTGATAACGGGCTATTTTTACTTTGTTTCTGTTGTTGCTAACTAATGCTAGAGATATTATTGTATTGCGTTATATATATATTGAATTGCGTTCCAGTCATGACCATCCAGTCTTTATATGAGTGTCTACGTTTACCTTCTTTAAGATGGCAGGGTGTGAGAGAGATTTGGTCGGCTTTGTTGCTGCTACCAGTGGTGATGTCCTTGTAATAGCTTTGTCAGTTTCTTCTACGTCATCTGCACAACAATACATCATTAATGATATCACTGTATATTAACAGTTATCGCCAAGCTAATATGGCAGTCCATAAATATAGGACGTAAGCTGTCGTTGATTAGCTCCAAGAGGCCATCGCCTATAGCTAGCTATATGACACACGAACGTGTGTCCATTATAACCTTCGAACAGGGGAAGTTAGCCTCTTCTCCTTGCTGGTCAAGCATCTGCAGACATGTTTCAGGGTATTTACCCTTTAGCAATGCAGAGTAGCCGAACCCAGCAGGCGTCGCTGCTGACCGTCTGTTCGAAGGAATATTTACCTAATTTCAGTGGAATACATCCACTGGTCTTCAAAAATGGAAATATTATTATTTATTACACACATGTGAGTGAGAACACTTTGAGATATTTTTGGTATCTAACATACGTCAGATACTGCGAGCGCTGCTTCTGATTGGTCAATCCATGGTGATGACCCGAGGTTACGGTGACGGCACTACTTTTGTCATTCATAAGTTACAACTAAACTTTCACGAGCAGGTAGAATGTAGCCATGTAATTAAACAAACATACTATCTTTTTTATACCAGATATCACTTAAAGTCATATACACATAAAATATAAAAATTTCTGGTCGTAATTCAATTTTTTGTTGCCAAAAAAATCACAACATATATCGTCTGCGCGTCGATACTCTTGCAGTGCAGGTAGATCTATCAACAAGATGGCTACTGTTGTCGATATCAAGGTGAATGATTTTGTTAAGATTGATGGTAAAGATGGGGGAAGAGTGTTATCCGTTGTTCAAACTCTTGGAACATACAGAATGTTCAATGTAAAGATCAATACTGGCCAAGTTCGACATGTTGCTGGATACAGGTTAACAAAGGTACCTGAAACAGTGTCATCGACGAGTGGATTGTCATCGAACCCTACATTTAACATCCCTGATGAGGTGTACAATGATCTTCTTCGTGACGATTTCTTTGATGATAGCCATAATGATCTTGAATTTCAACCGAGGTATGATCATTCTGGAATAGATAAATTCGTTCAAGGTAATCAAAATAAAAACACTCTTCGGGAAACAAACTATGATGTTAAACGATTGTTTGCTTTCATGGCGACAAATGGCGACACGTGTCCAATTGAATCTATCGACAAAAGCGAACTTCGTGACATTCTGTGTACTTTCTTTATCTCGTTGCGAAAGCCGGACAGTAGCAACTATGAACCTTCATCTTTGAGGGGAATGTTATCCAGTATTGAAAGATATCTGAAGTCAAAACACTACTCGACGTCACTATTCTCGGACGGGACATTCGTGAAACTACATGACGTACTAAAAACAAAGCAAAAGCTGTTGAAAAGTGAAGGAATGGGAAACCTACCTCGACGCGCGGAATCTCTCTCCGACGATGATATCAACAAGCTATGGGAATGTGACCAGCTCGGTCCGAACACACCTGAATCCATCCTCAACACGCTATGGTGGAACAACACCGTTCACTTTGGTATCCGGAGTGTCAAACCTCACAACGACATGCGATGGGGCGACGTTTCTTTGCATGTTGACAATGAAGGCAAGGAATTCCTTCAGTTTAGGGAGCGACAGTCCCAAACTTGTCAAGGTGATAATCTCGACCATGCACGTAACATCTACCCAAAAGCATGGGCGACGAATGATGGGCGTTGTCCAGTTAACCTGTACAAGCGTTTTGCTGATCTGAGACCATCAGATTATTCATCGCCGAATTCACCATTTTATTTGGCCACCAACTGCAAAGATGCCTCCCATTCTCATCCCTGGTTTAAACGTCAACCGTTCGGTGTCAACAAACTAGGTACAATTATGAAAAGGATGGCTAAATCAGCTGGTTTGGACAATCGAAGATTCACGAACCATTCAGCACGCAAATACCTTATGCAGAAGCTCGCTGACCAGAACATTCCTCCAACTGAAATCATGCAGATATCTAGACATCGTAATGTGCAAAGCATCAATAGTTACAGCAATATTTCCATGGATCGTCATCGTGCCATCAGTAACATCCTTAGTAGCAACAACGACCAGCCTGGTTCGCTTGTACCTCCGTCTCACACAGCAGCAGCGAGTACAAGTGAACTCCCCTCCACCGTCAACGTTACGTCGAGTCAATCTCGGAACGCTGTCACTTGCTTTGGTTCATTGCACTCCATTTTCTCGGCTCCAATATATGGGGGAACAATCAATGTGAACTTCTTTGGTTCAGATGCAAAGCGACCTCGTCTGACATTGCTACTCGAAAACATGTTTGAGTATTATTAAAGTTATTGAAGATTCAATCTGTATTATGTATTTCTTGAACGTGAACTTGAATGTTAACAAAATGTTAAATAGTCATCAGTTATCAGTCATTTCACCTGAAAACTTAGCGCTATAAAGTCGGACTATCTTCCTGCGGCATGACATCTTTTACAGTTACACATTGTGACGTCACTGACGTGAAATCAAGCTGTATTCATGTGCGCTTCAACATGATGTGAAGAATTTAATTATTAGATTAATAAAATATGGTCGTTTATTCGTGTGTAATAAATAAAATACCAAACTCATTCCCTATGGATACCGTATTTATTACAACTCGTGGCTTGTAAACGTATCTAACTCGCTTTCGCTCGTTAGATACGTTTACAAGCCACTCGTTGTAATAAATACGGTATCCATAGGGAACTCGTTTGGTATTGTCTATTTCTAAATCTGATCAGCAAGGGGGAGCGGCTGACCTCCTCTGTTCGAAGGTTATAATGGACACAGGTGCGTGTGTCATATAGCTAGCTAGAGGCGATGGCCTCTTGGAGCTAATCAACGGCAGCTTACGTCCTATATTTATGGACTGCCATATTAGCTTGGCAATAACTGTTAATATCCAGTACCGCTGCCGTAGTCTCTGTTAGAGAGACTTAGAAATAATAAGATATCCCTGTATTTGTGCATGATAAACAACGAGAAAATAAATGATATTTAAAACATTTCCAACGAGGGATTTTACTCGGAAACTACTCGGAAATTCTTAAACTTACTTCTTTTACGTCCTTATCTCTAAAACGAATTTTAAAAACAAATCCTGAAATTCCCGAGCAACCCAAACCACTACTACTGCTACTACTAGATGATACGGTGTGGAACATGGCTGATTTTTTCTTTTACTGATATAATCCACGAGATTCCACATAATTTTCACTTAATTTCCTTCACAGCGCTTTGGTCAGCGCAAGATACGAGCTGGACGAAATGCTTAGCAGTATTTCGTCTGCCGTTACGTTCTGAGTTCAAATTCCGCCGAGGTCGACTTTGCTTTCATCATTTCGAGATCGATAAATTAAGTACCAGTTACGCACTGGGGTCGTTGTAATCGATTTGATCCCTTTGTCTGTCCGTGTTTGTCCCCTCTGTGTTTGGTCCCTTATGGGCAATAAAGAAATAGGATAATGGTAGGAGCCACTTACTGAAAATGCCGTGTAGTAGGATCGAACTCGAAACTCATTACTGCAAAGTGAACTTCTTAAACATTCAGCCGTGCTTTTGCCGATATAACACTAGTTGTAGTGTGTATACGCTGGTACAAGTATAGCTATAACCAGTGTTCAATGTTTAGTGACCGTTAAGTATATTTTCTAATGGTATGTAAAATGTCACAAGTCACCGGGAAAAAATACGCTGTGTGCTTGTGTCCGAAAAATAATTCACAAATCTTTTAGCGAACATAATTCTGAGAGAAGGAGGGCGGTTGGAACAACATATAAATGCAGACACTCACGCACATACTTATGCACACACATATATAAATGCATACATACATGCACACATACATACACACATATATATACATACATACATTTATATGTATATATCATATATATATACGCATACACACATGTATGTTTCTATATATATATATATGTATATATGTATGTGTGTATGTGTGTGTATGTGTGCACGCGCTCGTGTCTTTGTGTCTGTGTTCGTCCCCCCCCCCATCACCGCTTGACGATTAGTGTTGGTGTGTTTACGCCCCTCTAACTTAGCGTTTCGGCAAATGGGACCGATAGAATAAGCACTAGGCTTAAAAAAAGAAGTCCTGGGATCAATTTGTTCGACTAAAAAAAACCTTCAAGGCGGTCCCCCAGCATAGCAGCAATCAAATAACAAACATATAAGAGCATACATACATACATACATACATATTTATGTGTGTGTGTGTGTGTATGTGTGTGTGGAGGCGCGATGGCCCAGTGGTTAGGGCAGTGGACTCACGGTCGTAGGATCGCGGTTTCGATTCCCAAACCGGGCGCTGTGAGTGTTTATTGAGCGAAAACACCTAAAAGCTCCACGAGGCTCCCGCAGGGGGTGGTGGTGATCCCTGCTGTACTCTTTCACCACAACTTTCTCTCATTCTTTCTTCTGTTGGCCTGCTCGCTTAGCCCGCGGGGTGGCGTCATTTGAAGGCTAAAACAATGCGAAGCGCATTGTGACCAGCGATGTGTAGCAACATCTGATGGCCTGGTCGGTCACGTGATATATATATATATATATATAGAGAGAGAGAGAGAGAGTGAGTGAGTGAGGTGGCCTAGAAATTTGAGTGTTGATCCACGATCGCAAGATCCTTGTCCTGAACAGGACGTTGCGTTCTGTTCTTGAACAAAACACTTTATTTCACGGTGCACCGTGATCACTTGGACATCTGACGTGTGGCACACCATGTACCTGTTCAGTCAATATCGATTTAATGGAAGGACTGAGCTACTGCACAGCTCAAACATTTGATCGACATAAGCAAATCGTCTGTGCACGTTGTTCAACAGAGCGACTGCAGGGACTTCATATGTCGTCGACAACAGGGGAGTCCTCGACACGCGCGCACACACACATACACACACGTGTATGTATATATATATATATATATATATATATATATATATATATGAAGTTAATCCAAACAAGAAAGCACAAAAAAACACAACAACGCGAGGACGTAGAACAAATATAGTATTATTGGACGCTCAGGAAAGAAGGAGGGTTTAACGTTTCGAGCGGAGCTCTTCGTCGGAAACATAGGAGAAGGAAAAATCCAGAGAAGGGAAGACAGAGGAAAACAAATCGCCAACGGTACACACGAGGTCACATATATATATATATATACATACATGTGTGTGTGAGAGAGAGTTCAGAGGGACATATCCGGGTGGAAACCGTGGTAACTCTCAGTTATGTTCCAGGTTACGGAACTAGTCCCCATATTCTCTATCTTTATAATTATTGCAAGTGTGTGTGTGTGTGTGTGTGTGTGTGCAGTAACACCTCAGTTAGCGCTGTACGTGCTAACCGAGATATTATAAGATATTTAGTTAACTTGGTAGTAAATTGCAAAAATAAAGCATAATTAAGGTGGTGTTTTAAGGATAAGATAACAACATTAATAGACAAAATAGCAACATTAATAGATGTAATTCAGAAGAAGAAAAACTAGAAAATTAGGAATTACCTTACACCAAAGCATAAATTTTCAAGTTTTTGTGATTTACGCCTCTTTGGAAAACTCAAAATTTCATTCCTCACGGAAATATTCTGACCAGAGATTCCAAACAACTGGAAGATATTCAGAAACAGACATTCATTATTATAGAGGAGTTATAAGCTACAAAATTAATTATTGGATTATCCTCATTATATTTTTGTTTTGCAAGATTCTTGATGTGAAATCGTGTGTTGAAACAGATATTGTTGTATTTAGGAATGGTCATGTTGCCAGTTTAGCCAATAAAAACACACGCACTATATATTTGGTGTTAATTTGCTTCAGCTTTATTTATATTTTACATTAATCTTAATCTTAGCTTTATTTATTTTTTACATTAATCTTAATCTTATAAATAAGATTAATGTAAAAAAATAAATATAGCTGAAGCAAATTAACACCGAATATATAGTGCGTGTGTTTTTATTGGCTAAACTGGCAACATGACCATTCCTAGATACAACAACACTCATTATATTAGTATAAAAGAAAGAATAATAGTTACTGTTTTATTTTTCGGCCATTGTTATGTCCGTTACGTGCTGCACGTATGCACTTCTACAAACATTTCATTACTTCCTATAATTAAGTTCTATCATTAAATGTACTGCTTTTTACAGGTGTTTTTTTTTATATCCCTAAACCACACTATATTTTATATTTTTATTATTCCTTCTTTATCACCTTACCTACCCTTTCCTAATTTTTTTCTCTTAGTTTTAACCGCCATTTTGTAAACGAAAACCTCTTTAAAACAAACTTTGCTTGCAATAAATCTGACGCCTTACACTATTCTTTTATCCCCATCTTCTCAATGTTTATAGTTCAATCACACACACCATTAATATAGAGATTTTTTCATCTATATATATATTTAACCTTTAATTTTCTAAATTTTTCTTTAATTTTCTTAAATTATTTCCTCTTCTTTCAGGTCTTACAGCCAACACACCCCTTCAAACAATCCATTCCTATTTAATCATATTCTTCCTCCTCTGTTTTCCTTTTTCCTAATTTTTCTTTCTTTTAGTATCACTTTATTTTTCCATTACTTGCTTTCCTTCCTTTTACACCTGACACACCTACTGCCCAACACCGTTTATAACACATTCACAAATATTAACCCTATCAATTCTCAACAACTAACTAAACTGCGTATTTGCTTTCAAGTAGTTTGTGGCTGCCCAAGAGAACTCAGATTATATGTATATAGATGTATGTTCTGCCAAATCGCTATTGGCGTCTATTAGATTTAAAACACATTGTTCTATCCGTTGTATTGCGTATATACGAGAATACGTATCCAGTCCCATGATCAGGAAGAAAAATTCGAAAAACTAGATGTGAAATGCCAGTTGTCATAAACATAAGTGACTCTTGCTTGAACATCTCACCTGTACTTACAAACATTATATGTATGCATGTTATCTCATTTTCTATACTCAAAACGAACTTTTCGTTCAGCGTAAGCAATTCATTCAAAAGCATATGTTCCTTATTACTGATGGGTTTCCCCCAGCCATTTGTGTATATAAAAGTAAGTGGCTTTACTACGACTATTTGTTCCTGAAAGTATGCTGAAGTCAGAAAACCTGAAAACGGGTGACTAGAAATAAATTTGTCCAAGTCTGCAAATATGTTATTTTCTTCATATACTCTGTGTTGTAGGGATATTTTCAGATGTTTAATTGTGTTGTATATTTTTCGTACCATTACTCTGAATTTGTAGTGATTCATAGACTTCAAACGTTTAATTAAGTTATGGGAAATATACACATAAACTCCGCCCTCTCAATCCACCCACACTTCACGTCACTTATGTCAGTTAAATCAAGAATGTAAGGGTGTCTGCGTCTGTTGGCGACTACGTGAGCATCTAAAACCATGAGGCAGAATAGCTCATGCTGATATTAAATCATATATGTATTTCCATATATACACATCTATGACCGCGTGATAGTCATAGATGTGTATACATGTGCGTGCACGCTCGTCTGTGTGTAAATACGAATATACATTTGTATATATTTATGTATGTATCTATGGATGTTCATATATATATAAACACATACGAGCGTGTGTATGTGTGTGTATATATATATATATATATATATATGTGTGTGTGTGTGTGTGTGTGTATAAATGGAGTAACTATTTATCTATTTTTTCCGTGTTAATTGTTAATAAGGGGGAAATACACACATCTATCTATCTATCTATCTATCTATCTATCTATCTATCTATCTATCTATCTATTATCTATCTATCTATCTATCTATCTATCTATCTATCTTGTCTATCTATCTTATCAATCTATCTTGTCTATCTATCTTATCAATCTATCTTGTCTATCTATCTTATCTATCTATCTTATCTATCTATCTTATCTATCTATCTTATCTATCTGTCTTATCTATCTATCTATCTTATCTCTCTCTCTCTCTCTCTCTCTCTCTCTCTCTCTATATATATATATAATATATATATATATATATATATATATATAGTAGTATATTTGGATATATATGATGTACGTATTTCAAGAGAATTATAAATGGAAAACTAGAACCGACCATCTGTCATTCATTTTGTGATGATAGTTTTGTGTTACAGTGGCCGAAAATAAATGTTAGAAACTATTGAACAGCTTTCACCGATGCTATGGTTATTTTTAATCAGTATTGCGGCTTGACACATTATTTTCTTGTTGAGATGTTTTCTACAAGGTAAGACGAATTTTTCATCTTTCTGCTTATATTTGATTTGATTTCTGATGTTCCTCACTAAATTTATTATCTAACTCTTTTTAGAGTGTTTATAATTATAGAAATAGTTTGTGAACATGACAGATACGTAGTAAATAATTTATTTGATTTATAGATGTAGGTTTATATAGATTTATAGACAAAATAAATGTTCTCGGTTATAGTTTCGAGCCGAATTTTAAGAGCTCTGGGTTAAATCTTTACATTTCCAGTAATGAACAATTGTGATATTTTTAATGAGATTTAGATAATTAGCAGGAATTACCTGCACCACAAATTATTGTCAATACAAACGAAATCTCGTTTTAGGATGCTTATGTTCTCAAAAACCTTAGCTAGCATATCTTTTGCGCAATTACTAAAAATATGCTTTGCTGAGGAGGCGTAATAAGACCAAAACTTTCCAAAGTTGTTACCGATTTTCTGAAGATCATGCTCTCTTCCTCTGAATACCCATATTTTATTGTTAATTAAACTTTATAAATTTACAATCCGGAGTTGACTCCTCTGGCTTTCCTAACTAGCCTTAATCATTAAGCTATTGATTGTTCTTGTCACTTTGCTTGCAATTTTAAGTAAATGTATTCTAAACTTATTTGCGTTTAGTACTTTAGTTCTGACTTTTCTATCTTTCGAATCGAACTTTTGCCGTCCCGAACACTCGAACTGTGTTCTCATTTACCACATTGATAGTGTCTGCTAAAAATTCAAAGTACAGTTATTATTTCTTTAAAAAAAAGTCGTTATCAAATTCCATCAAAATCGTCTTTACTTCTTATCTTTCAACAATCAAGTTTTGAGGTCAATCTAATTAATTGTGCATTCATCACAATAAAATATTGTACAGGGGGGGGGGGCTATGTGACCCTGCTAGAGACCCTAATTAGCTAGGATTCTTTAGAGAATATTTGTTCATTAAAATATGTTTGGGAAACAATTAGAAAAGAGAAGAAAGAAAAGCGAATGACCTAGAAACATGTAATGTTGCTATTGCTGTTGTTTAACCCAGGTCAGCCCTGATTGACGTATGACCAAAGGCGTTCCAGCCATGATCATCTCGTCTTCTTTTACTTCTAGGATCATATTAATTAATGTGTCCTTTTTCTATATTACTAGTGTGTGAATTTGTGGTATTTATCCACTACATATTTCTAAAGTTCGAATAACTGCGTAGAGGCGCATTCGTGATTCAAATCCCTCGTAGGTTATTGTTGAAATGCTAGTTGTTCTCAATTTTACAGTCTGTTTTATAACCTTTGAAATTTCAGTAGACATAGTCTAATTTTGTTTTCCCAGACCTCTCTCTCTGACCGTTAATTAAACACTTAATTCGTCATTTTTTATCTTATGTCACTCAGAAGGGAAACATTCTACAAAATGACTAAGTCACTCCGACAAAATTTATTTTCTTATTTTCTATATTTTTCAGTACATCAAAGAAACAATTTCTTTCGCAAATATTTTTTACTAAATGAATGTATTTATCACGTGTGAGTGTATATATAGGCAAACGGTAATAAGAGAAAAAAAAAAGCGTAAATGAGCGTGCTAGAAACTGGTTGCACATTTTTTCTTTTCTTTTCTTTTTTAGCTTCATTACTCGAATTTTCGAATGGTCACGAACATGTCTGTACCGACTATTATACCTGAAATTGAGCAAATAGAAATTGGCTAAAAGGCAAATTAGGAGAAAAAAATTGTTTAGATATTTGCTCATTATGCCTTACCTCGCTAATTATATACAATTACATATGATAATGCTTCTGACATATGAACACAATTATGTATGTATTTTACTATTTTTAATATAATATTAATTTTCTCGAGTCTAATTACCTCAGAGTTATTTCATTGGTTCCACTATATTCCAGCTTGTTGTCAGACTGGGATGTCACTGATTAAACATCGGTTGGTTGCTCTTGCGAATAGATTTCCTAGTTCAATGTAAACCATCTTTCAAATTTACTTTTAGAGATATCTCCTTGAAATTCTTATTCGTTTTCTATTAATTGAAGATTGTCTAATTAAGCACTAAGTATTAAGTGTCATACGACGTTCCACATGATTACTTAATCACATCGGTTGTTAACAACGGAATAAAATAACATACCAGAAGGAAAATATTAACATCATTAGCATACATATGTTTCTGTTGTGAACCAAATCAAGTATTATTTTAGAAAAAATAAGAACGAAAGATATTAATGATTTAAATATATGTATACTGAAATAAATCATGATGTTCATTGTGTTTAATTTAAAATCTACGCCAGATCATTAACACGTATGTCAAAGCTCCACGAATTATATCTAAATAATTAATTGAAATTCTAATCATAGACCCTATGGTATCTGAAGCAAATATTATAATGCAGTTTCATAAGCGGAGAAGCAAGGTTTCTTAACTTAAATTCTGTTGCTACTAGATTGTTAAATATAAAGGAAAGTAGATGCAACAAATACTATGTTACTCTGAACAAGAATATATTGCTTAGGAAGGAAAAATTTCATGATACATCTAAGAGTGGGATATATGTTATTACTTATACTATTAGCTTGTATGAGATAAAGTTATCTCAAATGCGTCCTTGCTTGGAACAGCTATAATATACTATTTAAGCCAACATTACTAAATGACAAACGAGAGTAATGGTCAGTTTATAATGGGATAGCTGCCAGATAGCTTATGTTTAACGGTGTTATTTCGTGTAATAGAAATTGTTTCATATGATGGAAAGAGACGAAAGTCGATGGAGATAGAAGTCAACTTTAGATTAGTTGATATATTGAGAGCTTGACAGATAGATAACTAAATAAATCAATTTGATACAGAATATAACATATTTCCAAGAAAAACGCTGAAACATAAAAACTACAGCTGTGCTAATAAGAAAACTTAGCTTTACATAATATTTCATAATAATAAGAAACACGGGGAACTCATAGAATTCCATATTCGATGTGTGTATGCATATTGCTCGGTGCCTCTGTATTCATTATCTAAATCGCTGAAACCAAGATTTCTTCCATCCGTAAGCAATGATGGCACACTGGGATTCAATGGGTTACTTATCTTCTCTGGAATATTAATTTTTTGCCTCTTGTTATAAACTGTCCAGAGGAGTTATGATATTTAACAGGTCTCAGAACTCGGTGAAATGATGCAGTTTAAATAATATTGCTTTAACTATATATGATTCACTTCTTTAAAAAGGTTTCTCAATGTCAACTCTCGATATTGACGTAGCAACGGCGAAGTTTTCCATTTTAACTTGTGAAACCTCTCACTCTCAATTTTAATGTTTTCATTTCAAGTTTTAATTCGCTATTTGCAAACGGCTACGATAAATTACTGAACGAAATACTTCACAAATTCAAATATTCACTACAAGATAGTTTTTAACGAGCTTTTATTTATACGATTTTTCATTTCATGTTTATTTCATTCATTGCTTGCAATGTTCTCTCTCTCTTTCACTCACTCACTCACTCTCTCTCTCTCTCTCTCTCTCACACACACATATATATATATATAATATCCTTTTTGTGGTGTGAGGTGATTTTTGTCTCCACTGCTGGGATCAAACTAAAGTGATATATTCAGAATTTGCTCTCGTATAAGAGTGCTCAAGTACCAATTTCCATTTAATCCAATGTAGTCGAAGTTACTACAGCTTAACATGACGAAAACTCATAAAATATCTAATATTTATAAAATTCTACTACAGTAACAAAACAACTCGTTCTCCCGTCTACTTTCACAATCACCCTATCTACTTGTTTTAAGAAGGTGTTATGTTGATGATTGATATGTAGATGGGATTAATAGTTACGGTTGAAGGATTGAGCTATGATTGATATACTTCGAAAACTGGAGTAAACTAAGAAGCAATCTATCTGTATAGGCACAGATTATGTTTTATTGATCGATGCGTAGAATTAGAGAATATAAACATAAATGGTTATTGATTTCTAACTTAGAGAGATTTATAGAGAAGTTAAAGGACATTATATGACGTTCATGCATTTCCCGAATAAAGCGAAGGGAATTAGTTTCAACTGGGAATTAGGAGCCAGCATAAGTTGATGTTGGAAAGAGAAATGAGATTTTGAATGAAATTAATAATGATGATTTAAAAAATCGAAAATGAAAGAGAAGAAAAAAAAAACAATTGAGAAGAGGTTTGACGGCATAGTTAAAGAAAGATCGCCTGATATTTTGAAGAAAGAAAAATAGTTGTCTGACATGAAGGGCAAAAATAATTAAGATTGAGATAATGAGAGAATTTTTTTTTTAAATAAGAGGAAGTCGCTATAAATATAAAGGAACAAATAAAAAGAAGATAGAAATATAAAAGAAAGCATTTATATTAATAATAAGAGCGTGCAGAGAAGGGGGAGAGAGCGAGGAAAGCAAAAAAGGATGAGAGGGAGAGAAGGGAAGTATCAAAAGAGAACGGAAAATGCCGTCTATTAGAAGAAAGACAAAAAGATGATTCGTTATAATAGTAGATATATTTATTGAAATTGGAAGGCGAATACAAGTCAGACTCGAGAAACGTCATGTGGAATTCAGACAACATGGAACCAGAGAAAGGCAATTAAATGATTGATTGAAACTGAAACAATTTAACAAATTTACTATATTAAACATTCATTTGGGAGTTGGTAGCTAAATATCTACGAGTTTTCCTTTACGTCATTTAATATAAATTGTTGTAGTCTAAAGATGTAGCGGTTCTGCCTCAGTCGCTCCAAAACAGCAATCAATAACACCAACCAAACAAGAAACAGCCAGTTTTATAACCATCTAAGTTATGAAATATTACCACACTATCTCTGTTTAGACACAAAACTCCAAGAGCGCAATCAATCGTATTATACTGGGAAAGTGAACACAATCCTTCAGTTTCGATTAGTAATCTTTTTTTAAAAAAATAAACCAGAAGAAATATAAATATTCGTAAAGAATTGGCTAGGATAATTATTCTGTCTATGATTTATATCTATTTTATATTGCTTCATGTAATTTTACTTAGCTATTTTAATAATTGTTTCATCTTTTGCAACAGAATATTTGTATGAAATATTTTTAGATATTACTTCCACTTGTAACATTAACAAAGAAAAAACATTCATGACTTTTGTCATTTTAGAAGAGTTAACTAAATTGACAAATTATTTATATCTAAATCAAAAACAAATTTTTTAAAACTATGGATTAAAAATCTTTTGCTTATTATGATCCTTGCTAATTTTCTTTGTGTTTAGTTAACTGGATTGATTTGAAATTTATTTTCTCAAAAGTTGTTGTGACACTAACATACGAATAAATATTACTCAAGATCAATAGCCAAAGACAATTAGATAATTGTGTGATGATCGGGCTCTAGAGAAATGATCATGCACCATAAATATTTTAGCTAAGACATTTTTATACGCTCACAAACTCATATTTATAGAGGTGGTATAAAGATACGCTTTCACAGAATAAATGTTTTCGTATTATAACTGAAAATGTAGAGGTATACGTATTCATAATATTTGGCACATATAATATATAAACATATGTAGCATAAGTGAGAAGGACAGAAAAAAGGTATCAGATTTTGTTTCGAATCTTTTGTTTAGAAAAGGGGTGTTAGTTTATACATCTGGGATGGGGGCTTAAAAGGGTTGTTTTTGTAGTATATGAAAAAGTCATAGTTTCGCTGATTTCGGCCTTCCAAAGTTTGATGTAATTTTCTTTATTTAAAACTATATGTAGATTAATGATTAAACAGGCATGTCGTTTATGATATTTCCAAAACATAGGACTTAATTTTGGTTTGTGTTAGTGTCGTTGTTCTTGTTATCAGTCCAAAACCAATGCAATGGTGAGGTGGACCGATCTAAGGCTTGTAATTCTCTTTTGGTGCACACGCGTATTCAGTGGGGTAGTAATGTAACTACACGTGTGCCGTTGGCAATGTCTTCTTCTTCTCCATCTTTAGACTTACCCCTTTTCTCCTTTCCAACGAAGAGCTATGCTCGAAACGTCAAACTTTCTCCCTTCACTGAGTGTCAAGCTAATACATTTCTTGTGCACGTCTTCACGTTCGTTTTTTTTTTTCGTATTTGAATTGTTCATTTATTTGAATTGACAGTGTGTGTGTGTGTGTGTATGTGTGTGTGTGTGTGTGTCTGTCTGTACTTAGTTATTTTCTTTTTATAAAGCCAAAATAATGCAAGTAATAAAAAAATACAGGTCGATGATTTGAATAAGCTAAAACTATAAACCGTTGAGCTGTATTTTTCATAAAGTGCATTGTATTGGATTTATAAAAAATATAAAAAACATATATTAAAGGCGCACTAAGCAGCGTTAGATAAAGTATTGTTGTGTACAGTCTTGTTTAGCACCTGCATGAACCTACTAACATAGAAAGACAATAAAATGCAACTTTTTGTGACCATGAACGACGGCTTGGTATACGTAGCTAGTGAAGCATAACGACACAGAAATGGCCTAGTGGTGTGTTTACCTCTATACTGTCAGGAGAATGTCTTCTCTCGATACTTGCACAGCGTATTGCCTTTCCATGTCCGAATGTACATGAACGTAGCAAAAATTTATGCTGATTATTTAGTGCATATATGTCAAAGACGGTAACTGGCTAAAAGCATCGAACCGAGAGGATAAATAAAATGGAAATTCAGAGAATCCCTGATCTAGTGGATTACTCATCAGCTGGAAACATAGTTCTTGTTTAACTTCAGGTAAGCTCTGATGAAAGCCTTCCAGTCGTGATCAGTTCTTCTTCTGTCTATCTGTAAAATCTCTCTACCAGTTAGCCTCTTTGTGCCTGTGTAACTCTTTCAAATATGTATATTTACAAATATAGTTATGTATGTGTATGCATGTATATAGATTGTATATAGATGTATATATAATAACATATAAGTGATCAGATTGCGAAAAGATTCAAGTGTCTCTCAGAATTGATTAACAATTCAGAATTTAATGAGGGCAGTATCAAACAATATCGCATTACAAGACGATATTGACCACAAATTAATAAATGAGTGTTATCAGTTCAAAGAGTATTTACACATTAAGGAATTACGGAACACAGAAGAAAATACACCATCTAAAATGCAATGCACAGAAGTTCTTAAGCTTATTCATGAGCAACAATTAATTGAAGTGTTCTCTAATATTACCACTTAAGCTGTACTTGTCAATGCTTATCACGACCCGTGAAGCAGAAAGGTATTTCTCAAAGCTTTCCTTTGTAAAGAATAAATTTTGGTCTACCATGGCTGAAGAGCGCGTAAATTCCTTATGCATATTGTCTCTAGAAATTGACATTGCAAGGAAGCTGCTTTCATATGACAAAACTGCAAGGGAATACGTTGCTACAAAAAAAAAACACAGAAAAAGAGTATTTTGTAATTTTCATATGTATCTTAAATATGAGATTAATATTAGATTATATTAAATGTGGTATTTGTTATGTTTTATATCTTTATTCTATGATGCATCATAATACTTCCCTTACTTTCAACCCCCATAACTCTAAAAAGTATAAGGCATAATATTTGTTCACACCAGTGACTTTGACGATCACAATCTGAAACGTCGTGCTTAAATTTGTACAGAAAATTTTGGTGATCTGCCATGGAACAACTACATCGACAAAGATATCGGTGATTACCGACACCTTGTTTCTTGTGGAAAGAGGACTCACTGTCAGACTCCTCTTTAAGGACTCCACGTCACCACTTCACTATTTGGGCTATCAGGACCTCAAGGCTGGAGTTCCTTGTAAAGGCAAGAACATTCTTTGACCCTCGCTGGATGTTATCCTACTGTTGCCGGTTGAAAGGGGGCCCCTATAACATTTTAAGCTTGAGGGACCCAATATTGTAGATCCGCCAATGATGTGTATGTGTGTATTTTGTCAATGCACGCGTGGGTATGCATATGTTATTATGTGCTCATAAGTGGAACGGTTGGTTTATGCAGGTATAGAATGGTGTTGTTTAGTGAATACTAATAGGAAAGTGTGTAAATGTAGCTGTAGAAGATTAAACAGCTTATCCTGGGTGAATATATGTTGGGTGCGTGTTGAAGTATAGTAATGTGAAGGGAACATGCAGGCATACTTATTATTTTTTTTATCCACATATTTATGTATACTTGTTTTAGACATAAAACTGGGAACATGCTGGAGCACCGCCTTGAAGGAGTTTAGTTGAACGCATTGATCCCAGGACATTTTTTTCCTTAAAACCTCATATTTGCACTACAGGTCTCTTTTTTGACAATAAGCACCGGTTCGTCAAATAGTGATGAGGGACAAAAACAAGCGTGTGCACGCACACACACACATATATATATATTTCATGAAATACGTGGGGCAAGATCAAACATGAAGATGGAAAGTATCACTGAAGAGTTCACAGATGTGTGACAAAAGATTTCCGGACACTGGACATGAGTTACAATAAGAACAGTAATAAACGCGTGAAGCGAGAATATATAGTGCGTGTGTTTATTCGGCAGAAAAAAAAATGACTATTCCGAAATACAACAATATACATACATACATACATACATACATACATACATAAATACGTATACAAAATATGGGGGTTTAGTTCACAGGTGATCTAAACGGTTAGGTAAGTGCTGTAACGGATTACTAGGGCTCCAAGGATATAGCCGAGACGGTAGTTATGGAGCCTTTATAGATTTCCGATATAGCGGATATATAATTGTTAAAGAGGACAACAAACGTTAAGGCAAGGCAAATATCTCAACTCATATACATTATTATTATTATTGAAAAATAAAAATTCGAAGTTTTATAGCTGTTTCTGGGATATCCCGAGTATGGGATATTCCGTCATCTGAGACAAATAGGGAAAATGAGAAGGGTATAGAATAACGAAATAACGACATAGGCGCAGGAGTGGCTGTGTGGTAAGTAGCTTGCTAACCAACCACATGGTTCCGGGTTCACATATATATATATGTGTGTGTGTGTTTGTGTGTCTGTGTTTGTCCCCCTAGCATTGCTTGACAACCGATGCTGGTGTGTTTACGTCCCCGTCACTTAGCGGTTCGGCAAAAGAGACCGATAGAATAAGTACTGGGCTTACAAAGAATAAGTCCCGGGGTCGATTTGCTCGACTAAACGGCGGTGCTCCAGCATGGCCGCAGTCAAATGACTGAAACAAGTAAAAGAGTAAAGAGGACAGGCGTAACGGAATAAGAAGATGAAGAAAAATAAGCATAAAAGTTCACAGTTCAACTTTCCGATCTTATAGTTTTCATCTCTCGAATCCATTTACTAGGCTTTTGTCAACCCAGCGCTATGGCACAAAAACATTTGCCCATGTTATCACGCAGTGGGACTGAACTCATAACCATGTGGTTGGGAAGCAAACTTCTTATCACACAGCCACACCTACGCCTGTGGCATGTGTGTCTGGTGATCGAATGGTTTGTACAGGTGTGTGTTCGTGACGTGTGTATCATTAGTGTAGACTGTGAAGCGTGACACATAGAAGGCGTTTATTAGTGTCATTGGAGGTAAACGCATGAATGTAGGTAAGCGGAAATTTGAGTGGGCCGTGTGTAGTATGTACTTCACTAAAGGAAAAGAGTGGATATTATTTTTCACGTTGTATGACTGTCTGGAGAAAAAAATACGTGCTACGGTAGTGTGTATATTGCGTGGGCGGTAAGTATATACGAGTGGGGAAGGGACATGTACGCATGATTTGTATATGTTTTGTAGCAGGTGAAACTAAAAAAAAGGAATATAGGTGTGTGTGCATTTATGTGTACGCAAGCATAACGATTGTTTAGACCATGAAAAATTGTTAAATAAATAAAATATGACTACACATTTTTGTATGATCTTAAATGAGTAATATGACTTATACAATGGCGCTTTGGAGAGTGTCTATATACCACGGTATATCATAAATAGCTATATATATGTATATAAATATATAAATAAATGTATATAAATGTATATATATATATATATTTATAGATGTATAAATCTATTTATTTATAGATTTATATAAGGCACATAAGAAAATGGAGAGGATATAATTATATATATAAATTTATCTATATGTATACGTATATATATATATACATACATATATATATATATATATATATATATATACACATATATATAATGATAAATCTCAGAGCGAGTTATAAACAGTAGCAGCAACACATCGTGACGTATATTTGCCATTTGAATATGGCTAACCCCTAAGCGTGGATGCTACTGTAGTTTGTAGCCCCCGGAGGACACCTCCTCCAGCTGGCTATAGACACACACACACACACACACACATATATAAATATATATATATATAAGGCGCAAGAGTGGGTGTATGGTAAGAAGCTTGCCTCCCAACCTCATTGTTCCGTGTTGAATCCCACTGCGTGGCATCTTGTGCAAGTGTCTTCTACTATATCCTCGAGCCGACCAATGCCTTACGAGTGAATTTGGTAGACGACGGTACATTTATGTAACATCAAATTCTCTATGTCCTTTCCTCTTTCAGTCTTTTAAAAAAATTTTTCCTCTCGTCGTCTCATCTCTCTACAATAGAGGAACTGACAGTGATTTAAAAAAATGATTCGCATAAAGAGGAGGGGAGATAAGTAGAGGGAGAAGAGTAATAGCGATGATGGCGGTAACTAGAAAACCAGATCAAAGTATACAAGTCTTCTCCTTCTCACTTTTTTCTTTCTGTTCATCTCTCTCTCTCTCTTCTCTCTCTCTCTCTGCCTCTCTCTCTCTATATATATATCTTTCTGCCTCTATATATATCTGTCTCTCTCTCTCTGCCTCTCTCTCTCTCTATATATATATATATCTCTGCCTCTCTCTCTCTCTCTCTCTCTCTCTCTCCCTATATATATATATATATATATATATATATCTTTCCGTCTGTCTGTCTCTCTCTTTCTCTCTCTAAAAAAATTATCTGTGATCAGGCCTGATGAAGGATAGGCGCCATCATATTTTTTAAAATGTCTAAGACACGATGAATATCACATCGTATCTCCTATGATTCAATCTAGGAGCCAAAGCAGGCTTGTAATGTCTGGAGTGCGCACGCGTGCGAATGTATGTGCAAGTGTATCTGAATGTGTATTCATATTAACGAGTTTTAACTCGCGCGTCAAGCCGTAATTCTTTATTTCAAATACGTTACTTAGAGATTCGATAAATAAAGATCAATAAAATATGTAGCAGACTGAAACAAGTACTGAGATCGATATTACAGACTAAAACCCTTAACATCGGTGCTGCAGTCCAATGATTGAAATCAGAAGAAAGAAAATTAGAATCAGAATTTCTTTCTGATATATTTGACAATCAATATTCCATCGATTTATACAGTGAGCCGTAGATAAGCTTCTGCATAGCCGTATCTGCAACGCAGTTTTCCTTCTTAGGCCTTCAAAACAAATCTGTATTTTACAGCAGGCTTGCCAATGAAGGAGCCTCCACGCAATTGTTTGCCTTGCTAGAAATAGCAGTAGAGTCTCTTTCAAATAACACACTACAATCTTTAAAGGAGAATGCTCGCTGGATAATACAGTTTTACATACGCTTAAAGTGAGATGGTCATAACTGGAATGTTTTTGATTAAGGGCCCTACTGAATTTGAACTGATCTGGAAGTAAAAATTAGCCGTTCGTATTTTATTTTGTCGCCCGTAAACGC
Source organism: Octopus sinensis (assembly GCF_006345805.1). Lineage (NCBI taxonomy): Eukaryota > Metazoa > Mollusca > Cephalopoda > Octopoda > Octopodidae > Octopus > Octopus sinensis. The sequence continues at coordinate 133,668,572 of NC_043000.1, forward strand.
AACTTCACTTACCAGAGATATATGTCAATAGGCGATCGTGCGTATTCATTTCTGAACTTCCTATTCTTCGGCATTGGTTTAAGAGAACGGCATTACTTCTTCGTTCGTTGTGATTTCTCTCCATCTTTCTTTTTTTCTTTGGCAAGAAGATCGGAATATTCAATGGAAGAAAGATCAGAATATGTGACGTTCATAACTTTTTAAGAGCATTAGAAGCATAAGAATATGAATTAGTTACAGTCGAAGATAGGAGTCAGGGCGCGAACTTTACTTTTAAATATATCGCTCATGCCTTCTGATTCATTAACTAAAACAACGTAAATGAGCCACTCCCCATCACAAGACAGCCAAATCTGAAACAATAAATCTGAACAACATTCGCCAGTCAATTTTACTACACCATTAACGAAGAAAGCTTTCATATTATGTAGTGCACCATCAATATCTATGACATTTATCATTTCTATATTACTGAATATTCTAAGTATCGATGTATTTGACCAACTCCGAGTGCTCTTTCTTTTTATGTAACCTTTCCCAAAATATTTTAAAACCAAAAAATAAACCGTTGTAGAAGATTGACACTCCTCCATGGTTCATAAGTAATGGAGAGTAATATAAATTGATGACCACTACCAATGCAAAGTAGTAGTAAAATTATCGATTTCTTCCATAGGCATAAAGCTACAACAGTAAAAGTTATTGATTATATTTTTATGAAAGCACAAGATCTCAGATGAACAAGGGATAAGAAATGGCAACGTGTAATGTTTATACCATCTGAAAGCACATTAGGCATGTAAGGAAAATGAAATGATTATAACCGGGAATCTGAACTGGTTCATGGTTTCCGTTCGCATCTATTCTCCGACGTTGTCATAGTAACAAGCAAAATTAATAATTTCATGTTTTGAGGGGAGGGTATTGAAAAGTCGTGATATATTTCAAGATCATTAAGGGTGTTAAATAAGTGTATATGAATCAACTGAGAATCGAAAGTGGATTGCGAACTCGCACTATAGTACAGCCGTCACTCGCAAGCGAGTATATCTTGGTAGAGTGTACCATGTTTTCACTATTTGTTTTAAGGGCCATGTAGTCGTGAGGAGACACAGGCATCCTCTCAAACTTCCCACCCTTGACCTAATGCAATATCCATTATGTGACTGCCGAAATAGAGGAGGGCTGCACCAGCATTCGGCTGGCATATATTTTGCAGTTGAGTGAACTGGGGCAATATGAAATGAAATGCTTTCATCAACGACACAAATATGCCGTCCACTCCAAAAAACGAACCCACAACCTTACGATTGTGAGACCAACACCCCAACCACTAAGCCACGCGCATTCACGCACTAGTAATACAGGGAGCTTATCTCTATTTTATTGTCATAATAACAATGAAAATTATTGATTTTTTTTTTTTGAGAATGCACAAAATCACATTTTTGTAGTGGAGTCTAAAGTCAATTTATCGACTCAGAAAGAATGAAAGTCAACTCCAATGAGATTTGAATTTAGAAATATGAAATATGAAACTAAAGACAAAACGCATTTAACTCTAGCTTTACTGTCTCGATCAAGCATCTCAGTTATACTCACAACTGTAATAATTATTAAAACCATTTACTGTCTCTGCGCCATTTTGTGAGCAGAAACAATTCTTTATATTTTTCCATACTGTAAGAGGTCAATGAACAAGAGTTCGCCTGTGATTGTCAAAAGCAATAAATTATTGATATATGTGATGTTTATGTGTGTTTTGAAAATGTGTATGGAATAGACAGCTAGAAAGAAAGACACGGGAAGAGGGGAGTAAATGTAAAGAGCATGAGATATTTCGACGAGTTGGAATACGTTGTAATAATTGTTTATTTGAAGACACCGATTTGGCAGAATTGTTACCACGCCGGGAAAAATGCTTAGCGGCATTCCGTTCGTTTTTATGTTCGGAGTTCGAATTTCACCGAGGTCGACTTTTCCTTTCATCCTTTCGGGGGTCGATAAAAGAAGTACCGGTTGAACACTGGAATCAATGTAATCGACTTACCCACTCCTTACTAGCTTTGTGCCAAAATTACTGGCTTTGTGCCAAAATTTGAAATCAATATTTATTTAGCTGAAAATATATACCAAATTATGACTTATTGATTTCAAATGTAGAGTAGACCTTAAAAAAAATTAGTTTTAACTTTGTAGTGAAAATCAAAATAGATACACTACATATATTTATCTTTTCGTGTGCAGTAAAAATGGGGTAGATCTAATTAGTTTTGACTCTTCTTAGATCTTTATTAAAGAAAGGATATCCATCTATCTATGGAGAGATTAGCAGCTTGAAGTTATTATTGATATAGCCAAACCAGAACTCAGCTAAACTGTTCAGTGTAATTTGCATAATTGTACATGTGTTGCAAATGTGTGTCAATTAATTCATAGTCTGCGTTGTCAGCACCTGTACAGCTATGCAAATTAGAGTGACTGGTTTAGTTAATTGAGTCCTGGTTTGTATACATTATAAATATCTACCAGCTACTTACTCTCTCTGTGGACAGGAGATGGTTATTCTTTCACTGATGTCAGTCAAAGAAGACTGGAAACTACTGAAATCAATCCAATATTTTCTGACCACTGAGAGACAAAGATTTATGGGGCATCCACTTTGACTACTATTCATTGCAAAGCTACAATTGTACAGTCCTTAAAAAAGGTATATCGTTTATTTCAAATTATTCAAAAATAGTATGTTGTGCGATATGAAATAATGATTTGAAATTTTGGCACAAGGCCAGTAATTTTAGAGGATGGGTATGTCGATTATATCGGCCCCAGTACTCAACTGGTACTTATTTTATCGACTCCGAAAGGATGAAAGGCAAAGTCGACTTCCGCAGCATTTGACTTCAGAACGTAAAGATGGACGTGTGCGCTATGAAATAATAATAATAAATTATAACTTTATTAGAAAATCGATAAGAGCAGATTTTGTGAACTGGTTTAAATACTAAGTCGAAGCTACTTATGTTACCTATAACCTTCGGAAATATATAGCATAAAGCTCCAATTCTTTTGTGTCTGGGAAGAGTCATTTTCTTTTTTTGTTAAAAATTAAAGGACGCGCAGATAGACTACCGAACAATCAGCCGAATGTTTTATATTTTACATTCTACCAGTGCGTAACTGGTACTTAATTTATCGACCCCGAAAGGATGAAAGGCAAAGTCGACCTCGGCGGAATTTTAACTCAGAACGTAACGGCAGACGAAATACGACTACGCATTTAGCCCGGCGTGCTAACGTTTCTGCCAGCTCGACATTATTGGTAACATACAGGAGGCGAGCCATCAGAATCGTAAGCACGCCGAATAAAATGCTTAGCGGTATTTCTTCCGTCTTTACGTTCTGAGTTCAAATTCCGCCGAGGTCAACTTTGCCTTTCATCCTTTCATCTATGAAATAAGTACCACTTGATCACTGGGGTCGATGTAATCCAGTAGTCCCCTCCCCACAAATTTCAGGCCTTGTGGTTATAGTAGAAAGGCTAATTGGTAACATAAAATAAAGTCTAACGATTGTAACGGAGAATCGAAACATGATCCCAATTATACCGGGCTGTGAATTTTATCTAACGATAAGGCATCTGACCTTGGGTCAATAAATCTTCAAAGACGACCTTTTCATTATTTATTTACTGATCTTATCGTAAATATTATCAACAGATGACTTTATTTGTCCTTATTCTATCTTTCTGTTTCCTTATCTTGGCCATCAGAATTTAACCTGTTAAAAAACACGTTTTTATTATTAAGAAATAATGTCTCTCTCTTAGTGTAGGTTTGTTTAGATGCTGAAAATTTTTTTCTTTTATGTTTACCTTGAAATAAGTATTAGAATCTTTAAAAAAACTTTTCCATTATTGATTGTTATCATTTAAATTTTCTTATGCAGCAATTTATGTTTCTGATTAAAGTTGGATATAGGTGGCATGAGGAGAGTAATACCATAACCAACTGCTTTTATGGTACAAATATTCACTTTCGTGCAATGTCTCTTGACCTCGTCAATGTAATGGAATACATCCCACAGCAAGCTTGGTGTGTAGTTTGAACTCAACACTGCAAGTCAAATAAAAGGCACAGGCTTCCCAACCACATGGTTCCGGGTTCAGTTCCACAGCATGGCACCTTGGGCGAGTGTCTACTACTATAGCCTCGAGCCGACCAAAGACTTGTGAGAGGATTTAGTAAACGGAAACTGAAAGAAGCTCGTCGTGTATATACACCTATGTATGCGTACCTTTGTGTCTGCGTTTATCCTTCCATACAGCTATTAGTGTGTTTACGTCACCGTAGCATAACGGTATTAGTGTGTTTACGTCACCGTAGCATAACAGTGCGGCAAAAGAGACAGATAGAATAAGTATCAGGCTTTAAAAAATAAGTACTGGGGGTCCATTCATTCGACTAGAAATTCTTCCAGGCAGTGCCCCAGCATGGCCGCAGTGTCACGACTGAAACAAACGAGAAATAAAAGCTAAAAACATATTGATCTTTACCATAATTAACTGTATTTGCTCACAGTGTCTATTTACATATGATAATTAATTCTACAGTTTCTGTGAAGCACTGATGAATATATTCATATCATTAAAAAACAAAAAGAAAGAAATAAAGACCACATTGTTCCGTAATCCGACAGCTGGCCGCAATGTTTTTCCGAATACATATAGCTACAATATTGACTTCAAAGTCTGAAGCAAGGCCAGAAATTTCGGGTGTGGGATTAAATCGATTGCAACTACCCCAGTACTCAACTCGGTGGAATTTTAAACTCAGAACGTAAAGATGGACGAGATGCTGCTAAGCATTCCGCCCGGCGAGCTTAACGATTTTTATTTCTTTATTGCCCACAAGGGGCTAAACATAGAGGGGACAAACAAGGACAGACAAACGGATTAAGTCGATTACATCGACCCCAGTGCGTAACTAGTTACTTAATTTATCGACCCCGAAAGGATGAAAAGCAAAGTCGACCTCGACGGAATTTGAACTTAGAACGGAGCGGCAGACGAAATACTGCTAAGCATTTCGCCCAGCGTGCTAACGTTTCTGCCAGCTAATCGCCTTATATATGGCAACAATATTAAATACTATTCCCTCAAGAGGTTTCATTGTTCTTAAGAAGATCTCCTTAATCTTTCGCTGAACTTTCCAATACTTTTTCAATTTACAACTTGAAAAAAAGCATAATAAAAATGAAATAAAAAGTCAGCACTTTTATAATATAGTTTAGACTGAAATCATCAATATATGCCTTAGATTGCATTTATTTATTCATTATTTTTTTCTTTTGTCGCTCTCATGAATGATTATTTCTACATTGATGTTACACACTAAAGCTTTCTGTTGAGCAAACAAAAATTTAACACGCTTTATTCCATTTTTGTTTGCAGACTTCTTTTATGTGTGTACATTTTCCCCTATTATTAAATACCTATTTTTTTATTACCCACAAGGGACTAAACATAGAGGGGACAAACAAGGACAGACAAAGGTATTTAGTCGATTACTGGTACTTAATTTATCGACCCCGAAAGGATGAAAGGCAAAGTCGACCGCGGCGGAATTTGAACTCAGAACGTAGCGGCAAACGAAATGCTGCTAAGCATTTTGCCCGGCGTGCTAACGTTTCTGCCAACTCACCACCTTCCTATTATTAAATACTACATTGAGATTAGTCTGTTGTTTTCTAAGCATAATATTGGTTTCAAATTTTGGCACAAGGCCAGCAATTTCGGAATAGGGGGTAGGTCGATTATATCGACTCCATTTTGCTCAACTGGTACTTATTTTATCGACTCCCCCCCCCAAAGGATGAAAGGTAAAGTCTACCTCGGCGATATTTGAACTCAGAACATAAAGACGGACAAAATGCCGCTAAGCATTTTGCCTGGTGTACTGACGATTCTATCTGCTCTCCGTTTTTTATTGACATAATATTACAAACAAAACAAACTAAAAGAATTACACTTTAATTTTCATTTGCGCAGATGTGGCTGTGTGGTAAGAAGTTTGCTTCCCAACCACATAGTTCCACATTCAGTCACACTGCTTGGTACTTTGGGCAAGTGTCTTCTAGTATAGACCCGGGTCGGCCAAAGCCTTGTGAGTGGATTTGATAGACGGGAACTGTAAGATGCCTGTCGTGTCATATATATATATATATATATATATATATATATATACATACATACACACACACATAGGGTTTAGACAAAATAATGGAAACCCCTTAAAATTTCAAACAAATTTATTTTGATATGAGGTAGGACCGCCTACAAAGTTTGAATTGTTTCCAAAGGAATTTTTGTCCATTCTTCAGCTAAAACTGTCTCCAGTTCTTGTAGTGATGATTGTGGAAGATATCGATTTCTTACTTGTTTTTCTAAATTGCACCATAAATATTCAATAATATTGAGATCTGGGGACTGAGGTGGCCAGATAAGTTGTTCGACTTCACTAGAATGTTCTTCGTGACATTCAGTAACAACTTTAGCTGTGTGAATTGGTGCATTTTCATACTGAAAGATTGCGTTCCGGAAATAGTTCCGCAACCATAGGAGGAATTCTGCCATGGAGGGAAACTATTGGGCTGGCGGATTTCCAAGATATATCCCTCCAGATCATCACGTCCTCCTCCATGTTTAACAGTTGGAAGAAGGTAATCTGGGTCAAATGCTTCTTTTGGCTGTCTCCACACGCATACTCGGCCGGTGGTCGGAAATAAAGTAAAGTATGTCTCGTCCGAGAAAATAACATCTATCTGTGTGTGTCTGTGTGTGTGTGTCTTAAATAAAATGCGACAACAAAGCCAAGACAGTGAAATTTCTAGGACATTTATAAGGAGAAAAGTAGTCTTACAGCTATATATATATATATATATATGTGTGTGTGTGTGTGTGTGTGTGTGTGTGTGTGTGTAGCTCATTCCAAGTTTGACTTCTCTGCATGACACTCTGGACCATTACCACTTCTACCGTAACCTCAAGTAGACAGAACCCTCGAGAGTGAAATTGGGAAGGAAGAAACTGTGATGAAGCTCGTCTGGTTGACTGCTTCTCGTGAAGTTTATTGAATTGACTCTTGACAGCACTCTTGACTCCGAAAGTAGTATATACCGGTTCGTCCAAACAAACCAACTATTTTAACGAGAAAGAATCAGACAACGTGATGTAGACTTGAACAAACACAACGCTCTCCGAAGAATGCATTGAATAACATGTATAAGTTAATATTAACGTATACGAAGACATGTTTCTTTCTTATTAGACCTCCCCGGCTAACCGTAAACTTCACCGTACTTGCTGAAGCATTGAAAAAGAACTACTATGGAAATGTACGAGAATATATACACTCTGCGTCGTCATAGAAAACTAGAAATAGTTAAAGATTAAATTATTCTTAGACAGAACACAAATAAAGATACAATAGTTTGAATAAGCACTAACGTATATAATATAGAAAGGTTGAAAAGACTGAGGTATGTAACAGTATGGGTGATACAAAGATGGATGTACCAGGTGAGCTAAAATATGTATGGGAAAGAACAGAGGTCATTATAATTAACAATATATGAGATATATCTATCAGAAGATTTACAAATATTTGCCAAATTTCTATTTAATAAATGGGAGTGGAGCAAGTCCTTCATTTTATCTCTTGTCTTTTCTCTAATTCCTATTTGGGTCTATATTCACGGTGCTCTTTATTCTCCGCAAATATATTCTAAGAACAACTCTATGATTTATACATTTGGTTTTCCCAAACAATCTAACCTAACACATATATATGAGTACATATACATACATATTAGTATGTACATATACGTATCTCTAAACACACAGATCTATGAAGCATACCCGGATGCTTACATTTATATATATATATGTATGATAATCTCCATAGTCCGACAGAGACGGTTCTGTAATTTCTTACTAAACAATCTGCACAAATAATTTGTCTAAAATGTTGTACATTAGCTCACTTCTTCCATCAAATTGACTTTGCCTGAACAGGTGTACGGTGTACCGCAAGCCGGGTGTCGAAGTGACCGCAGAGTAACGTGAGATGAAGAGTCTTGCTCAAGAACACAATGCACTAAACGGTTCAAAACTTGAAATCACGATCCTGCGTTCATGAGTCTAACACCCTAACCACATTTATACATATAACATATATACTTACTTGATGCTTAAATCCCAACCTTTCTGTATTAAAAGGCAGCTCTTATTGGTATTGGTGCAAAATGTGAAAGATAAAAACCAGAAGAACATACATACATACATACATACAGGTAGTCAGGCATAAAACAAAATATTTATACAGTTATTGAGGTAATTTGACCAGTGGATATGAACATTTTCAAAATCAATGAGTTAAGGTTTCGAAGTGCATGACTTCTCTCCCCAATAAACGAAAAATGAAGTTTGCAAGAATCTTTACTCAACACAACGATCTTTTCGACGCTGCTTGCATCTCTTCCTTACAGGTGGGATGTTGCACAGCTAGTTGTGTTGCATCCATCTTTGCAGGATGCATCTCGTTTTAAATAATATACTTCGTTACATATACTGAGTTTCGCTTGGCATGTTGTGGTAGTCTGTAAGATATTGACTATGAACCGTGGAATTCCTGACGTAGATCCAGTGACAATTATATCATAACTGTGGATGACATCAGGTAGCCTACACGGTCTAAGTGCTTTAATCGGCATGCTACTAGACATATACCCAAAGTTCAAATAATTACTTGTGTGTGTATGTGTGTGAATGTGTAAGTGTGTGTGTGTGTATGTGTGTGTAGTCAAAAGACCAAGGATACCTACCTGAAAAGTTTATGCCAATACGAGAAGCACCACGAGTCACCAATCTGGCATCTCTTTTGTTCGTTATATTATTATCAGGCATAAGCAAAACTATTCAACCGATCACAGGAGATATGCAGACGACAGTAAAATAATGCTGCCGATCAAGGCAAACATTCATATTTATGCCTGCCTACGAAGCCTAAACACTATTATATTACTGTATGAATGAAAATAATATCTTGTTCATTCCCCCACATCATTCAATGTCATCTGTTACGGAAGGAAGATATTCAACGACAAGAAGTTTTACTTTACCCAAACAAAGAAACAATTCAAACCCTGGACTATGGCGGCAGATTCATGTCACTCTAAACATATTAAATAGACTGTCAGCATGCCGGCGTCTTAGTAGCTAGGTATCAAAAACATTTACTATGAGAGGCCAGACATTGATATTGACATTATGGAAATATCCTGTTTTGAACAGGTTGGCTGACTAAGACTTGCCAAGTAACACGAAAAATTTCAAAGTGTATTCATAGATATTAGGTTGATTCACATGAAATGTCGCATTTCTAATTACTTGTTATTGCAGTTATTTAAAAACTCAATTATGTCTACATTGCATTAGTCATGACTCTTTTTCCCAACAATATTGATATACAAAATTCGTACCCACAGACCTTATAAAAATGATAACAGCTAGACTATGTTGAATGAGTGCAAACTGGGTCACTCTGCCGCAGGAGCTCTACAGAATATCAAGCGGGCCTTTGGTAATGGTTTTGTTGACAAAAGAACTGTAGAAAAATGGTTCCAAAGCTCTCGTTCAGATGATAGCCTTGAAAATAAACCAAGGGGTAGGCGAAATCAGTTATTCGGCATGATGGATTAAATGGTTTCGTTGAACAAAATCCGAGAACAAAGGTTCGAAAACTCTTTGTCAACAGCAGGAGAACAAGAAAGTTATTAGATGCAGAAGAGTCACCTAAACACTACCCAAACCCACCATTGCACCCTAAAAAGTTAGTGGTCACTGTATGGTGGTCTGAGAAGGGAGTTATTCATTAATCATTTTTGCAAAAAGGAAAAATGGTAACAGCAACATCGTATTGCCAGGAAATTGATTGTGTGCACGAGAATTTGAAAAAGAAGCAACTCAGACTAGTGAATAGAGATGGCCCAATTTTGCTCCACGACAATTCATTTCCTCACACTCCTCAAGGTAGGGTACAAAAGTTGCAAAGCCTGAATTACGAGATTTTGCAACATCCTCCCTATTCCCCTGATATCTCTCCTACTAATCATCACTTATTTAAGCATTTTGAGCTTTTCATAAGCAAGAAAACATTCTTAAATAGAGAAGAAGTAATTGAAGCATTCGGAGAGTTTATCACAGCAAAATATGAATTTTTTTTTAAAGATGGAATATATGACATAGAGAAACGTTGGGTAAACATCATACATAAACTTGGATCATACATTGAATAAATAAATCAGTTCTCTAACACTTCTGAAGCATTTTATTGTTACCTTTCAAATACGACATTTCATGTTTTATTGCTTATGAAAAGCTCAAAATGCTTAAATAAGTGATGATGAGTAGGCGAGATATCAGGGAAATAGGGAGGATGTTGCAAAATCTTATAATTCAGGCTTTGTAACATTTGGACCATAGCTTGAGGAGTGTGAGGACGTGCAATGTCGTGGAGCAAAATTGGGCTATCCCTATTCACTAGTTTCGGTTGCTTCTTTTAAATAGAGAAGAGGTAATTGAAGCATTCGGACAGTTTATCACAAAAGATGAATCGTTTTTTAAAGATGGAATATTTGACAGAGAGAAACATTGGGTAAACGTCATAAATAAACATGGATCATATTTTGATTAAATAAATCAGTTCTCTAACACTTTTGAAGCATTTTACTATTACCTTTCAAATACGACATTTCATGTGAAACAACGTAATAAATAAAATGACGAAAACCTTTGTTATTGGAGATATCTCTGTATATTATCCCGAAGAGAACGTCAAATATATGTAGAATGTGTGGGGCTCTAGAAAACCTTATTCTAAACTTTCGTATTCAAGAGTACAAGAGTGAAAGAAAAATAATCACGAAGAATGGGAGCAACTGTGGAACTCCCTGGTATTTCCTTTTTCTAAACGCTCGCATCAGAAGCCCGTACAGGAACTTTTTGGCATTTAAAGGTGCATAAATGTAGAGGTAACACATCCAAAAAAAAGACATAAAACCTCACCAAAATTTCTCCTGAAACGTTGAAAATATATTTTGCTGCGTTTATCCATAATATAGATTATCCATCTGCAAAAAGAAAAAATTTCCTATGAAACTTGTGTGTCCGTGTTTGTCGCCCCAACATCGCTTGACAACCGATGCTGGTGTGTTTACGTCCCTGTAACTTAGCGGTTCAGCAAAATAGATCGATAGAATAAGTACTAGGCTTACAAAGAATAAGTCCCGGGATCGATTTGCTCGACTAAAGGCGGTGCTCCAGCATGGCCACAGTCAAATGATTGAAACAAGTAAAAGAGTAAAAAGAGAGTAAGAGTAAGAAGAGTACACATGAATCGATCCGTTGATCCGCCAGTTTCGTATTCGGAAAAACCCGACGAAAAACATTTGAAACTTAGTTATAGACTGAGACGAATATAAAACAGATGAACAAGATTCAATCCCGAAGGCAATACTCCAGCATGGCCCCGACTGTGGTGGCTAAAACAAAGTAAAGAATGCAAAGAACATGTCACAAGAATATTACACCTAAAGTGTTTTCCTTCACTTAACGAAAACAGATTCATTCATCGCTAAGTAATTCACGTTGTAAACGCCTTATATTACTCTATTAGATTTATGCCACAGACTGCAAAGCAACGAGGGTGTTGCATTTTAAACACTCAAGATTGCTGAAGCAGTAAACTACCTCCTGCCTTGCCACCTATTTACAATTATGTGGATCGGACCATTTCAGTTTATCATAAGCCATCAGCATAAACAGTTTTTTCTGTGACTTCATTAAAATTACAATCCACATTATATGTGTGTATAAATGTTTGTATGTATGTGTGTGTGTGTATATATATATATGTATATATATTATATTTATGTATACATATATATATATAATGTATATGTATATATATATATGTATATATATATATATATATACACATATATGTGTGTGTGTATCCCTCTTTTACTCGTTTCAGTCATTTTGACTGGGGCCATGCTGCAGCACCATATATAATGTATATATGTATATATATATAGTATATATATATGTATATATATATATATGTATAATATATATATATATGTATATATATATATATGTATATATATATATATGTATATATATATATATATGTATATATATATATACATATATATATATTCATATATATATATATACACACATATATATATATATAATATATAATGTACATATATATATATATTCATATGTATATATATATATTCATATGTATATATATATATTCATATGTATGTATATATAATATATTCATATGTATGTATATATATATATATATATATTATATATATATATATATAACGTACATATATATTATGTACATATATATGTACATATATATATGTACATATATATATATATATATATATATATATATATATATATATATACACACACACATGCACACGCTGTTATTTTGTTTCTTTACTTTAGCTTCCTTTCGAAGTATAATTTCCAACAATGAGCCATTAAGAACAATATCAGCTGTTAATGTTTCATTTCATTAATAGTTCTGCATTCGTCATTCTAGAAACGATCATTTATACGAGAGACAAGCATTAACAGAGGCGGCTATTTGTTCGAATCGAGTCAATATTTATAAACATAACAAATGTATGATAGTTTTTAATTTCCTATTGATTTTTCACTCCGCTTTAGTTTTACGAATTCCTTAACGCCTTGTTGAGGTAGTTAGATTATGAGTTGGTTTCGAATTTTCTACATTATTTGTTTGTGTGTCTGTTGTATTTGTTATTGGATTTTGTTGGAGATTTTTAAAAGATTACCAAGAAGAGAGAGATGAAGAGAAAGACAAACAGATACATACACTTCTACCAGCTTTGACACACACTCACATACACATATACAAAAATAATTTTTTTTTTTAATGTCCAAAGAAATTAGTAGTGATTTGTCGGGAAAATAATTTAGTAAATTTTGATTGGCCCGTATGGCGTAGGGAGACAAGAAACCTGACGTTGTGTGTGAAAGTCTTTGTTTGAGAGAGAAAAATATTTGCAAAATGTTTGATATAGTTCTGAGAATATTATACATTAGGAGAGGGATGTAATGCAGGAGAGTGTTGTTCTCCATCCCGTTTCTTTCTAATGCATTCACCCCCCAAGAGAAAGTAACTCGGTAAGCTGAAGCAATTCCCTATATGTACGAAAATCTGTTGTTGAACTCAGCCATTCGATAAATAGATATGGGTAGAATAGTTACAGGACTTTTACTGGACGTTGATTTAAGTAACTTGAAGTGCTTTTGAAGGCTGTACCCCAGAATGACAATAGTCCATTGACTGGAACTGCAGGAGCTACTTAAAGATATTGCAAGCTTTTCTGATGGTAACTAAAGCCATTGCAATGTTGAAAAGCCGTTCCGTGTCTTCTGTGGATATCTCAAGGTCACATCTGTTTCGCCTCTTAGCTTGTAAACTTTGCCTTAGTGGGGGCAGCAAGAACTGAATTAGCCTTTGCTTACAGAGGGATTCTATCTGTGGTCGTTTGTCAACCACAACCAACTTGAACTCGTCTTAGCTAACCTGGCTAACTTCTTGTTGGTTTTCCTCAGTTGTTTGGGTTCCAAACCAATCTTCTACAGAAAACTGTGCACTGATCTTACTGGAAAACCGCAGCAACCGACTCCAGTAGGGAATGAGAGTGGAACCACGGATATTGTGCGCCCGACACTATCATATGGTTGTAATATTTTTCTATGAATCTCATCTCCAGCAACATCAGGAGCTCGACTAGTGCTGCTGGTACTTGATAGTACACCAGTGAATTATGGATTAGCTGGTGAGGTACACTTAGCTTAGGCCTTGACGAGATATAATCATACAACAAAGGAGTGTGTTGTTGTTTCTGTTTACCTCATTAATGATGTGGATGATTGCTTATATATGTTCAAGTCATCCAGAATAGTCTGGGACTCCCCCCTTTTGGGGGGCATTCGTGTCAATGATCTCATTGATGAGATATTTTGTTAATCATTTTCAACGGTGGACTAGAAAATCTGCCTTTCGGCAACTAACAGAGTGATCCGCCGGAATTGGTCAAGTCTTGCTGAGGTATTTGCTTTGGGAACAAAACAACCCTCAACAAGTTTTGAGAGAGAGAGAAAGGGGAAGAGGAGAGAGAGATGCAGATAGACAGAGAGAGAGAGAGAGAGAGAGGCAGATAGACAGATATACAAACAGACAGAGACCTCTTTTGAATTTAACGATACAACGTAACACCCGAGTCTCACGTTTCTGAATTCTAATAATGCGTGAGTTGACTTTTCCTTCAATCTTGTTCGATCGATAAAATAACGGCCAGCAACATAATTAGGTCAATTTAACTAAATATGTTCACTTAGTTTTCAAAGTTATTCTTCAGTCAAAAAAGTTCTGATGGTGAGAATAGAAGAGATAAGCAGCGTATATTCAATGGATGAGCAATAGAGTTGATTCAATAGAATTAATTAGCAGTGGTCGGCAATTCATCAGGAAGTCCATCTTATGGTGTATGCATGTTTTATATTTGCTTGAACTAGCGTTGGTTGTGAAGATAAACATGTTGCTGTTATTCTTTAGGGTTAGGTTTTCCCTAATCAAACAAACTTACCACCAAAAACGTTCCAGTTGTAAACATACCATATTTTTGTATATCATGGACAACTTTCTCCAATTTATGCTTCTTTATAGAAGGCAGTAGAGCGTAATTTGAGATGGGGGTGGAATTTAACTTCTATTTTCTACTGACTGGGCAACAACATAGGTTAAATGAGTTGAAGCAATCAATTACCATAAATTAGCGTATAGGTACTAATGTGGTTAATATGCATAAATAAGGAATTTTATTAGAGACTTCAAAAGAAGCTTTTCTTAAAGTTATTTCCATGCTGCTTTCACAGGAATAAATATAAAGCAGTGATCCTAGAAACGGTATGATAACTGCTAACTCGTTGTAATGATGTTTCTCGCAAATAAATGATTTTCTCAAATATGGAAATATACATAGTTTTGATAGAATAATTGTCAGAATTTCTCGTAATATCTTCGCAGGAAATTATATGTTCATGGAATATTTTCCTTCTGAGAATCACATGAAGAGCTATTCAACCACGTTAATCTGTCGAAGAAAAGAAAACCTCACTGAAATCGTTTGTAATATAAATTGATTATTACAGAGACAAATTTTCCCAACCACAAATTGACATCCCAAAATTGATTGAAATTATTTAATTTGCATAATTTCTATGATTAGTCAAAATTATATTTTTTACGACTGTAAGTTAAAAATATTAGATGACATTCAGTAACCGAAATCCATGAGACAGCTGACTACGTATGACAACCATTATGATTTCGTCCATAATGTAGGGTACAACCAAAGTACCAGTTCCAGAGAAAAGAGAAGAAAGGGTTTATAAGATGATAAGTTCCTTCAACAAAATGTAAATAAAAGTATCTTGGACATTTACCCGCCATGGACAATAACACCTCCCCAAGGACAATTACTCCTGAGGACAACAGATGAGGATTTAAAACTCCTTAATATATTGGAGGGGGGGTAATTAACCAAGGGAGGTAATTGTGCTAGGGGTAGTTGTCGTCAGGAGGAATTGTCCTATGGGGGTGGTAATTGTCCTGATATGAAATAGAAAATATAGACAAAATGAATTCTAAGACAAAACTTATTAACAAAAACCATTTTTTCTCTATATCAATTTAGCGAAAGTTTGTTTTCTACAAATTTTCTTTCTCATTTTTAGACATTTCTTTTCTTTTCTCTCTCTCTCTCTCTCCCTCTCTCTCTCACACACACACACAAATCTATCAAAAGCAAAATAATAGTGATATTAATTCAATTATAACCAAACATTTCTTCTCATTTAATGATGATTAACAGTTCGACTAACGAAAACAGTTCTTCTCAGCGTGGTGGCCATCATAACTTGACCAGTTTTGTTTTTGTAATTACCAGGAACTTTGGGGACTGTTTTGAAATCTTTCACTCCACGCCTTATGATATTCTCTGCTAACGTAAATCACATTACATTACAAATCAGAACACAAATGGCTAAGGTATAGCACTACTCTAGAAATAAATTCCTTTACTAACTCCACTCCATTAGGATTCACTGCTCTAAAATAATCAGTCAAGCTGTTTATCTACAAAGTCTTGCCCTTCACTTTATATTAATCCATAATTAGTAACTTGAAGCTTTACACATTTACAGTTAATATTATTCTGTTTTATTTCTCAGAGCTCTTGGTCTTACTTGTTCTGGTTAATTCTGTGAGAGCGGACAGCATCCTGTTGTCAAAGGTCTCACAGGGTCTTTTTCCACAAATTATAGGACTTGGTACTTAGGTGTTAAGTGTCGTGGAAGATATTCAACACCCAAGTACCAATCTCAAAATCCTAGTTGTCTCCAATAGAGCAGTTTTGGGGGCATGCTCTACATCATCATCATCATCGTTTAACGTCCGCTTTCCATGCTAGCATGGGTTTGACGGTTTGACTGAGGTCTGGCGAACCAGATAGCTGCACCAGACTTCAATCTGATCTGGCAGAGTTTCTACAGCTGGATGCCCTTCCTAAGGCCAACCACTCCGAGAGTGTAGCTCTACCCTCATGTCAATTCCAATTTCTCAGACATATTCATCGAACTTGGTTGTTAGTGCTCCGAATGCATCTAAAACTACTGGGATAAAATATGGCACTGGGGTAAAATATGGCACCGTCAGATAAGGGTACGCTAGGCACATGTATCACAACCATGTGTGCGAACATGATCTCATATTACGATAAACAGCGCTTGACCTTGCAAGTTAGAATTTTCTCCAGTAGAGTAGCTCATCCAGCTCAAAAGGTTTCTGAATAAGGGTTGTTTACACATGTTGAACGAAACACCCATGTTTCCAGAGGTGAATTATTCAAACCCCAAAGAATTCATCTCAACACATGGCTATGATGCATCCCCACTACTTCTGCTCGTGATCAGAAATAAATGAACATATCATCAGCTACTAAGGGACCTGTTCAACTGGTTAAGGCCAAGCAAACCTGTGGTAATGAGTAGAATATTCGCTGTAGCCCATCTTTTATACCAAGACAAAACAATGTACATGATAATTAAGATCAGAAGCCATGAGAGTCTGGTACTGCATTAGGGCATTTATTATTATTATTATTATTATTATTCCTTCGCGACATAGTCTAGATAAAAATGCACCGGAATATTTAGTCATCTGTCAAGTCACAGCAATGACCTCAGACAGATAATACTTTCCTTAAGATGTACACTGTGCCCAATAAGGTTGCTTTTTGCAAGACATCAATCTTGCATGGGATTTCCAATTGCCTTAAGAAGTCTTGAAGTTTCAATGGGATTGAGCCCAACGCTCCGATCACGACAGGTATCACTTTTACATTACCCTCTCGCATTCCATACAGCCTTGCCAACCTTCTTCAGGTATCTTGGAGAAATTTCGAACCTGGGTTCTTATTCCTAAGGTATTTTTCTTAACCACTACGCCATATGCCTGTGGGCATATGGCGTAGTGGTTAAGAGCGCAGGCTACTAACCCCAAGATTCTGAGTTCGATTCCAAGCAGTGACCTGAACAATAACAACAACAATAATAATAACAATAATAATAATAATAATAATAATAATAATAGTAGTAGTAATAATAACATAGAGAAATAGCTTAGGAATGAGAACCCAGGTTCGAAATTTCCCCAAGACACATGAAGAAGGCTGGAGGGTATATCAGCCGAAACGTTGTGTTAATAACAAACAAGATGAGGACAAATATTCGTCGAATGTAAATAGTGTAAATAATTCCTCATCTCTTAAATATAGAACTGTAAGTGGCATCACCCGTAACCTTTTGGAATACTCGGGAAGTGAAAAAATATTATGATGAGGCTAATGCGAATGGTATTGAGTTTCAATTGCCGCAAACAGACGGAAATATCGATTTCTGATATGTGTAAGGATATAGTATGCTACATTAATCCCAGTAATTGACCAGTATCATATTCTTCACAGATTTAACTCGAGAAGGATAAAAGAAAAAAAAAAGATTTTGCCAGGATTTGATCCGTGAACGTAAAGTGCTGTAATTAAATATCGCAAAGCATTTATATCCGACATTCGACTTTGTCAATCGACCACTGTAGAGCTGAAATAATAGCAACAAGATTGTTTCTCCTAGGAAATGCAGTTCTTGAAAGGAAGGTGACGGGAAAGAGTTAAGTGTAAACTTTGAAAAGCGCGATGCAGTAGGGGCGATAAAGAGCAGAGAAGGGGTTGCACTGGGTTAGCGTAGTTGTAGGGAGAGGTGGCTCGGTCAGTAAGTTTAGAAGCACTCGGGCTATCGTAGTGGGTATACGAGACAAATGGGAAATATAGCTTAACAAAAGGTCATTGTTTGGAATGTATTGGTAATATTAAACAGCTTTCCTATTAGGCAGACGACCTTATCTTCTAGGTTTGCATACTGAAAATATATATATATATTTATATGCCTGTATGTGTTCGTGTGTGAGTATTTACTTGTGTTTATCCCTGCATGTATTATATGTGTGATAATGCACAGTCCCGGTTATGTGATTAATATTAAATTGCAATTCAAATCATTCTTTATCGATGTCTTCTCCTCTGAGAGATGCTGTGTAACTAGCAGAGTTAACAATCAACTGAATTCTATTGGTTCGTTTGTCTGTTTATGGCGGATGGTGAGTTTAAATCAAATTAGCCACTACGTTTCAATGTCTTGCAGTGAGTGGTAATTATAAACTTAATAAACGTCAATGTTTTTTGTGACTGTCATAATTCATTTTCTGGATACAATATCAATTGTTGTTGTTGTTGTAGTAGTAGTAGTAGTAGCAGTAGTAGAAGCTGTGGTAGTTGTGGTGGTGGTGGTAGTAGTAGCAGCAGTAGTAGTAGTAGTTGTGGTGGTGGTAGTTGTGGTGGTGGTGGTAGTAGTAGTGTTGGTGGTGGTAGTAGTAGTGGTGCTCGTAGTAGTGGTAGTAGTAGTGGTGCTGGTAGTAGTGGTAGTAGTAGTGGTGGTGGTGATGGCGGTAGTAGTAGTGGTGATGGTGATGGTAGTAGTAGTAGTAGGGGGAAGTGGATGAGGAGATGGTCATTGTCGTGGTGGTAATAGTCGCTGTCGTTGTGGTTTTGAAGGTGGTATGAGGAAGAGGAGCTACTGTAATGCTGGTGGTGGTGGTGGTGCTGATCTTCATAGCAGCCATAAGGAGTGAGTGAGTAGTCTATATCGCTTGTATTATGGTGGCGATAGCATATCTGGTGATGGAACAGTTGATATTTGGAAACTGTTTAAAACGACTTTGGCTCAATGATTTATGTGAGGCTATAGCTGCAATCGATATTTATCATACCAGAACTCATATACATCATTATAGAGTGTTTGTAATCTTTTTTTTAACGTAATAACACTTCTCCAAACTAAATCAAATATTTTGCATCAGTTTAATTAGTTGGTAATAGTTTCACAGTATGTATAATTAATAGAGATAGAGAGATGCTGAAGATAACCGATGAAAATACTCTGGAAAACTAGATAAATAGAAATCAGTCCTGCTTCGACGCTAGTTTGTTAAATTGGTTGCTTCATGTCGGCAACCTGTTCATTAATTGTTAATTAGAGGCTGTACAGTCTGGACTGCATCCAAAAGTGACCATCCACCTGATAAATAGGCTTCATTTAGCAATACCTCTTAGTCAAATATTACTCATTAACTTGTGCTCTCCTGGTATCTTTTACCACAGCTGTTTTTGTTTTTTTTAGCCCTGAACTGTGTTCACTCATTCCTCTCGCTCTTCCTTCGTCACTATTCCTTTGTTTCACTCCTAAGACTTGATACTCAAATCGTCAACTGCTTCGGCGCGTATATTTGATCCATCAACAACTGATCCGAAAGAAAAAAAAAATCAGAATTATTATCAATCGTAGAGTGGCTGTGTGATAAGTAGCTTGCTTACGAACCACATGGTTCCGGATTTAAGTCCCACTGCGTGGCACCTTAGGCAAGTGTCTTCTACTATAGCCTCGGGCCGACCAAAGCCATGTGAGTGGATTTGGTAGACGGAGACTGAAAGAAATCCGTCGTATATATGTATATGTATATATATATATATGTTTGTGTGTATATGTTTGTGTTTGTTTTTGTCCCCCCAACATCACTTGACAACCGATGCTGGTGTGTTTACGTCCCCGTAACTTAGCGGTTCGGCAAAAGAGACCGATAGGATAAGTACCAGGCTTACAAAGAATAAGTCCTGGGGGTCGATTTGCTCGACTAAAAGGCGGTGCTCCAGCATGGCCACAGTCAAATGACTGAAAGGAGTAAAAAACAAAGAGTAATCGTATTAACTTTATCAGTTTTTATCGTCCAATCATGGAATGTTTGGGAAGGCTGGTAGTAAGCGCACTCTTCAAACGAAATTATAAAGCAGCATTGACTGACTGATTCATAATCGGTCAACAGTCAGTAAGAAACCAAATAGTTACTGACTAGAGAGTGATGAAAAGTATATAGCGCTTCCAGCTATTACATTTTCCTTTTATTCAATGGATTGCTCTCGAGAAAGTGGTTGCGTCCATTGTCGTCACAAGACTTCCAAAACAGGAGAGAGCAATGTGATTGATGTTCTACTTATCTTTTAAGTCAGTGACTGCTGGTAAAATATGACTGAGGTAACATTTTAGAAAACTGATGTTTAGCTCTCTAAAGTCCAGCACCGGTCTGACTTGCCCCTTTCGTCGGCTGCACCACCGCCATCAGAGGTAGCACTCCGCTCACCACCTCCTCCTTCCACGGGACAAGGACTCCTTCCTCGATCCATCTCTCTACCTCGTCTTCGCACTCGACCCTGGCGTGACATTTCAGAGTACGCTGGTAGCAGCTTACCCTGTTCTTCAGCATCGGGGGCTCGTCTTTCCATCGCCACTCTATCGTCCACCACTGACCATCGAACCACGCTTGAAAATCCTTGTCCTGAATGGTGTAAGCAGCACAGTCCCTCGCGGAGCTCTGCTCTCTCTGGCGATCCTGACTCACAGCGCACGACGCCCCACGCTTCTGAACGTGACCTCATCTGCAATATTGACACCACCGAGGCAGTTGATGGCGTCCATCTCTATCACCACATCAACCTCGACTTTCACGCATTCGATCACAATTACCTGCAGCCTTATCGTCGCGCCTCGCACCGCTATCTCTACATTGCTGCTGCCCTTGCATTGGATTTCGCTGCCGTCGACCGCCCCGACGATACTTGCCCCATTCCATTTCTTCGTCACCATTAGAGTCACGATGGTGGTCATGCAACCCGTATCCACGAGGGCCTTGAACGTCTTCTCCTCGGCCTCGACATCAATTACGGGCAGCGTCTCCAAAAGCGCCTCTACTCGTTTGCGGGGAAATTTCGAGAGGCAGCAACTTCCCCACGGTCGTTTCCCTGGTCGCAATCACGGGCGGTGTGCCCTGTCTGCCTGCATCGATAGCAGACGGGCCCCGGTTGCGTACACTCCTTCGCCATGTGTGACCCCTGACATTTAAAACACCTGATTTTACGCATCCAGAATACTACATAGCCCTCACCATTAAAGGGCCTGATAACGTCGCTGACGATCTTAATTTTAGCTGCCATCGTGGTGACGTCTTATGTGGAGTGTCGAAATAGCTTGTGGTGAATGCGGGAGATTAGAAGTAAGACACCTACCTTCTCTTCGTCGACGCAGACCTCCCCGGTGATAACATACCCTTCCACGCGGCCCGACCCGAAACGCTAAAAATAGCAGCTGTTGTTTCTCACCTTGTCGAAGCGCTCACACGTCCAGCACTCTCGGTTACCCCGATCGAAGAAAGGCCCAATCGTCCCCTGCCTGCGCGCGCGTCACCTACGCGCCCTTCCTCTTCTAGTCAGCTCCCAAGTTCCGGTCAGCTCCCCAGCTGCTGACGTCATCCTACAGATGAATGATTTTCATTTCAATTAATTGGATGGCCTTTTTTCCCCTACATTATAGGATGTCTGTGTCTGCAGCACCAATACCAGCACCAGCTAGTGGAGGCGCATTGGCCCAGTGGTTAGGGCAGCGGACTCGCGGTCGGAGGATCGCGGTTTCGATTCCCAAACCGGGCGTTGTGTGTGTTTATTGAGCGAAAACACCTAAGAGCTCCACGAGGTTCCGGCAGGGGATGGTGGCGACCCCTGATGTACTATTTCGCTCCAACTTTCTCTCACTCTTTCTTCCTGTTTCTTGTCCCCGACTTCCTACGCAACCCTGAGCCTGGAGGCGCATTCATCCATCCGTCGATGCTGTCGGTGTCGGGGGTTGGCCTGCTTACTCTTCTGCGGGTCTTACGAATAGCAAAGGACCACGTTTCGGACTTCTCCCACTACGAACGAAGACCGCTTCGCTCAACAGCAACAGCAACCAGCACCAGCAACACCGTCCTAGATCTGAGAGTATGTGGAAACTAGTTGATTACTACTTTGTTATTGATTATTTATTGCACTGTTTCGGAGATTTCCTGGATTTCAGTTCATAGTCATTGCAGATATAATCCTATCCGACAGAAAAATCAACAATCACATGGAATGTATTATATAAATATATGCTGAGTGAAAAAAAAAAGTAAGCGGGCATAAATCAGGATTTTAAGCTTTAGAATATCCATTAGATATTATGGAGAGTAATTTGATATAAATTTGTTTTCAGCCTGATGTTTATTGGTGAGAAAAGGAAACTGCTTGCAGCTTTTATATGTACTATATAAATATTGATTTCAATTGACTAAGCAAATATGGCAGTATGGTTAAAAAGTTCACTTCACATACACATAAGGACTGCAGCTCGGACACTTTTTGCTATTATAGTCTCGGTTTAATCAATGCTTTAGGGATTTGGGCTGTTTTGCCTGTGATTATTTTGTGCATTTCGAGTGCCTTTTTCAATATTGGGTCTTGCTTCAAAAATGGAATGTTTTGATCGATAATGAATGTTTCTATATTTCTTGGGTTTGTTTTGTAATATAAGACAGAATATTGGTTGAAATTAGATTATTTTTTTTTTTTTTAGTATTTCGTAATTTTTGAATGCTTATTGATTTGGTATGTTGTATTCCGTTATCAGTTAACATTGTTTAGTCTATTCTTTCAATTTGTATTTGTTTTCATTCTAAGTTTTTTTTTTCATCTCGTGTTCCAAAATTCGAAATAATTGTGCATATTCTTGGTGCTAAATTAAACAGTTTATTCTTCGTGTTTTGGTTGGCATGATGTATGTAATAAATGTTGTTTAGACTCTGTTGGTTTGTAGCGGGTGTCAGTCCCGATGTCTGTGTCGGTTTTTATGATTAAAATATCCCAGAAGGGTAGTTGATTGTGATTGTATTCCAATGTGAAATTATTTTGCTACTTATATTATTAATTTGAGTTTTGAAATCAATACGTTGATCAAGATGGATGGTCCACTGAGTTGGGCATCCATCCAAGTAACGTTTCCAATTGTCTACAAGATACTTGTGGATACTGAGACCTGTTCATACATTTGAACTTTTAGATGTTCCAAATACTATGAGGAATAATAGTTTCTTAAACTATAGAGACGCTGAATAACTAATGCTTTGTTATCGGGAAGTACTGAATTCAGTGGTCAAAACTGGATATGGATAAACAGTTGAAAGAGGAAGAGAAGAGGCGACAAGTGGCAATGAGACCATTGGTAATGTAAACACAAAATGGACTTCGGAACTTTGTCACATAATATGTGTCTTCGCTCTTCTCCTTTGTTACCTGAAAATATTCATTTCCAAACCCAAAGCACTGAAACCAAGTAACTAGACATAGCATAGAGTTTTAGGTAGATTTTATCTTGTAAGTAAAACCTAATCAAATGGTCGATAGTTTCCAATCAGGCCATCAGTAACCATTGTGTTCCGCCTTTCAACAAAGACGAAACTAAATATTATAACAAAATGCCCAGGAACACAAGAAATATCTAACGACAATGATATAATATGAACTCACCTTTCGAGTCGTGAGAGCTTCACAGTCACCACTCGGCCATTGCAATTCTTCCTACTCAAAGAAACTCACCAAGTGGTTTGTTATTCATTAGAAAACAAATTTTAAAACCTTATCAATCATTGGTGACAGAGGAGAATATATATTTTATTCATAAGAAAATGGTTGAGAAAAATCAATAAATTAAATTATTTTACGGGTTTCTCTTCGTTTAATTTTCTCTTTTATACTTCTAGTAATAATATTTTGAGGTATTTATGTATAAGTTCTCAAAGAAGTCACATTAGTTTTAGTGTTGCAAATAATGATTTTATTATTTTCCTGAGTATAATGCAGTACAAAATATTACAATAAACAATGAAGACTTGCTTTGACATAATACCACAAATCTGTCGAGGATAAGTAGGATAGTTGACTGAATAGACTGAATTAAACGACTGGTGCTTATTGATACCAGAACGATGAAAGACAAATTCAGTTCCAGTCGATTTGAAATCAATATCAAGATAGTCTGAAACTCGATACCATTTCTGCTTCTATACGGTTTTTCATTGCGTATATTGATACATATAATCAGGCATAAAATTAGACGTAATGGGTACGAATGCCGGTTGATTAGCAGAGTATAACATTGAGCAAAATTCTTTGTCTTCTTACCATTTTTGTGTTATTACATAACCCCTAGCTGATCTTAATTATAAAACAGCATTATTGTATTTTATAGTTGAGGTCTGTGTGGTGGTAAAGCTGGAAGTTTCAATGAGTTTTAAAACATTTTCTACAACAGTATCTATTAACCTGTAGGTATGACTATTTCTTGACAGCAACTACAAATGTTGCCATTTGATACTGTTGATTCAAGTTTCTTTTTTGTTTGTTTGTTGTGTGTGTGTGTGTGTTACTTAATGATGTCTCAGATCGTAGAACTCTTTCAGTACCAATTCGTTTACCCTTGTAACAACTGTTGATTCAAGTTTCTTTTTTGTTTGTTTGTTTGCGTGTGTGTGTGTGTGTGTTACTTAATGATGTCTCAGATCGTAGAACTCTTTCAGTACCAATTCGTTTACCCTTGTAACAACTGTGCCTGGTTCCTGGCACAATTTAGAGCTGCAAATAAATATCCAAAACGATTGAACTTCGTTTCTGTAGAAAGTTTAAAGATCTTAACTTTGATCCAAAGCGATGAAGATTTTCGTCAAGCACAGATTTAATCGGACTTTGTTACTTTCCGGTTTAGCGGAGAAGTCTTGGAGAAAATCGACTGAAAACACCCTACTACTGCTTTCATTTGAGATTTGTTCACGTAAATCTTGCAATGACCTGTCCAGGGCCTCCGGAACTCCCTTAGTCATTATGAATTCATGCAGAATAATCATTTAGCACCTCTTAAGAACTTTTCCGGTTCCTGAATTCTTGACAAATTTGCAAACAGTTGCCTTATTTGTACCGAGAAGAACTTTGAAAATAGACTGTGCAGTACGGCTCCTCTAAGCATTTCCACACTCAGTTGCAATAACTGAAGAAATAGCATCAATGCCTGCATCTCTATGTTTATGTCCAGTCTATTGCTTGTCAAATTGATTAGTATTCCAGATCAGTATATTTGACAAACACTTCACTGATCAGGAATGCTGTTCCAGTTCTACCAGAAACATCAAGAAAGCAAGTTTCAGCTTCTTGTTGCCAAACATAGTAAAAAATAGAAGATTGAAATGAGTTTCGGTTCATTGCCATTAATATATGATATAAAGTGCTTACATTATATGGCGTCTATTACAAAATTTCTGCTGCTGGATTATCGACTTCAGTGTACTTGAGTTGAGGGAGACCATATTTTTGAAGTTCTTGACCATTTATATATTTAAATTGGTTGAAGAAGGATATTTTATAGATTTCATCTGTGTACTCTCTGTTTCCATTCCGGAGTACATTTATCTTCGGAAAGAACATACGATACTTGGACGGTTTGCAGTGTTTTAACAGTATGGTGAAAAGAATGCTTAAGGTCTTGGCTGTTTCAGATACAGAAGATTCTGACAATGTTGCATCCAGATCGCATCATTTTTCAATAATCCAAGTATAAAACAAGTCTCCCTGTAGCTGGTGCAAACTTCCCTATTGACCGTTCAAAGATCTTGAAATCAACTCGTGCCTTATGCAGAAGTCGAAGAAAGAAGTTTTCCTGTTAGGTAGTATGAACAGTATCCTGTCTTCCAATGGATTTGTCAGAGCTTATGTCAGGCTGACCTTCAATAAGGACCGTTTCATTGCTTACTATTCCTTGTATATTTGGACAGAACCCTAGGGTTCAAAGGAATCATATTGGCACAGCATAAAAAAGGTTGTAAACGTTGTATCTCTTCGATTTCGTTTGTAATTTTGTTTATGCAGTTGCTTGAGTAAAGTAAATCCGTTGGCTTTTTCTAAGTGGACTGCAAAATCTTTGATGCTATCTTCAGGAATGGGGAAAAAAATGAAATAGTGACAGAGACTCTCATTGCTACTGATGATTTGCTCTTGCTTGGAATAGGCTTACTTTATCACAATCGTTTTGCTTCGTCGGAGCAAACATTACAACGTCAGGGTCCCTGGTGATATACTCGCAGAAACATTTGATGAACATTATTAAATTATATAACTCAAAATTGATGCATGCATTAAATGTGTTGGTCAAGGTCGAGCAATAAGGAACTGTTGTCCAACCAAGTAAGAAAGACTCCTTTTTCTGCAAAAGAAACAGCCATCTTTATCTGTTTGAGTCTCCTTCGCAAATTGTCTGTAAACCTTTTGGTACACTTGCTATCTTCCAGGCAAGGTTAATTCTTGTTAAAGTCACCACAGGGAATGTAAATCAAGTTTTATCAATACTGAAGAGCTTTTTTTTTCCTTGCACGAGTCTGGATGCCCTGCAAGAATCAATTTATTAACTGAGTCAAAATATGGCATTAGTGATGAAAGAATAATTTGTAGCAAATTGTAACTTAAAAGGAAGTCTACATTTGCCCGTGACCCTTAATCTGAATTCACGGCCATAAAATTTGACTTGCCGGAGCTGGCAGAAACGTTAGCACGCCAGGCGAAATGCTTAGCGATATTTCGTCTGTCTTTATGTTCTGAGTTCAAATTCCGCCGAGGTCGACTTTGCCTTTCCTCCTTTCGGGGTCGATAAATTAAGTACCAGTTGTATATTGAGGTCGATCTAATCGACTGAACCCCCTCCCCAAAAATTTCGGGCCTTGTGCCTAGAGTAGAATCTTAAAATAATTAAAATCAGTTGCAAGTTCCAAAATAATTAATCAACAGCAAGTTGGCATTAATTAAGTCTTCGGGTAAAAGTCTTATCTTATTAAATAGAAATACATAACGAAAGAAAAAGAGAAATACAATGCAATAGAGAGAAAAAGAAATAGAACCAAAAACACTCGAACGCGAAAAGTTTTCAATGAGTTTCAGGAAGAGGGGTAGAACAGAAAAAACTTAATTCAGCACTGTAGTGACCGTGGAGAAGTAGGAGATAGTTAAATACAACAGAAGAGGAAGAAAAAGGACGTACGTTCGTACAAGTGTGCGCGCACACACACACACACACACACACTTTGTAATAAAGAAATGGAATAAAAGTTAGCACCGCCTTTAATTGGATTTAGTTATGTTTTCAATACTTTAGAGTCTTGGCAAATAAGTATATTACATAGACAATGAAAAACGTGTCCTAAGTCAAAGGAGAAGTTTTTACCTGATCTTTCGATATGCTAGAAATAACTGAAAATCCTGCTTCAAATTACCCTCTATTCTGTCAAAGATAAAAAGGGCGGACATTTTAGTCGGCGTGTTTTTAGGTACACTGTATGTGAAAAGAAAGACTTTGGTCATAGGTCTGTCTAATCATGGCTGACAGACTAAACAGCAACAATGCTACCAGCACTGTCTATTTGGAAAGTATTGTGTGGGACATATAAAATAAATATCACGTGAAAAACTCGAAATACTAGATTTGAATGAGTAACATGAATTCAGTTAAGATTACTGACGAGTTAATTATATAGCAAGACGAAGTTTTCTCGTTCGGGATGGCGTACTTTTGTTAAAACGTTTGGAGATATATGGCTCTTTGTAATAAAATTATTATTAGGCTCTTTTCAAATAATCATTAGTCCCTTTTTAGTGCCTTCTATAGAGACTAACAGATGAAAATAATGGATAACATTTTACATATAATTATGAGATACGTTTTTAATACGTTGGGGTAAGATACTCGTAGTTCACTACTATCTTCAACAAAGGTGTAAATGTTTGATTTCCCAATCCTCATCCCGAAGTGAATACGTGTAGTCGCCAACAAACGTAAGACTGATAACGAAAAGACAATCAATTATTATTATTATTATTATTATTATTATTATTATTATTATTATTATTATTGAGTGAGAGAGCAGTGCATGCCATCAAAGTGACACTGGGGTAAAATATACGAAGCCCAGTATACCCATCATGACTACCTGTCTGATAAGGGTTATTATTATTATTATTATTATTATTATTATTATATTATTATTATTATTGTTGTTGTTTATTGAGTGAGAGAGCAGTACATGCCATCAAAGTGACAATGGGGTAAAATATACGAAGCTCACTATATCTATCATGACTATCCGTCTGATAAGGGTACACCAGGCACATGCGTTACAACCATATGTGTGCAACATAGTGATCATATATCAAGATAAACAATGCATGATCTTGCAGGTGGGATCCTGTTAGAATTTTCTTCAAATCGAGTAGCCCAGCCCGCTCAAAAGGTCCCTGAATAAGGATTGTTTGCGCATGTTGAACGAAACACCCATGTTTCTAGAGGTGAATTATTCAAACCCCAAAGAATTCCTCTCAACACATGGCTACGATGCTCCCCCACTACTTCTGCTCGTAATCAGAGATGCACATATCGTCAGCCACTAAGGGACATACTCAATTGGTTACGGTCAAACAACTGACAAGCAAATCTGTGGTATTGAGCAGAATATTTGCTGTAACCCATCTTTTATACTAAGACAAAACATATACATGATAACACTTCGAATCAGTTAAAATCAGAAGTCATGAGAGCCAGTATTATTATTATTATCATTATTATTATTATTATTATTTAACTTACATCCTTTTGGGGTCGATAAAATAAAGTATCAGTCAAGTACTAGGGTGAATATAATCGGAAAATCCCCATCCGCTAAAAATGAATAACCTTGTACCAAAATTATTATTATTATTATTATTATTATTATTATTAAAAGGCGGTGAGTTGGCAGAGTCGTTTGTATGCCATGCGAAATACTTAGCGGTATTTCGTCTGCCGTTACGTTCTGAGTTCAAATTCCGCCGAGGTCGATTTTGCCTTTCATCCTTTCGGGGTCGATTAAATAAGTACCAGTAACGCACTTGGGTCGATGTAATCGACTTACCCCTCCCCCAAATTTCAGGCCTTGTGCCTAGAGTAGAAAGGAATATTATTATTGGTGGTGGCGGCGGCAGCAGCAGCAGCAGTAGTAGTAGTAGTAGTGGTAGTAGTAGTAGTAGTAGTAGTAGTGGTAGTAGTAGTAGTAGTACTTATCATTAGTAGCATTTTTATTTAGCACACTAGGTGCAAGATATTAGAATGGAATGTTTATCTCTTTATTACGATTATAGAAAATCAATACATAGAAGGGACGAATACAGGACATACATACAAAAACATTTAAGAGATTCGATTAAAAGTTTCGTTTGGATTCGTTATAAAGTAATAGTTTTTGCATAACTAGTATAACAAACACTTGTAGATGACTTTTGTGGTTTTACTGGAGCTTTTACACCCCGGCAATTGATGAGGCCCTGCAGCTTCCACTTCCTCTCTCTCCTCCATGGTCAAGCTGGGTTTCTCACACCCACCTTTCTTTCCACTTCCTTCCATCTTTTCTCATACACTCCCCGCGGCAAGGTCCTCCTCTCCAGTCCCATCTTGCTTCTCAGATGATATCTGAAGTAGGTGAGCAAGCCGGGCCCGGAGATAAAGGACCCTGTCGCGGCTCCTTCCATTCTCGTTCTCCACATGCATTCCTTTACCACTGCAACCGTGCAGTGAAAACATGCCTCACCTTCCTTCGAGAGTCCAGTTGGCGGTATCATCTTAATCATAGACTCAGCCGACAGCTGTACTCGTCCCAGATGCGATAACACGTGTTCTGCGTAACTTATCAAGTCGTTCAACTTCCGACAGTGAACAAAAGCGTGCTGAACGGTTTCATCGTCCGACCCGCATCTTGGACATGTCGGTGGCACTGGAACTCCGTGCCGCGATAACTTCTCGCGAACAGGTAAAGCATTCCTGTAGCACTGCCAGGCCAGGGATCTTTGGAAATTATCCAAATACCCCGACCTGAACGTTTTCTTAAACAGATTGGCAAGCTGGTCTTCATCAAACCCCAGAGCCCCTCCTAGGACGTCATCGTTTTTACCTTCTACCAGCCCTCTATAAAATACCGAGGTGGTATTTCCGCAGCCGGCCTTGCCCGTCCTGTGGATCAGCGTGAGTGCCTGTCGGCACTCCTTTTGCCATGGAGTTAGATTCCATCTTCTGATGTAACCGGGTTTAAAATTAACTAAGGAGGCCGGTCTCGGGAAAAATCCCTCTGCCAGCGGACTCCACACCTTATCACCTTCCAGGTGGTGCCAGAGATGTCTTAGTCTCAACGCATGTCTGCGCATCATCAACCAAGGCATCCCTAACCCACCCTTTAACGGTTCTTGACAGCACACGGAGCGTCTCACAAGTGGCTTTCCTCCTTTCCACAAAAAGCGAAAGAGGACTCGTTCCAACTTGTTAAGCCATGAGTCGGGGCAAGGGACGACGGTCAGGCGATAGGTGATTACAGATGCAATAAACATCTGCACCACCTCCGCCCTTCCTTTCAAGGACAGAGACCTTCCGGACCAGGTCCGTACTATGGCCTCCACCTTGCCCGTCACCTCGCTCCAGTTCTTCTCCGTTTGGGAGTCCGGTCCAAACCAAACTCCCAGCAACTTAACAGGGCCATCCGTCCAGTGTCCCACAACACTGGACGATATCGGCTTGTTCCTCCAGGTGCCGAGGCGCAAGCCGACCGATTTGTCCCTGTTAACCTTTGCTCCTGCCACCGCCTCGTATCCTCTGATAGCCTCCTCTACACAAGGTAGTTGGGCCTCTTTGGACACGATGAGGGTGATGTCATCCGCATAGGCAGTGACCGACCTCCCACCTCCGATTTCATCTGGGTTACTCCCCAGCCTTTCCAACCTTCGCAGTAGTGGCTCAAGAGCCAATACGTACAAAAGTGGTGACAAGGGGCACCCCTGACGTACTGAACACTTGATCGAAAACGGTTCCGTTAGGTAACCGTTTATCTGGACGGTGGACTTGATGCCGCTGTACATAGCGGAGATCCACCCGCGGAATTCGGGACCCAGTCCGGTCGCTTCGAGGACCGTCGCCAGGTACCCATGGTCTACCCTATCGAAGGCTTTACTTTGGTCCAAGTGGACCGTTACCCCGCCTTTGCCGGTTACTTTACCCACCCTATCTAGGGTGTAGCGTATAAGGTGAAGGTTGTCCTGGATCGACCTGCCTGGAATTGCACATGTCTGTGCTCTCCCTACAAGTTTCTCCACGACAACCGTCAACCTTTTTGCTAACACCTTGGCCAAAATCTTTAACTCTACATTAAGTAGAGTTATGGGCCTGTAGTTACTAATTATATCCCCCTTGCTCGGGTCTTTCTGGATTAGCGTCACCACTCCCCGGCTTACAGAACTGGGAATTCTCCCATTCTGCTGCCAGTTCGTGTAGACGCCTGCCAGTATTCCCCCGAACAAGTCCGGCATACTTTGGTAAAACTCGTAGGGCAGACCATCCAGCCCCGGCGACTTCTCCCCGGCGCACCCGGCCAGCACTTCCTTTATTTCCGCGGGAGTGATCGCTCCCTCACAGCACTCCGCCTCACGCCCCGCGAGCCGCGGCCCGCCGGCCAGGAAGTCCCTTAAGGCACTCCCCCGATCCAGCGGGCCACCACCCCCGAACACGCGCGCGAAATGCTGGTGAAGAAACTTTTGCATCTCCTCCTGTCCATAGATCTTTTGTCCCTGTTCGTCAGTCAAAGATTTTATTGAGGCTCTGTTGCCTCTCTTACTCTCCACACGACGGGCCCATCCGGCCACGTTAACACCTTCTCGTTTCCCGGCGCGCAGCTTAGCTCTGACTCTGCAACCTTCGTGTTTGGAGTTAAGGTGACGGTACAATACCGTCCTTGCCGCCAGTACTCCGGATGCAGAGCCAGCTTCCATTGCCTCGTCTAGATTCTTAACTAAATCGCCCTCTAGACTAGCCCTATCTATCCTTAGCTGATTGCTAAATCTAACGGACTCTAAACGAATGGCTCTTTTGAGGGCGTGCCACCATCTATTGTTAATGATGGTGCATTAGAATGGAATGTTTATCTCTTTATTACGATTATAGAAAATCAATACATAGAAGGGACGAATACAGGACATACATACAAAAACATTTAAGAGATTCGATTAAAAGTTTCGTTTGGATTCGTTATAAAGTAATAGTTTTTGCATAACTAGTATAACAAACACTTGTAGATGACTTTTGTGGTTTTACTGGAGCTTTTACACCCCGGCAATTGATGAGGCCCTGCAGCTTCCACTTCCTCTCTCTCCTCCATGGTCAAGCTGGGTTTCTCACACCCACCTTTCTTTCCACTTCCTTCCATCTTTTCTCATACACTCCCCGCGGCAAGGTCCTCCTCTCCAGTCCCATCTTGCTTCTCAGATGATATCTGAAGTAGGTGAGCAAGCCGGGCCCGGAGATAAAGGACCCTGTCGCGGCTCCTTCCATTCTCGTTCTCCACATGCATTCCTTTACCACTGCAACCGTGCAGTGAAAACATGCCTCACCTTCCTTCGAGAGTCCAGTTGGCGGTATCATCTTAATCATAGACTCAGCCGACAGCTGTACTCGTCCCAGATGCGATAACACGTGTTCTGCGTAACTTATCAAGTCGTTCAACTTCCGACAGTGAACAAAAGCGTGCTGAACGGTTTCATCGTCCGACCCGCATCTTGGACATGTCGGTGGCACTGGAACTCCGTGCCGCGATAACTTCTCGCGAACAGGTAAAGCATTCCTGTAGCACTGCCAGGCCAGGGATCTTTGGAAATTATCCAAATACCCCGACCTGAACGTTTTCTTAAACAGATTGGCAAGCTGGTCTTCATCAAACCCCAGAGCCCCTCCTAGGACGTCATCGTTTTTACCTTCTACCAGCCCTCTATAAAATACCGAGGTGGTATTTCCGCAGCCGGCCTTGCCCGTCCTGTGGATCAGCGTGAGTGCCTGTCGGCACTCCTTTTGCCATGGAGTTAGATTCCATCTTCTGATGTAACCGGGTTTAAAATTAACTAAGGAGGCCGGTCTCGGGAAAAATCCCTCTGCCAGCGGACTCCACACCTTATCACCTTCCAGGTGGTGCCAGAGATGTCTTAGTCTCAACGCATGTCTGCGCATCATCAACCAAGGCATCCCTAACCCACCCTTTAACGGTTCTTGACAGCACACGGAGCGTCTCACAAGTGGCTTTCCTCCTTTCCACAAAAAGCGAAAGAGGACTCGTTCCAACTTGTTAAGCCATGAGTCGGGGCAAGGGACGACGGTCAGGCGATAGGTGATTACAGATGCAATAAACATCTGCACCACCTCCGCCCTTCCTTTCAAGGACAGAGACCTTCCGGACCAGGTCCGTACTATGGCCTCCACCTTGCCCGTCACCTCGCTCCAGTTCTTCTCCGTTTGGGAGTCCGGTCCAAACCAAACTCCCAGCAACTTAACAGGGCCATCCGTCCAGTGTCCCACAACACTGGACGATATCGGCTTGTTCCTCCAGGTGCCGAGGCGCAAGCCGACCGATTTGTCCCTGTTAACCTTTGCTCCTGCCACCGCCTCGTATCCTCTGATAGCCTCCTCTACACAAGGTAGTTGGGCCTCTTTGGACACGATGAGGGTGATGTCATCCGCATAGGCAGTGACCGACCTCCCACCTCCGATTTCATCTGGGTTACTCCCCAGCCTTTCCAACCTTCGCAGTAGTGGCTCAAGAGCCAATACGTACAAAAGTGGTGACAAGGGGCACCCCTGACGTACTGAACACTTGATCGAAAACGGTTCCGTTAGGTAACCGTTTATCTGGACGGTGGACTTGATGCCGCTGTACATAGCGGAGATCCACCCGCGGAATTCGGGACCCAGTCCGGTCGCTTCGAGGACCGTCGCCAGGTACCCATGGTCTACCCTATCGAAGGCTTTACTTTGGTCCAAGTGGACCGTTACCCCGCCTTTGCCGGTTACTTTACCCACCCTATCTAGGGTGTAGCGTATAAGGTGAAGGTTGTCCTGGATCGACCTGCCTGGAATTGCACATGTCTGTGCTCTCCCTACAAGTTTCTCCACGACAACCGTCAACCTTTTTGCTAACACCTTGGCCAAAATCTTTAACTCTACATTAAGTAGAGTTATGGGCCTGTAGTTACTAATTATATCCCCCTTGCTCGGGTCTTTCTGGATTAGCGTCACCACTCCCCGGCTTACAGAACTGGGAATTCTCCCATTCTGCTGCCAGTTCGTGTAGACGCCTGCCAGTATTCCCCCGAACAAGTCCGGCATACTTTGGTAAAACTCGTAGGGCAGACCATCCAGCCCCGGCGACTTCTCCCCGGCGCACCCGGCCAGCACTTCCTTTATTTCCGCGGGAGTGATCGCTCCCTCACAGCACTCCGCCTCACGCCCCGCGAGCCGCGGCCCGCCGGCCAGGAAGTCCCTTAAGGCACTCCCCCGATCCAGCGGGCCACCACCCCCGAACACGCGCGCGAAATGCTGGTGAAGAAACTTTTGCATCTCCTCCTGTCCATAGATCTTTTGTCCCTGTTCGTCAGTCAAAGATTTTATTGAGGCTCTGTTGCCTCTCTTACTCTCCACACGACGGGCCCATCCGGCCACGTTAACACCTTCTCGTTTCCCGGCGCGCAGCTTAGCTCTGACTCTGCAACCTTCGTGTTTGGAGTTAAGGTGACGGTACAATACCGTCCTTGCCGCCAGTACTCCGGATGCAGAGCCAGCTTCCATTGCCTCGTCTAGATTCTTAACTAAATCGCCCTCTAGACTAGCCCTATCTATCCTTAGCTGATTGCTAAATCTAACGGACTCTAAACGAATGGCTCTTTTGAGGGCGTGCCACCATCTATTGTTAATGATGGTGCATTAGAATGGAATGTTGCTCTCAACTTCATTAACAACGTGAAATGACTTCAAGCTAAAATTGGAATCATATCGCAAATCTCAGCTTACTTCTTGTGCTCTGACTTCCAACAATGATATAATTATTGACTGAAATATGTGAGAACTACATATTTCAGGAGGAGAGACGCCGAAATTTCGAGAAGTAGTTGAAATGAGAGTCCAAAATGGAGGAAAGTTCAGCCAGACAGGAAAAAACTGGGGTAACCACGTGAGCGCATGTAATATATAGTTCAAATTTAAAGAAAACAAAAGACGCAGACAGGTGTAGGAACAGCAAGCAGGTGTTTAACGATCGGGAAGAATGGAAAAGTCTTTTGATTACTTATAAAAAGAGGTGGGTGACACAATCTCTCACTTTAACTCTTTTGTATATGTAGGACCATAAAGTTATCAAGAGTTAATCCTTCCATACAAATATATAAAACTGGTGTTTAATTTGTTTCCACAAATCTTCTTTTCATCCTAACATCTACTTTTAACAGCGCTTACAGTGATGCAATATGAAATTAAGTTTCTTCCTCAGAAATTTATCCAACAACCGTCGGCTTATTTAATGCCGTAACCCAGCTATTTTACACATTTTCCGATTGATCAGTTCGTATCTATCTTTTATTGTTAACTTACCAATAATCAATTTGTTGTGGCCAATCACTGAAGAAAGACTTTGAAGCTAACAGTCGAACGAAATATTTATTGCTTTAGATTAGTTTCAAAAACATTTTTTTCTAAACAAGATGCCGGGTGTGTTGTCGCTAGAATCAACCCAAATGCATAGTATTAGAACCTATTTTATCGATCCTGATTGACCACTGTACAACTTGAACTTAATCACAAAAGGAACACCAGAATTGATTTATTCTTGCATTCTGCGGCTTCTGTGAAGTCACAGAAATGTTGACTGCATGAAATAAGTTTTGTAAAGGGAAGGAGGTGGAGGCGCGTGGCTTAGTGGTTAGGGTATCGGCACCATGATCGTAAGATTGTGGTTTCGATTCCTGGACCGGGTGACGCGTTGTGTTCTTGAGCAAGACACTTCATTTCACCTTGCTCCAGTCCACTCAGCTGGCAAAAATGAGTAACGCTGCGATAGACTGGCGTCCCGTCCAGCTGAGGAACACATACCCTATAGAAACCGGGAAACCGGGCCCATGAGCCTGGCTAGGCTTTAAAAGGGCGCATTTATTATTTATTTTTTTAAAGAGAAGGAGAACTTGTGTAGGTTTGCAGGAGAGTTCGGTAAGTTTAGCTGTCGTAAAGAGTGAATAACCAAATGTTTTGGGCTCTTGCATTTCGTCAGACAGTGACGAAGGTAACTAGAATATTGTCGATTTCACGGCAAGGTAGTAAAATGGTCGAGTTCGTTCGTCACCGACAGTGTATTGTCATATTTGTTATCAATTCACTTTTTAAATGGCTGTCTATCGAGCTGTAAAAAGGTACACAAGATAGTAGCAAAATTCTCGTTAGCTTAAAGTTTTGAGTTTAGCGCCCTCTGTCTAAAAAGAATTGGCTTCTCTCTCTCTCTCTCTCTAATATATTTTTAGAGCTACCCGTAGGTAATTTAATTGCTGTGACGACTTTTAAATTGAAGTGAATATATTTCTCAGTTGAATCATTTCGATTATTGCAAAAAAAAAAATAATAATAATAACAGAAGGAAGAAGTATCGTTAAATTGCCAACGGCACACACCATTCCTATTGCGTCAACAAACTAGTTTTTAATGTTGTACAAAAAAATGAAGACAACATAATCGAAAAAAAATTCAATTGGTGATTGATATCTTCAAGGAGTGGGATAATCTTCGAGGAAATGACAAAGATAAATCTGACAAAAATATCAGCTGAAAGTAATTAGGTAACAACGGTTGATGTCCATTTTTGTAACACCCGACAGACAATATTGTTTTAGTAAAAAAATATAATTATTTTTGTCCGTATATTATCATATTTCCGTATCACTTTTAAATAGAATTTTCACAATTTAGTACAAAGACTATATCGTTCACCAAATTATATACGTGACTATCTGACAACTTTTGGATGATAGTCTTTTATGTAGACTGTTTACATCTATATAAGTCTTAAATCACAGTACAGCTGTTGTTATTATTGAAGATGTTTGAACATTATATCTGTCTTGATTCAGAATACCTTTAATCTAAAGAGTTCCGGGTGAAACGGTATAATTTGAGGGAGACTTTCTTTTTAATGGAATAAGTAGAAAGGAGGGCAGCGCCTCTGGTTCTTTTTTATTCTTCCACGACTGTTGAAAAGAAGGGTCGAAATTATATTCAGACAGGAGATCCAAATGCTTGCAACAGAGTATACTCTGTTAAAGGTATTCAAAGATTAGGAGTCAATGCTAAACAGAGCAGCGGATTAAATATACCTAACAGATCAAGCGATCACAAAGAAGCTCTCTCATTGGCTCGATCAGAGTACAGGTGTATTGATTGAACAACTATCTTAAAAGAATGTAACATGAGAATTGTTTCGTTATAGTGCTGAGTCCAAATTGTCTGAAATATGGTAGAAGCTCTCTGATATAAATTATTAATAAATTTTTAATAATAGAAATATTAAAATTACTAAGTCTCTCTAAAGGAAATTACGGCAGCGTTACTGGATATTAATAGTTATCGACATACTAATATGGCAGTC
Source organism: Octopus sinensis (assembly GCF_006345805.1). NCBI lineage: Eukaryota > Metazoa > Mollusca > Cephalopoda > Octopoda > Octopodidae > Octopus > Octopus sinensis. Next base: position 133,706,815 of record NC_043000.1, read on the forward strand.
TAAATATAAGACTAAAGCTGTCGCTTATTAGCTCAAAGAGGCCACCGCCTCTAGCTAGCTATATGACACACGAACCTGCGTCCATTACATTCGAAGGTTGTAATGGACGCAGGTTCGTGTGTCATATAGCTAGCTAGAGGCGGTGGCCTCTTGGAGGTAATCAGCGACAGCTTTAGTCTTATATTTAGACTGCCATATTAGTATGGCGATAACTATTAATAAATTTTTAATAAATATTAATAAATTTTCTTAATGTAAATAAAATTTTAGTAGAACCCATATTAGTTCTATTAAAGCTTCCCATAGGTGACCTACAAGAAAAGTAACATTCAGCTCATCTCTGCTGCCCAGGTTACAATTATGTATTAAAAATCATTCTAACAGCTAGTGTATGTGCTCTCAAGTGGATGACAGCAACAATCACTGCTAGGTGCGCTGGTCTAAAGTCTTCCTGCCTCGCCCTTCCAAATACATCTGCTTTCTAAACCGTTCTCCGGATTCCACCAACTACCACCACCACCGCCAGTTCTCCCGACTACATCTTTTCTTACATCGAGCACCTGAAGTCATTGGCCTTTATTACTTAATGCTCACAGCTCTTCTTAACTGCTGCCGACGCGCAAACCCAATCTTTTGCAATCCTTGACTCTTTTCATCAGTTTCGCCTTGTAGACTCATCCCGACTAACACACGGTCTCCAAAGTCTCTTGATCTCTTTCTCTCACACCCATATCCATCTTTAAATAAGGTAAAATCACCTCTGTACTGTTAAGTCGACTGATACCGCTTATACCCACACACAACACAATGCACTTCCCCTCCCAAACTCTATGGCCCTTCAAACAGTAGAAACACTCCTGGCTCTACACTACTTTCTCTAGCAGTGCACATGCTTTACGACTACTAAGATCATCTTCTTAGGCATGCCACTCCACATCCCACACATAACCAAATCACCATCATCATTGTTCGACCGTGGTCGAGACTTTCATAGTCTTTCCAAATGGCTAATAATGTGTGCGCGCGCCACTACTACACACATTGGAAAGCATTGTACAACCAAGTACTAAAGAAGATCTTTCCTCCTCCATGAAACAAAGCTGTTCCCGCTGGACGTCAACCCAGTATTTCTAAGCTACGGACCCAGTGATTTATTGTAAGGTTATCTCCCTAGATAGATTGCCTTCACTACGGCTAAGGAGCCCTTTCTACCCCATGACCAAAACTCATAACTTTATATTCCCGAAGTAGTTGACTAATGACTGCACCACAGCAGTACATGGAAAATGCATTAACTTTAATGCTTGGAGAATTTCCCCCAGCTTTACAAACTGGACGGCATTTACCCACCATCAGAATTTCATTGTAAAAAATTACCACTGGGAACGTGATAGCTACCCTACGTACACCCACCTAGTTCTCTCGCCTCCCACACGGAAGATAATCTTGCCAGTTCCTTGTAAAAGGATCTCCCCCATTTTATTGAACCCTCCTTTCTTCCGCCACTCAATGATATTTCTTTAAGTTGTACTTCCACAGTGAAAATCTCCACATTTGCTGTTCGTTTTGCATCCAAAATCGCACTGAATTCACTGGACAAATTCTCATAAACTATCCTACTATACTCCATTGTGGAAAAGACACAGCATTTTCCATTACGAGTGACTTGAGCTATTTCTAATACATAGAAAGAAAATGCTTACTGAATTTTGGTGAAACTATATAAAGTAGAGAAATTTGTTAGATTTTATTTCTTTATATTACGGAGATGTACTCGCATAGCAAGTGACTTGATCTGAGATCGTGTGCTGAAACGAAAACAATTGCAGCGTGGAAGGTGTTTGTAAGCCATTTAAGAAACACACAAAAGCCGTTCGATTCACTTCAACATTTAAGTTTAATTTGTCAAAATATTTTCGTCGCTAAAATCTGCGACCTGTTCACTGACAGCACGGATTTTTGTCAATGAACAAATCGCGGATTTTAGCGACAAAAATATTTTGACAAATTAAACTTAAATGTTGAAGTGAATCGAACGGCTTTTGTGTGTTTTTTAAATGGCTTACAAACAGCTTCCACGCTGCAATTATTTCTTTATAGTGATAGGTAAACTAGATTCTAAAGGTTCACAATTTTTTAAAAGTAGTGTTGTGCAACATGAGAAAACCAATGACGAAGGGGAGGAAAACGAGAATATGAATCCAACTGAACACGATTCAAACCCATTCTCCCTTGTTGATGCTTTAATGCAAATACCGATATATTATTATTAGTTTATGAAGATACATATGCGTCAAGATTAGTTTTAAAAAGCTTTTTAAGTGACTTTATAGGTGATTATAGTTACACATACTTGATTTTATACCAGTAATTACATTTCTATGTTCACTGTATGGATTTGCAAAACATTACGTAAAGAATCTAAAGCCATATATAGAAACTAATGTAGCTTTTAGCTTCCAAACTTCTTTTTTATTTATTACTCATATTTCATTGAACACACATAAAGATGTAGAATTATAATACATGATGGTTATTATTATCCTATCCTAAATATGTCAGGTAAGTGAATACCCATTATCGTAGTGTTATCACTTCACGACATTAACGATATGCAAGGCAGGTCAGTCTGGCCTAACCTATCCTTCTCCAAGCTATACTCATAAAGAGTGGAGGCGCAATGGCCCAGTGGTTAGGGCAGCGGACTCGCGGTCATAGGATCGCGGTTTCGATTCCCAGACCAGGCGTTGTGAGTGTTTATTGAGCGAAAACACCTAAAGCTCCACGAGGCTCCGGCAGGGGATGGTGGTGATCCCTGCTGTACTCTTTCACCACAACTTTCTCTCACTCTTACTTCCTGTTTCTGTTGTACCTTGTCACTCTCTGTGTCACGCTGAATATCTCCGAGAACTACGCTAAGGGTACACGTGTCTGTGGAGTGCTCAGCCACTTTCGTTGATTCGGATCAACCGGAACCCTCGTCGTCGTAACCGACGGAGTGCTTCCATCCACTCATAAAGAAATTTAGAAAGCAACTCTGCATGCTAAAGTATCCCTAAAAAATTATGCAATATTTACTTTGCATTGTTGAGTGAGTTAATTGTATTTGCTTAAAGTTAAAAGGACAATGCCTGTTAGTCTTCTGACTCGACCTTGAAGTTAATCAAATGCTAGTAGCGAGCCGTTGATCATTCGGTCAAAAACCTGAAACTCTTTCATTCGGGCAAATGCAGATCTAAACACATGGATTCCTGTAATAAAAAATAGCTGCATTTCAAATGAGATACTTCAAGCTGAAGCCGACTATTGACATGTGAGTCGGAAGTTCGATTTCTTTTCTTTTATATTCAGGGGTCTTCGTATGTCTCGTGAGACAATGAATTTAAGTAAAATATTCAGGCATATATGTACATACTGCTATAAATATACGCATATTAACATACGTGCCAGAAAAGAAAACGTTCATATATACATATATTCACATCCACGCTCGGAAAGAATATGTCCATATATACACACATACGTATATTGGTACTAGTATCGTAGACTGGTCCCGGTTTGCGCAGACGCAGGCAGTCGATCCTACGAGCTGCCTGGCGCATGTACGATATATACTTGTATCGATATATACAATATATACAAGTATACAAGTATATATTGTATATATCGATACAAGTATATATCGTGCATGCGCCAGTCAGCTCGTATGATCGACTGCCTACGTCTGGCTAGCACGGACGCGCGTCTGCGCGTGTGTACGAACCGGGACCAGTCTACGCTACTAGTACCCGTATATTCATATACATATGTGTGTATATATGGATACATCAAAGTGTAGAATATACGTATATTCATATACATGCCAGGAAAGAACACGTTCACATATAAATACATAGACGTATACACTAACATACCAGAAAGGAACATGCCCATATATATATATATATATATATATATATACTAGTAATACTCATGCCCACATATACACACATTCAAGTAAGTGCATGCTCAATATTAATGGCCACTGTAGTCTGTTACGAGTAGTTTCAATATCTTCACCTGAAAAGTCCCTTCCCAAATGCGCTTGCCTGATCTGAGTTTTTTGTGGAAGACCGGCAATTGCTAATTTGTGTAAATTGTCCAAATCAATGCCATTGATGCTGAACGAACGAAAATCAAAGCTGATACAGCTTGGAACCATTGTCTTCGCAAGTGTTTCGGTCAGAACGCAAAGTGCCGGAACAGACACTGTAAAGCATCCTTTTTTTGCACTCTAGCAATTCCATTCAACCTCCAGTCTGTTATTTTGTTTACCTACCCCGAAGAGATGAAAAGCAAACTTGACCGCGGTACGAAGTCAGTTCAGAACGCAGAGAGCTGAAACAAACACTCTAAGGCTTTATATCTGTCTTTCTGATGACACTGCAAATTCGCCCCATAAACAAAGCAATTAACTATCTGAGCCTGAAACCAAACTGGTACCTTCTCCCTTGGTCAGATCGTTTAAATTCTACAATCAATTCCGAAATCTAGAAACGTCAGGCTGTTTAACTAAAAACACAGAATTTGCGTTTATGTAAGAAAATTATATGATCGAGAACAATTACCAGTTGGAGTATGTATAAAAATTTATTTAACCGTTGCAAATGCATTGTGCTGGAAAGATATAAACAAGCATATCACAAGAAAAATTGTATTCTTTCCAAGTAAGGCCCTATCAATTATTGTTTCCACAATGGACATTAATGTAAATGTCTTACGTTGGTTAAATGCACCCCCATAAGATAATTGCTTTCATTGTGTTTATTTTATTTATCAATTTATTTTGGCCCTTTAAATACCAACGTATGATGTAGTGACTTGTTATATGTTTTGCAATAAGTTATTTCATGATTTTTCAAGTTGATTTCAACCTCGCATTTAGAACTTCAATATAAAATTGCGTTTTTTTTTAAACTTACGTCTTTCTGCTTCAATAAACACCAGACGCTTATTTAAAAAAAAATTTATTTAAATTTAAAAAATAGAATATGAGTCTATTCGAGGTTGTGCCTTCTTCAGACGTTCGGTAACTTATTGATTACGGAATCACAGACTTTTTTACAATGGTCTTCACTCAGGAGAACGAACCACAATTTCGTTTGTTGCGTCAATTTTTTTTTTTTTCGTTAAAAATAATTAGAGGCAAATAAACTTGCCTTCAAATCCATTTCATGTGTGGAATGTATTTGTTTGGAAAGATAAATACTTAATCTTCAAATATGGCGGAAAATTCTGTTTCAAATATTTTCTCTTGGTTTCAGCTATTTTAGCTATTTTGTGTGTGACTGTATGTGTGTGTGTGTGTAAAGGACAAGCAGGGTGATACGTTGCTTTCATGTCCTTCTCTCTACTATCATCTACCATCTTCGTATTGTATTTGTCATAATGTTTTATAGTTGCTGTATTATAATTGGCTGTTTTGCCGAATTTCTTTTATTCTTAAAATAAGGTTAATTCATCCATCTTATGTCGAGCGCAGCAGTATTTGAGATATAGTGTTTTCTTTTCTTATTCAAATTGATCAGTTGATAATAATTCAACAAAATATATTGCTTCAGTTAATAACTTGAGAACAAAATGAAAGCATTCCTTACTTCTTTCTATCCGTTACGACCTAACCTCGTTTAAAAATAAATCTATAATCCCATTGCGATAGTACATTTATTCAGTGTGTTGTGGTGAATCCAAACTTTTGTTTTGATGTCAGAATATACAAGTGAAAAATGTTTTAGTTGAAGTCTCCTCGCTAGCATGATATATGAGTGGCATGAAGAATGATATATGTGTTGGGTGCAGGTGGCATGATATTTTGTTTCCAGTCAGTTGTACAGTTTTCAATAATCGTCAGTTATCAATGAATCTCCGATAACCTTTTTGGCCATTCTACATATATATGAGTTACACATGTAGCAAGCATAAGATATATGCAAATTGACTGGCAGTTGTTGTCCAGACATCTACATAACTACTTTCGTATGTATATATGGAAAAGAATATTCCAGATCGTTGAATTCAGTTAACTTTATTTATCAGGATAGCAGGACCATATCAGGATAGTATTCGTTTCTTATCCTATCACAGTAATCTTTGAGGTTTGGAAAGGAATCTGAAAGAAATATTATATAATTAGTATTACATAAAGAAATTTTTATGATTTTTGATATAAATACCTTTTACAGCTAATCTTTCGTGTTATGGATAGTTGGAATATGTATTTGACGGTGTGTACTTTTCCTTAGCTATCACAAAAACAAAAAATAATGCGTATGTATGAAGATCTTATTCATTGACTCCCAGATCTAGTGAAATAAGTTGGCCATAGCTACAGAAGTGTAACCCCATCCACGACTTTCCTTGAAAGGCATAATATTTTATAAAATTTCTGATATAGATTTTAGAAGATAAAGATTATAAATGGGCTGGAGAAATTTTCAAAAAAAGTCTTGGAAGTTTCGAATAATTCCTTCCACCCGATTTTGTTCCCTAAAACCTCATTTACAACACGCGTTTTTTTAATAAACTTTTCCCCGACATATGTTTCAGAAGTGTGAATTACGATTATGTGTTGGAAAGGAAAGAATCATAAAATATTTTGAAGGACTACCCCCAACCATCCACCCCATTGGACTTTATTAAATGTATGTTTTTCCAGATATGAATTTTTTGGCCAGTGTAGATTGCAATTAACATTTTTTTTCTTTTTTAAATTTTATCACGTTAATTGTAGGCTGATTCGCAGGACAAATATAAACACCAGTTTGGTACTTGATTCGAATAATACCACCAAAAACTACAATATAACAGGGGTTGAAAAGAAGTATATTGCCTTGTTCCTCGCGCGAGTTAACAAGGAGTTCGTTAAAAAATATATCGCAGTCTCTATCTAAAGCAACTTGTTCTGGTAGGATTGAGGTGGGAGTATAAAGGATGTGTGTCTCATGACCCCGAAAGGGTTCAAGAGGGAACAATCGATAATGATTTGGGAAGTTTAATAATGGTTGCTTCTGATAGGGAAAAGATGGATGGAATTGTCATCTACACCCAATTTCATTGAAAAAGTATTCATTTAAAAAAGTCCCATGATGTGTGAGGGAATGACCCTCAAAAATATTTTTAAAAATATTTTTAAAAATATTTTTTCTACATAATTATAATCTATCCCTTTTAAAATGTATACCTGAAACATGCATTTTTAAGAAAGCTATGGTGTAAAAGAATTCGAAATGGAGGGCACAATTCTGTAGCATGCTATGTATTGTAGCTCATCCGTTTATTAGTGATATGTTAAACAAAGCCCGACTGACAGTTTCCCTGCACAACATCATAACCTTTATGTGATATTGTTGCTGAAATTTTTCAAATGATATTGATACATCCAAAACAAATAGGAAAAGGAAAAAAATCAGAATAACTACATACCGTTTACTAATTGATGTAAGTAACTATCGGTGTGATTATAACAAATCTGAACCAGCAAACCAAATGCACTGCAGTCAGCCAAAGTCATGAAGTTTCCGAATAAGTATTTTTTCTCACCTAAAAGTAGAAATCACCAATGAAAATTGTCATTAAATTTTTACAAGCAAGATAATGTTTGAAACTGAATAACAAATTTAGATTAGGTGGGAAAAGCTTGATCTGTTGCAGAATTCAATTCGAAAAGTTGAAAGACGTACAAAGCTGCAATCATGGCTACCAATTAATATAAGACAATAATATGGCCAACTGGCCAATAGAAGTAGAAAGATCTAGATGTCTAGCATTTCAAATAATTCCAAATGATGAAGCCACGTATATTTGTCATCAGTAACAGACAACTTTGAATAATAGATTTAAACGTTGGGTGACTTTGAATTCTGTAATTTCCAGGACTTTCGACGTAAGATAATTTTTTGTCCAATTACTGTTTTCCATCTGACTCTCACTCTTTGTAAATTGATTCAAAGCAAACATGCTAGATATACTGATAAATTGTTATATAAAAATGTTTTGCCGTCTCTGATCTATGTGAATACTTCTGAAATGTAATCTGTAAAAAACTTCCTGTCAGCCTCACAACTCTTGAGTAGATACGAGTGAGGGCGCGTGGCTTAGTGGTTAGGGCATTCGGCTCATGATCGTAAGGTTGTGAGTTCGATTCCCGGCGACGCGTTGTGTCCTTGAGCAAGACACTTTATTTCACGTTGCTCCAGTCCACTCAGCTGGCAAAAATGAGTTGTACTTGTATTTCAAAGGGTCAGCCTTGTCACTCTCTGTGTCACGCTGATTATCCCCGAGAACTACGTTAAGGGTACACGTGTCTGTGGAATGCTCAGCCATTTGCACGTTAATTTCACGAGCAAGCTGTTCCGTTGATCGTATCAGCTGGGACCCTCGTCGTCGTAACCGGCGGAGTAGATACGGCACTCCACTTTTCTGCCGTGATTGAGATAAGAAAACAGGTTAAATTTATTTCTTTAACACTTTGGCCTTGTTCAGAATTCTGCTTATTTTAATTGTAATTGGCTGTCCTTGAAACCCTCTATGATCACTTTCGACAGGATATCAAAATGGAATTTGTTTTAACGCGAAGAAAATCTTGAATTGACAGTAAGCATTTAGAAATTATAATTATTGAAATATAATGTAACTTCACAGTGTCTGGAATTTGGTTTAAAACATGTTTTTCTAAGATACACGCCCAGTTGTCTAACATATTCATTTGCTGAGGTTAAAGAAATTGTTTCTACAATATGTGTTTCCTAACAACCCTTTTCACGGAAGCCTATTCTTCATAATGAGAGTAGCAACCGTCCATAACACGATGATCTTTGGCAAAGAGTGGCAGATACTGGAGTTCGTGTCATATTATTGGTTCTGTGCAATGCTCAAACCTAAGATACTTAATTCTCAGATTATTTCAATTAACAGTCTTATTATCTTGTATTCAATAAATTCCAGTAAAATGTTAGAAGCAGTCAGAACTGAACACTCTTCTTTTGTATCTATTACGTAATTATTTTTTTTCTTTCTTTTTATTCGGCACAGATATCTTGCATTTATGAGGAAAGCGTGGCGTCCATGCTATTACCAAGATAATTAGCAATGTAACTGAAGTGAAATACCTTCAACCAAAGATTAAACCCACATCTCGGTCTTATCTTGCCAAGAGCTTATCTCTTGCTGCATAACGCTAAACAATAAATTATTAATTTGTATTCAAAATAGAAATGAAATGATTTGGGAACCGATTAAGAAAACAAGTATAAAATGTACAAACCTAAAAAGTCGGATAAAGCAGTTAAGTCTGTCTTTGCAATGCTTTTTATTTCTTCCCATGTGTGGAGACCTATTCCGTGTCCAGATGATTTTCGCATAAGAGACTTTGTGATTAAATAAGTAAATACGACATTCACTTTTAAAGCTTGGAAAAATTTTGGTTTCCGTTCGTATTTCCAACGGGACAAAAGTAGGCACCTAATTAAGAAACGAATTCATTAATTATATTTACTCGATAAGGGTTAGGTTATCGTAATTTCTTTTTTAACGTTCATGATTAACAAAAATAGGAAAATTCAAGATCAGGTGTCTTAATTAGATTAAGTTAATTTGTTTAATGGGACATTGCCGTTTTCTATCAGCAGTCGCTACAGGTGTACCAGTGTGGTAAGAGGTTTGCTTCCCAACCACATGGTTCTGGGTCCCGTTTTACTGCCTGGCACCTTAGGACCGACAAAAGCTTGTGAGTGGATTTGAGAGACGGAAACTGGAAGAGGTCCATCGTGTGTGTGTTTGTGTGCTGACATCGCGAGATTGAAAAATGATTGTCAGTGTCATACAACTAGTGCCACTCACTTCCAATATTCTGCGAGAGCATGTCTGCTCACGATGAAATATCACTTTGTTTTGAAACAGGTGAGGATTGGCAACAGGTAGGGCATCCGGCCGTAGAAAACCAGTCTCAAGCTCCGTCCGACCCATGCAAGCATAGAAAAGCGGATGGTAAAATGATAATGAATCGAGGAAATTATAAAATTTCTTTACTTGATATCAATAACCATAACAAAAAAATAACAGCTTTTAAATTCAACTTTCGTAAGTGTATAAACGATGTAAGCTTTCACAGAATATTATTTTTGTCTACTTCGTCTCAGTAGGAGAGGTCGCATCTAGAGCATCATCTATCACGGCTTAAACACAAAACAATGAAGCGCAAAGATGAAGTGATGAAACCATAAAGAATCTTGTACGGCTCATATTCGCCTAAGCTTTGTCTACCATCTTATTTACGGTAGCTAACAAATTAATTTCTTTTCCCTCGCGAAAGTTTGCATATGTTTTCATCTTACAAAGGAAAATACTCACCAGGTTGTATTTTCTTCTATCATTACTTGGAATGCTCGAGATAAAGAACGTTCATAGGGGGACAATTTTTCGTTCAGATCCACATTAAAACTGTTATTTAAATAATCGATACAAAACTGCGTGTCTTCAACCACCACTCCATTATGTTCAATCCAAGGTAGTTTACCTTTAGAAGACAGTTGGCGAATGTGTGATAGCTGGAAAAAATCAAGAGCAAAATATAAAATTCCAATCAACTAGGCTCAATTTTTTTGAGCCAGACTACACATAACTACACATCTACACCAAACAGTTTTCATATATAAAATCAAAATACGCTTTAAAAACAAAATATATTTAGTGGTGGAGTATTGTGTTTGTAAATCCTCTAATCAAATCAGCTTTTCATTGGGGCTGGCCAGATTGGAACAATCTCGAGTATAACCAGCCGAAATTGCAAAGATAATCTGGAACTAGACTGAGGAAAGAAAACTCCAAATGGCCCGGCCTTGTTTTTTTTTTGGTCCCTTTCTTTTTCATCTGCCTGGATGTTTTGTAGTCCCTTTTCTGTATCATCTGACTGTCTGGATGTTTTGCGGTCTTGTTCCATTTTTCGTATTCCTTTTTATATACATATGACGGCGAACTTACACTTTGGTCTCTTATATGTAAGTACATATATATGTGTGTGTGTGTGTGTGTGTATATATATATATAAGCAATAATAAATCTCTGAACAAGGTATAAACAGTAGCTGCAGGACAATGTGAAGTATATTTGCCACTTAAATGTGGCTAACCACTAAGGGTGGGTGCTACTGTAGCTTGTAGCCCCAGGAGAATATATATATATATATATATATATATATTATATATATATATATATATATTATATATATATATATATTTGAATGTATGTGTATATATGTGTGTGTGTGTGTGTGTTGTATGAATGTGAAACCGTCCAACCCATGTCAACATGGAAAACGGATGTTAAATGATGATGCTGACTTTCCCATGCTGGCATGGGTTGGACATGTCAATAGAAACTGGCAAATCAGAAGACTACAAACTCTGCTGTCTGTTTTTGGCATGATTTCTATAGTTGGGTGCCCTTCCTAACGCCAGCCACTTTACTGAGTGTACTGGGTGTCTTTTACATGGCACTAGCAGTAGTAACATTCAAAACAAGACTCCTCAACTGACAGGAGAGTATTATTGAGGGACAGAAAAAGGTGCTTTGCAGTAGAGGCGAAACATAGCTACCCCAGTTAAAGAGAGAGCATGAGAGTGAAGATGTGACGAGGATGCATACACCTAAGTTACAGGGAGATGTATATAGAGAAGTGAATTAGAGATGAGAGAGTCCGAAGCACCGTCCGAACGTGGCAGATGCCAGCGTCGCCTGACTGGCGTCCATGTCGGTGACACGTAAAAGCACCAAATGATCATAGCCATTTGCCAGCCCCCTCCCCCACCTGGCACCTGTGCTGGTGGCATGTAAAAAGTACCCACTACACTCACGGAGTGTTTGGCGTTAGGAAGGGCATCCAGCTGTAGAAACACTGCCAGATCAGACTGGTGCCTGGTGCAGCCTCCTGGCTTCCCAGACCCCAGTCGAACCGTCCAACCCATGCTAGCATGGAAAACAGACGTTAAACGATGATGATAATGATAAGAGTGTGAGTGCATGAGTAAGTGCGAGATTTCGAAAGGAAAATGGGAGATGGAGGGAGCGGGAATGTGAGTGGGTAGAGGTAGAAGGAGGGGATATTAGGTTGTTGTAAAGAGATTCGACAGAGACATATTGTATGAGGTAGGTTGGTGAGGAAGTGTGCGATATAGAGGAGAGGGGAATAGAAGAATATAGGGAGTAGCTAGCACAGGTAGGGGAAGGGTGGATTGTTCGGAAGATCGATTGTGGTGGAGCGTTTTGTCAGGGAACAAACTATGTAGGGAGAGGGGGTACGGGCATGAAGGACATATCATTGTGGCCTTGATTTGACTTAGCTGGACAGGTCTTCTCAAGCACAGCAAATCGCCAATTGTCTCAGCACTTTGTCATATCTGACGTGTATGGTGGCAGGGAGAAAGATGTATGATATCCTGAATAGGTTAGACATTTTCTCATGTACCAAGTGAAAAACTAATTGTTCAGAACCAGTTTTATCTTAACCAAATTTGTCTTTCATAAGTTTCTTTATGTTCTGCTTAAAACACTATCAAGAATGGGCATTTGTACACACATGTGCGCGCGCACACACACACACACACACACACACACACACACACACACACACACACACACACACACACACACACACACACACACACACACACACACACATGCTTATATACAATAATGTATCTATGTTTGGGTGTATTAATTTATATATATATATATATATATTCATATTAATAAATGTATATGATTATTTACATTCATATATATATATACATCCTGTACTAGAAGTTAAACAAACAGTCTATGAGCTAACAAAGTATTTCACATTAACTAGAATAGAGCTGAATGAAGTATTTTGCCTGGCATGCTAACTGATTGAGATAAAGTTAGGGTATTTCAACAAAAATATGTAACAAAAGGATTAAAATCACTAATTCTGATCAAAAAATGGCAGAGAAAACACCTCCTCTGATAAGGTTTTTGGAAGGGTTGTTTCAATCCTTCTGATTAACTTTCTATCCTTATTTGGCTAACAAAGCTGAGTGTTTTTTTTTTAACTATGACAATGTCAACAAATTCCACTATGGTATAGGCATAGGAGTGGCTGTGTGGTAAGTAACTTGCTTACAATCCACATGGTTCCGGGTTCAGTCCCACTACTGCGTGGCAACTTGGGCAAGTGTCTTCTACTATAGCCTTGGACCGACCAAAGCCTTGTGAGTGGATTTGGTAGACGGAAACTGAAAGAAGCCTGTCATATATATGTATATGTATATATATGTATATGTGTGTGTATATGTTTGTGTGTCTGTGTTTGTCCCCCCCACAACATCGCTTGGCAACCAATGCTGGTGTATTTACGTCCCCATAACTTAGCAGTTCAGCAAAAGAGACCGATTGAATAAGTACGAGGCTTACAAAGAATAAGTCCTGAGGTCAATTTGCTCGACTAAAGGTGGTGCCCCAGCATGGCCACAGTCAAAAGACTGAAACAAGTAAAAGAGAGAGAGAGTATGGTCATAGTGACATTTATTTCTGTTTTGCTATCCCTAAGCTCATTAATCATAAACAATAATTATAATTATATTTGTATAGTTATAATTATACAGATAATTAAATTGGGATCAGTTTTTAGTTTCCTAAAATATCCTTGCACATTTCTTAATTAAGAATCTCTTTTTCATCAATCTTTAACACTGAAATTCACCAACACTGCCTGATATAAACCAATAAAACTCCAGATTTTTCAACATATTCTGTGTTAACTTCATGTCAGATACTTGTAAATGTTTTCATTATTTTCTTTGCAGCAAATCTCTTGGCACATGTGTTACTTCTCTTCTGGTAATTTTATTACTCAAGAGAGGAAAATCTTTGAACAAGTCTTTCTGCTGATATATTACAGCTGGTCAAGATAAACATACTGACATGCAACTTCTTGCTGCTGAATTGTTGATTGTGAAAGCAAAAGAGCAAGAAATTATTTATTTAATCTCAATATCTGCATGTACATGCATATATGTGATGTGATGTGTACAATATGTAGAGATATAAAGTATGTGGATGTGAATATGTGTATGCATATATATATATATATATACATATACAAAATATGTGTAGTACTTGTATTTTAAAGGGCCAGTCTTGCTGCAATCTGTGTTACGCTGAATCTCCCTAAGAACTACATTAAGTGTGCACATGTCTGTGGAATGTTCAGTCACATTCTATTGATTGGATCAACTGGAACTCTCATTATCATAACCGACAGAGCACCAGTCATTTAGTTATACACACACTCACACTTTATATCTCTACTTACACATGTGTGAGTCTGTGCATATGTAAGTACTCATGTATGTGTGTCTAAATGTATATACATGTATTTGTATGTCTGTTTGTGTGAATCAGTGTGTATTAGAATTATAATTCAAATAATGTTACCATTTTCCTCCCTAATTCTACAAATTGTCTGGTATATAAATATAAAAATTGTTCTATTCTGGTTGCTCCCAATTTTCTGTTTAATGTCAACAATTATTACTGTCTAACCCAAATTTATAATTTTTGCATGATTTATACATATTTTGGAGGTTAGGTTAAAATCACATTTCTTTCATCATGAAATCATGGTGTAAGCCTTGCATGGGGTACAAGCATTGCTGTGTGGTTAAGAATTTTGATTACCAATCACATAGTTTTTGGTTCAGTATCATTGCACAGCACACTGGACAAGTGTCTTCTACTATAGTCCCTAGTTGACCAAAGCCTTGTGAGTGTATTCGGTGGACAGAAACTGAAAGAAGCCCCTTGTGTTTATATGTATCTGTGCATTTGTGTTTGTCCACCGGCATCATTTAAAAACCAGTTTCATTTAGTTTACATCCCTGTGATTTAACAGTTCAGCAAAGGAGACTGATAAAATAAGTGCCAGGCTTAAAGAAAAAAAAAAATAAATACTCTAGTCAACTTGTTTGACTGAAACCTTTCAAGGCAGTGCCCCAGCATGGCCACAGTTCAATAACTGAAGCAAGTAAAAGATAGTCCCCTCCTTGCTTGCTCACTGCTGCTTCATGCTCATGCTTGATGAGGTTGGGGGTCATCCTAGGTTGGTGGTCCCAGAGACATCATTATGCAGAGAGCCATCAGTGCTTTCCATCACTGGTAGTCCCATGCCAGCCCCTTTGCATCCTCCAAGATATAACAACATCAAACATAATTCATACTGTAATGAGTAACAATATCAAAATAGTAATTAATAATAAATGTTACCTCGTAAGGAATCTGACATAGTTTTAGATAGGTCTCCAGCTTCAATCGGAATGGTGACAACTCTGGTGAGCCAAGAGTTTTAAAGTGAAGAATTACTTTATCTGGTTTAGAATGGAAAACCGGTTTCCTGAAAAGTTAAAATAAAATGAAATTTTTTTTAAAAATCAAGATGGGAGATGGTTTGCAACAGAATTTAGACCACTAAGATTACAATTATTACTTTCATCATCATCATCTTCATAATTAAGGTAAGCTAGTTATAACAAGAAGTTCATTTACCGGACAGACTTTCAGTATAAAATAATGATGTCACATGAAAATATAAAAACAAGTAATCAGATTTATTTTTATAAGTTATGTAAAAGAGAGAGGAGCAGCACCCAAGTGATTTCTGGCCCTTTCAGTGTGGGTAAGAGTTATGCACTTGTTGTCTATAAAGAATAGGAATTTAGTAGCTGTGACATATCTTTTATTTTGTACTTGTTTCAGTCATTGGACTGCAGCCATACTGGAGCACCTCCTTCAAGTGTTTTCATCAAACAAATTGTCCCCAGTATTTAGTTTTAAGCCTGCCAGTTAATCTGTCTGTTGCGTTTGCCAAACTGCTAAGTTATGTGGCATAAATAAACAACAACCGGTTGTCAAGCAGTGGTAGGGGACAAACACAAAGACCCCCCTCTCTCTCTTTCTCTCTACATGATGGGCTTCTTTCAGCTTCCATTTACCAAATCTACTCAAGAGGCTTTGACCAACCCAGGAAAGACACTTGCCCAAGGCGCCATACATTGAGACTGAACACGGAACCATGTGGTCGGGAAACAAACTTCTTACCAAGTGTATTAGTGACATAAATCAAACTGATTACTAACTGGAAAGTGAAACATGTCCACAAGTGTGATTCAATGATGTCTGTCAATCCTAATGGTGTTCAAACTAGATGAGCTTTCCAAAGTGGAATGAAATAAAGCCTCTATGTTAAGACATTCACCACTCAATCATGAAATAATGATAGCTTTAGCGAGTGCATCAAATACTTTTTTTATGTCATCATCATCATCATTTAACGTCCGTTTTCCATGCTAGCATGGGTTGGACGGTTTGACTGGGGGTCTGGGAAGCCAGAAGGCTGCACCAGGCTCCAGTCTGATCTGGCAGTTTTTCTACAGCTGGGTGCCCTTCCTAACGCCAACCACTCGTCAGTGTAGTGGGTACTTTTTATGTGCCACCGGCACAGGTGCCAGGCGAGGCTGGCAACGGCTTATGTATATTTTGTTTTCCAACTTCTATGCATGCATGTCACCCCCCCCCACTCATCCTCTTACGTTCATAAGCATATTTATGTGTGTTGAAAGTGGATATTATTTTCATACAAAGCAGCAGTGCAGCAAAATTAGTAGAGACTAGGACATGATGCCTTACGGTAATTAGCTTCATTTCATTATGTTCTGAGCTCAAATCTTGCCTTGATCAATTTTTACCTTTTATCCTTCTGAGGTCGATAAAATGAAGAGCTATTCATGTAGTGCAAGATTTTAATCAAGTATACACCCTTCTAAAATTTGTAATCATTATCTTAAATAACATTTACCAATGAATTCATGTCAATATTGTCTTCTTCAGTAACTCAAGGACAATCATTGCACATATTAAGGAAACACATTTGTATTCTATCAATCCAAGTCACAGCAACATACAATTAGAACTTTTAAAATCACTACAACTGAGGCTAGCCCTCACAATCATTAACGTTCTCTTCTAGCAATTTCATGCCTACAACATAACAAAGACTGTATCACAATGACTAGGCTTCTTAAAGGCATGAAAATATTGTAGCTCCTCGAATTTGTTAACTCTTTACATTGCTCGAGACCAGTGGCGGTTCGTGTATAGACACTGCGGAACTGCAGCACCCTGTATTTCCACTCGATATTATCGATAACATTCAATATAATGAGTCCTCTTTTCCTTATATTCTTTCTTTATACTTGTACGTTATATAATCCTTAAGCTTAATGTCTGTAGCCATCCCCTAGTTTATGAAAAAATACAAAAATCCTTGAATAGAACTGTGCGCTTCACACTTACAGCAGCACAGTGTTTGGCTGTTGTGCACATGCTCACATGTCTGAGATAGGAGGCTCTACGCTAGGGAAAGAGAACATTGTCGTTCATGCAGTGCCAACCCTAGTGTGCTGGTGAAAGGTAGTGTTTCTTTTTGACTCCGTGTGTGCTGTGCTTAAAAACGTGTTTATATTCTTGAATGTGATAATGTGTAGAATGTGAAAGTGTAGAATTAAATTATTATCCTGCCTCCAGCTACAGTGTTGCTGCCAGGATTTGATAAATAGGGCAGATCCACCCCTCCCACTTATTTTGTGATTTGGGGGCGATCTTTGAAAAACAAGGGGGAATTCGCGGTGGTGTTCAATGAACAAATTATACATAATATCCGGCAGTGGCTAAAACGAAAGCGATCAAGTTTATGTATAAAATTTCTTTTTATATGCTTGTTTCCTTTTACACAATATTAAAACAATGGCTAAGAATTTTCTGAAGCAGCTCCCCCACTAATTTTATCTACGAGCCGCCACTGCGCAAGACCCTTAATGAAATGTTTCTCCAAGGTCCTGGGCAGTGCTGTAGCTGCTGAAGATGCGACATGACCATATCCGGGACAAAAGCATAGGACTGATTATCATAAAGCCAATCACTAACACTCTTAAGCCTCTGGACCACTGGTATGCGATCTTTTCGCTCTTTCTTTTCTGCATCTACTACTGGGTGATCCTGACCTTCAGAGATGGTTCACTAACTCACTCGTCTTTTTTTCTCCTCTCAACAACCATATTGTGTCTGCACTAACAACTATTCCTAATTCTTGCTCAGAACGTCAGCCTTCTGGAATTTCTTCCCTGTCCATGTTTTTCTAGCAGTCATCGACTTTTAGTCATCCAAGAGAAACATCAACTGCAAATAATGATAAATGAATAAAATAAACCAAAACTGTTCAGGAGCTTTATCGAACATTGGTTCATTGTTGGAGGCATCGTTTTTGTTTTCATCTCAATTTGTAAGGTTGTTCTGGAAAGAACCATCCTTTGATGTTTCTATTTTAAACTGGTGTCACGATGTTAAGCACTCTGGAACATTTTGTGAAATGCCAGTCGATGTAATTGACCATAATCTAGAAGGAAGTGGCCCAGCATGGCTGCAGTCCAAAGACTGAAACCAATAAAAGAATAATGTTACTTTAGAAGACGTTTTGGCTTCAAGTAGCATAATTCAGTTTGTTGAAGCAGTATAGCAAAATACTTCTTGTTGAATTGTTGTACACCAGCGTTTTCCTAATGTCTCTAGCGAGGTTGTCTTTGAGAACTTTTCTAGATGGAAAATGTAATGATAGGACTCTGTCGAGAAAGTGCCTGAAGACTCTACCCCTGCGACCCTCACAGGTACAATGGGCAGAGAAGATGGATGGATGGATAGATGGATACCGATTAACAACAAAATTGATTGCTCAGCGTACTTGAGCTTGCAAATATAAACCTCGCTTTTAATGACTCAGTGTATCCCTAAGTGATGCGAACTGAGAAACAAGGATTCTGTACATCCTCTCATTTAAGATGCTTCTCTGAATGAAATGCAAATTATACGCAAACATGACATCATGATGGTGATTTATGAGTTGGAAACTGAATTTTTTTTCACTTAATTTGCTTCAAAATTTACAGTATTCAATTAATGACGGATTTAATAAATAATTAGACGGCCAGCTCCTGGAACTGAACTAAACATTCCAAATAAACCTTAATGTAAACTAAATTCACATTACATTATTTTAACTGTGCAATTAGCCTCTTTGTAATTAGAAATAGTCAAATATAATTATAATAAAACCTATTCAGCTATAATTATTCAAAGTTTGTGTCAGTAAGGTCCTCAATACCACGATAACTAACAAATAATAATAATTGTGGCAAACAAGAAAATAATAATAATAATATACAAAATAGGAAATCGTAATTGAATGACATTGTTGGGAGTCTCAACATACTTTACCTCCAAATGTTAACATATTATATCAATTTATAGGAAAATTAGTTTAATTTGCAGCAAAAAAAAAGATCAATTGTCGTCAATAAATACAAAAATATAAGAAAATAAAAGATATACAGTATAGCTATACATCTTGTAATTAACTCATGTCCTAAAGTAACCGAGTCAAAGTATAAACGATCATTATAATAATTTGTTGTAGAAATTAGTGTCTGTAATTAAATCATAAGAAAACATTACAATAATATGAATTGTTCTCATTTGAAATTGCTCTATCTCTTTTCTCATTTCCTTCTTATCCATCCCTGCTTGTGAAGAATGGTTATGTAGAATGATGGTGTGCGTTGCAATCTAACGGAATAATTACAAAGTAATGCGATCTTCTCAGTTTGCAATTAGATGGACCATCATTAGAAGTTAATTAATGTTTCTGGAGCCACAGTAAAACGGTCTTTGACGGGATTCGAAACTGTCAATCTTTCGATCGTTGGCTCAGAACTCTTATCAACTCTGAAACACTATATTTAATTCTTTATTGCCCACAAGGGGCTAAACATAGAGGGGACAAACAATGACAGACAAAGGGACTAAGTCGATTACATCGACCCCAGTGCGTAACTGGTACTTATTTAATCGACCCCGAAAGGATGAAAGGCAAAGTCGACCTCGGCGGAATTTGAACTCAGAACATAACGGCAGACGAAATACCTATTTCTTTATTGCCCACAAGGGGCTAAACACAGAGGGGACAAACAAGGACAGACAAACGGATTAAGTCGATTATATCGACGCCAGTGCGTAACTGGTACTTAATTTATCGACCCCGAAAGGATGAAAGGCAAAGTCGACCTCGGCGGAATTTGAACTCAGAACGTAGCGGCAGACGAAATACCTATTTCTTTACTACCCACAAGGGGCTAAACACAGAGGGGACAAACAAGGACAGACAAACGGATTATGTCGATTATATCGACGCCAGTGCGTAACTGGTACTTAACTTATCGACCCCGAAAGGATGAAAGGCAAAGTCGACCTCGGCGGAATTTGAACTCAGAACATAGCAGCAGACGAAATACCTATTTCTTTATTACCCACAAGGGGCTAAACACAGAGGGGACAAACAAGGACAGACAAACGGATTATGTCGATTATATCGACGTCAGTGCGTAACTGGTACTTAATTTATCGACCCCGAAAGGATGAAAGGCAAAGTCGACCTCGGCGGAATTTGAACTCAGAACGTAGCGGCAGACGAAATACCGCTAAGCATTTCGCCCGGCGTGCTAGCGTTTCTGCCAGCTCGTCGCCTTTCTGAAACACTTTATTCACACAGCTGCATTCGTCTGCTTTAAGACCGTGTTAAAATCGTCAACTGCTTGCTGTTTGTTGATATTAAAGAGCAAATATTTTCCTTAATTTGTTGAGGAAAGGAAGATGTTTATTTTAGGGAAATGAACAGATGGTACGAGTGTACGTCGGTGCAAGGTGTGTGTATGTGTGTGTGTTTGCGTGAGCGTGTGTGGGTGTGTTAAATAGATTTTGAAGAGGGGTGGAGCTAAAAGGAAAGTAGATATTATAGTCACATTAAAATGAACAAAACGGACGTTAAAAGGTGTGGGTTTCCTGATGTTATGGTGTGTGCGTCTGTGTGTGATCTGCAAACCGAGGTAGATATATCATCCAATAAATTGCAGTTTGAGAGTTTGTTATTAACCCTGCAAATAGTATATATTCAGTATTATTGATATCACCGTGACCGACCAGGCTATCAGATGTTGCTACACATCGCTGGTCACAATGCACTTCGCATTGTTTTAGCCTTCAAATAACGCCACCCCGCTGGCTAAGCGAGCGGGCCAACAGAAGAAAGAGTGAGAGAAAGTTGTGACGAAAGAGTACAGCAGGGATCACCACCAGCCCCTGCCGAAGCCTCGTGGAGCTTTAGGTGTTTTCGCTCAATAAACACTCACAACGCCCGGTTTGGGAATCGAAACCGCGATCCTACAACTGCAAGTCCGCTGCACTAACCTCTGGGCCATTGTGCCTCCATTATTAATATGACTATCGTATTTCACCTGCCGTTACGTTCTGAGTTCAAATTCCGCCGAAGTCAACTTTACCTTTCATCCTTTCGGGGTCGATGTAATCGACTTAAGCCGTTTGTCTGTCCTTGTTTGTCCCCTCTATGTTTAACCCCTTGTGGGTAGTAAAAAAAATAAAAAAATAAAAAAATTAATATAACGATTAAGGTAGCGAGCTGGCAGAATCGTTACCACACCAGGCAAAATATTTTGCGGCATTTCGTCTGTCTTTACTGTCTGAGTTCAAATTTCACCAAGATCAGCTTTGCCTTTCGTCCTTCCGGGATCGATAAAATAAGTACCAGTTGAGCACTGCAGTCGATGTAATCGGCTTACCCCTCTCCCACCCCAGACTTTCTGGCCTTATGTCAAAATGTGAAACTAATATTGATATATTTTGCGTTGCGGTATATTGCGTGAATCTTAAGAAAAAAATCCAGTTTCTTTAATGCGATTTTAATGACGATTTATAACATGGAATTTCTCGAAAGCAAACCCGAAAGAAGTGAGATTCTCTGGGGAATTTCCCACAATAAAAAATGTGGGCGGCTTCTTTGTTTATAGCTGGTAAGGATTAAGCGATTAAATGTTGGCGATGAGGAAAACAGCGAAGATGGGGAATTAAGGTGTAAAGCCATCTTAGCTACGTTATAGGTCTCTTGGCTAATCAATGGACATCATGAATGACCATGGAATTGCACCTAGAAAATTCCGTGTGTGTGTGAGACAAAGAGAGAGAGAGTGATGTCTAAGTGGCACGCTCTCTCTCACACACACATACAAAAATGATGTATTTATGTATGTACGTGTCCATGACGACACAATCCCTTCATTCTCTCTCTCTCTCTCTCTCTCTCTCTCTCTCTCTCTCTCATACACACGCACACATGCGTCCATTTCATATAGACGTACATACACCTTGCACTTTCTCCTGTCTTTCACTTTAAAACAAAAGTAAATAAATAAATTATGGAAATTAACGAACAATCAAATGGTCCCCGTATGATCGAATTTTGACAGTTCTGAGGGGCATACCGAAAGAATGCCTCCTCGCTTGAGGCGGGTTAAAAAACTTTCAATTTGTTCAGTGTTATCAATGATATTTAAATTAACCCTTTAGCATTTAAACCGGTCATATCAGGCCAGAAGTACTCTACCCGTTCTATGTTCAAACTGGCCAGATCTGGTCTCTCACACCAACCCTACAATATCGTTTTAAAAATTAACAGCTACCTCATCAAAATCTCATAGCTACAAGATAATGCATGATTAGTTCAAAACAATGTGGATAAAAAAGCATTAATTTTGGTAGAATAATGCAAACACTAAAGGGTTAAATATCTGTCTCAACGAATGTAATCTTTTATCGAACTCACGACCAATAAAATACCCACTGGGCACCACAGATAGATACTAAATGTATCTTCGTTTTTCTTATGGTAAAATTGTAAAAAAGAGTTTGATGGTGGAGAAAGAATTTCATCATCATCATCACCACACTTCATACACTAACATTGGTAAGTAATTCTTTCTCCGCCACTACTAAGCTTTACTCTTTTACTCTTTTACTTGTTTCAGTCATTTGACTGCGGCCATGCTAGAGCACCGCCTTTAGTCGAGCAACTCGACCCCGGGACTTATTCTTTTGTAAGCCCAGTACTTATTCTATCGGTCTCTTTTTACCGAACCGCTAAGTGACAATTTTATCGGAAGAAAAGAGAAAGTTCATTTAAAATCGATCTGTTGTGCCTAGTAAGTGTTTTAATGGTTGTGAGTTCGGTAAAAATAAAATTACACCTGTAGACAGGGGCGGACTGAGCCATCGGTCAATCGGACACTGCCCGAGGGCCCGGGGCTCTGAGGGACCCGCTCACTACGTGTTAAATCCACGGATATCAATGCTAAGGGGCCCGGTAAATAGTTATGCCCGAGAGCCCTTAATACTCTCAGTCCACCCCTTCCTGTAGGTATTAACTTTAATTCAATTGTTATTAATAACATTCAACAAACTGGAAGCCCTTAGACCTGGCTCAGGCGAGGAAATATATAGTGCCTTAATACAATGTTTCGTAATTTTTTTTCAGACGTTATGATGTAGTTTAAGGAAGATTTGGCTGCTATTTCTAGCATATCGAGATACCATTGTTGTCAGTGCTGCTCCTTATACAGACGCAGGTGCAACATACAATACGAGGTTTCTGATTAGTTAAAATTACGTAACTTTAAATGCTTATAAATTTTTTATTATAATCTTTATATATAAAAGTAAGGTTGTGTGTCTGTCTACTCCGATTTAGATTCCTAACTACTCCCACATTTTGCGGTGCAGTTTAACCAAAACCGGGTATCTTATAGTCGTGATTCATATCGAGCCCTTCTGGGTATTAGCGCGCGTCTACGATGAGTCTACGATTTTAAAAATAATTTACCATCATTTTTTTCCATTTTAATGCATATTTTTTAAATGTTAGGGAAGTAACTCTCTAAAAATGTCTACGATAAGTCAACGATTTAAAAAAAAATTTACCATCATATTTTTTCCATTTTTAATGCATTTTTTGCTATTCTTTGGCTATAACTCTCTAAAAATGCTTTATAGTTATTTCCCTTACAAACCCGAGCAACGCCGGGCGATACTGCTAGTTTTTAATAAAAGTCAATATGATTTTCATCAGCATGCAAAACTACTTTGATGTAGAAAATTTGAAATATTTCATGTGGTTGAAAGAAATTTAACAGGTTGTTAAGGCGGCGAGCTGGTAGAAACGTTAGCACGCCGGGCGAAATGCTTAGCGGTATTTCGTCTGCCGTTACGTTGTGAGTTCAAATTCCGCCGAGGTCGACTTTGCCTTTCATCCTTTCGGGGTCGATAAATTAAGTACTAGTTACGCACTGGAGTCGATTTAATCGACTTAATCCGTTTGTCTGTCCTTATTTGTCCTTTCTGTGTTTAGCCCCTTGTGGGTAGTAAAGAAATAGATATTTCGTCTGCAGCTACGTTCTGAGTTCAAATTCCGCCGAGGTCGACTTTGCTTTTCATCCTTTCGAGGTCGATAAATTAAGTACTAGTTACGCACTGGGGTCGATATAATCGACTTAATCCGTTTGTCTGTCCTTGTTTGTCCTCTGTGTTTAGCCCCTTGTGGGTAGTAAAGAAATAGGTATTTCGTCTGCAGCTACGTTCTGAGTTCAAATTCCGCTGAGGTCGACTTTGCCTTTCATCCTTTCGGAGTCGATTAAATAAGTACCGGTTACGCACTGGGGTCGATATAATCGACTTAATCCCTTTGTCCTTGTTTGTCCCCTCTATGTTTAGCCCCTTGTGTGCAATAAAGAAATAAGAAATTTAACAGGTTGACCTGGGGCTTAGCAATAACTAATGATGATGAGAAGTAAGACACTGATGGAATTCAGATAATTGTTATTTCCAATATCGTCTTTTATCGTGAAATCGTACACTGAGAGACGATCGCGATTTTTATTCCAAGAAAAAAATTGCGTCTTTCTGAAGCAGTTTTGGAAAAGATGCCGGAGAAAAGGCAATGAAAGGAAAACAGAAATAGAAAACGGGGATACGAAATGTGACAAAAAATATATATAATAAAACAAATAAAGGAAATTTAAATTAATGCAAAACATAAAAAATAAAAAACATTTTTAAAATAAAAAGGAAATAATTGAAAAAGAAAAAAAGAAAAAATAATTTAGAAGAATAACGCAAAAGATGAACATACACACACGAGGGAAGAATGACAGCAAAATAGGAAGACAGCTTGAAAAAGGATCGATGAAAAATATTTTGTTTTGTTTTAAAATGTATCAGGATATTTACCTTCGGGTTAATTTATGATATAGAACAAAAACCGAACCAACAAATGCGGTGAAGAAGAAAATTGTACTAATCTCTACTGCCATGAGTGGGAAATTATTGTACGGAATAAAAATAAATCCAGATATTACGATCTTAGTTTGACAATCTTTTGTCCCCAAGTGGGTAAGAAGTAAAAAATAAAATCTATATAAGTAGAAATTTCGCTGCGAAATCTATAAATAGAAATTTCATTAACGCACATTTACTTCACAGTGAGAGGAGTGTCAACCAGCAGGACGGCATGAAAATGTATAAAAAGCTGAAAAAACACAAAGGAAGTTTGATTCTGGTGACTGGTGTCAAAAGATTGAAGAAGGCGTGTGATGTCCGCTGTGTGGAGAACATATAGGAAACCCCTGAAAGCGTGCTTAAACGAATAACATTACAGTTTCCACACCCATTTTCCTCTTATTTCCTTGATATTTATTATTGCTCTAATCGGATCAGAACATACCACATGAGGCGTGGTACTTACAAATGCCCGTTTTTTTGTTTTGTTTTTGTTTTTCTCCAATTGAGAATTAAATAAACCACTCCTTTTCTTGTGTTACCCGGACATTAGGAAAATTGGTCTATTCGAAATTATTTCCAAACCAACACACTCCCATAGAAATAAGATCACCGTTCACTTTTTAATAAGCTTTCACATAATATATCCTTTTCTACTCTAGGCACAAGGCCGGAAATATTTTTTTTTGGGGGGGGGAGGGTGCCAATCGATTAGATTGACGCCAGTACGCAACTGGTACTTAATTTATCGACCCCGAAAGAATGAAAGGCAAAGTCGACGTCGGCGGAATTTGAACTCAGAACGCAAAGACAGACGAAATACCTATTTCTTTACTACCCACACGGGGCTAAACACAGAGAGGACAAACAAGGACAGACAAACGGATTAAGTCGATTATATCGACCCCAGTGTGTAACTGGTACTTATTTAATTGACCCCGAAGGGATGAAAGACAAAGTCGACCTCAGTGGAATTTGAATTCAGAACGCAAAGGCAGACGAAATACTTGCTAAGCATTTCGCCCGGCATGCTAACGTTTCTCATTTCTTTATTGCTCACAAGGGGCTAAACATAGAGGGGACAAACAAGAACAGATAAAGGGATTAAGTCGATTAGATTGACCCCAGTGCGTAACTGGTACTTAATTTATCGACCCCGAAAGGATGAAAAGCAAAGTCGACCTCGGCGACACATTGAATAATATAGTCCTAGATGCACTGTGTATGAAAATAATACAGAATTAATCAGAATTTGGATGCCCTTCATCGCAAGGCTACTCAAACAGAACTGTCCGGGTTTTAATCAAAAACTTTGCTCCAAGTGCTTCGTCCGAACTTTCAAGATCAGAACTGCAGATTTCAAGAATTACTTTCTTGCCTGTGTTTCGCTACAGGCATCAACCTGCAGAGGTTCAATGTGAATATAAATCACATCGACCATACTATTTTGGCGGGACTGGTAATAGCTTTGGCAAATCTAGTGTTGTTGGAGGAAAAAGCGCATAGCAGAAAATGGACGAAAATGGACACATGATGGTAATGGCAACGTTGGAAGTATTGTATCGACGTCGCAGCATTGAAATAATCGCTAACTTTCAGTATCATTTTACAGCTGAATTATAGTAACCTGCGACATCGTGCTTCATGTATGATATGGAAGGGGAAAAGGCCAAGTTTGTAATATTTAAGCACTAAACTCATTGATTATAAATTTACATCCAATGCAGTATGGTATGTAATTTCAAGTATTTCGATTCACTAGCCTTTGCTTGTGGGCGGGGAATAGTTACCAGATCTTTTGCGAATGGTGTCCGCGAAGCTGAGTCGTCTTATCCTGGGTGACATTAATCTCTCATGTTAACGTCTCAAAATTCAAAACTACACACCAACTGTGTGTGTGTGTGTGTGTGTGTGTGTGTGTGATACTTTCAATAAGAATCTAAAATTTAGCCTCTTGTATCTTATGATCCAAATATCCTTATTACTTTTTCCAAACAGATGATTTCACTGGATACAAAATATTTAAAATTACTTCAACTTACAGAAAGCAAGGACGAGCTTATACTCTTGTTTGAGCGTCGAAATATGCATTGCGGTATTTATTCTGACACTTAACGTTCTGAGTTCAAATTCCACCGAGGTCAACTATGCCTTTCATCCCTCCAGTGTCGATAAAATATAGCAGCATTTAAAAACAAGGATTGAATTAATCGGCTAACCCCGTCCCATCAAAATTGCTGTCCTTATGCTTAAAGTAGAAACAATTATTAACATGTGTTGGTTTGGCAGAAATGGCAGAGTAAAAAAAAGGCGGCGAGCTGGCAGACACGTTAGCACGCCGGGCGAAATGCTGAGCGTTATTTCGTATGCCGTTACGTTCTGAGTTCAAATTCCGCCGAGGTCGACTTTGCCTTTCATCCTTTCAGGGTCGATAAATTAAGTACCAGTTACGCACTGGGGTCGATATAATCGACTTACCGTCTGTATGTCCTTGTTTGTCTCCTCTGTATTTAGCCCCTTGTGGGTAGTAAAGAAATAGGTATTTCGTCTGTCTTTACGTTCTGAATTCAAATTCCGTCGAGGTCGACTTTGCCTTTCATCCTTTTGGGGTTGATTAAATAAGTACCAGTTACACACTGGGGTTGATGTAATCAACTTAATCCCTTTGTCTGGCCTTGTTTGTCCCCTCTGTGTTTAGTTCCTTGTGGGCAATAAAGAAATAAGAAATGGTAGAGTATCAGACTAAACGCTGAACAGAATTTAATTTCCTTTTTACATCTGTGGTTCAAATCTCGTCATGATTAATTTTATCTTCCATTTCTTTTGGTCGATAAAATAAATAAGATTTAGGAAGGGAGTTGGATCAATTTAATCCGTTACATAATCTCATCTTCATAAATATTTGAGCTTGTGACAATTAATAACATATACAAAAAGTTAAAATGGTGCACACAACAAAATACTGTTCTACATTTGAGATGGAGCTACTACTATCTATATACACATTCTAGATCGTACCCCCATAGAAGTCACCCAAGTGATTGACAAGTACTTGACTGGTACTTAAATAATTGCTAGGTCCTTCTCCATGACAGTTCAATCTTTGGTCTACAGACTTGCAATCTTCTCACTCTGCCTTTTCCATTGTTAGTTACAACAGAAGCTTCTGGACTTCAGAGCTGGCCTGTTCGTATTATATATCCACTTAACCCCATACCTAACTCTACTGTCCTTCTGGAGTCATCTATAATGTGTCCCCAACTGGTGAAGTACTATCTGTGATTCAAGAAAAACTAGTGACAGACACCCATCTAAAAGAACGCACTAATATACCAATAAGAAACCTGATGGAAATGTTGACCTTCCGTGTAGAAATGACCTAGTTCAGTATGGACACTGATATATATCGACAAGTAGAGGGTTTAGCTATGGGTTCGCTATTATCACCAATACTAGCCAAAATATACGTGGAATACTTTGAAAATTTGGCTTTAGGATCAACACCACTAAAACCAACCCTATGGATGCGATATGTTGATGACACCTTTATTCTCTGGCCCCACCAGGAAGATGTCCAAGTACTGTTAGATCATGTGAACTCAATAAAGCCATCCATACAGTTCACAATGGAAAAGGAAAAAGACAATCAACTAGCATTCCTGGACGTATTAATAACACGCACCAAGTATGGATTCAGGACATCCGTATACCGCAAGCCGACCTTCACTGGACGATGCCTCAACTTAAATTACCACCATCCATACAGTGTAAAGAGAGAGATTGCTCAGTGCCTAAAATATCGAGCAAAGAATATAAGAAATGATCAAGCTAAGTAACAATCTATTAAGTAACAACTACCCCCAAAACATACTATCCACCCCAATTATGATGAAAAGAGGGGATGAAACCGATAAACTGTCCACAGTCTGTCTACCCTATGTGCAAGGCCTCTCCGAAAAGATACAAAAGATATGTGGCCCAAATGACATTAGTACAGTATTCAAGAGTAATACAACACTGCGTAAATATCTTCTTCGAGTAAAACCACCAATAGAAGAGAATATGACCAAAGACTGCGTGTAGTCCATCCCATGCAGCTGTGGTAGGTTATATAAAGGTGAAACATGCCGCCCCCTCGAAATAAGGGTAGACGAACATCACAAAGCTGTGACACGAGATACTGATAAATCCAGTATAGCTGATCATGCATGGAAAAATGGAAACCACCTCCCCTTGTGGGATGAAGTCAAAATAATAGACGGAGAACACCACTGGAAAATACGAAAACTAGCTCTTTCTCACTGGCTCTTTCGTGGGTATGCATAGTAAGTGGCCAAGCATCTTAGGCCATCTTACGGCGATGTTATTCCTCTCGGTCTTTTCAGAGTACAGAGAACCAGTTCAAGTACCTTTCTAAACTGAAGATCACGCAATGTGGAACTCAAGTCACAAGAACATTAATTTAGTCTAAATACTCAAATAGCTCGTGAATCCATGCCTCTCCAGTTCTAACCATTGCTGACTTCTTCTGGAGAGATTTAGTGAAAGAGAAAAGAAGAATCGACCTCAGTACTTGACTGGTACTTTATTTATCGACCCATAAATATATGGTTGACTAGGTGAGATTGAAACTCGGTTTACAGAGAACCGGAATAAGACCGTTCTAGCCTGAAGAATGCAATGGTATTAAACTTTCATCACAAGAAAATTGAGAAATTGAGTTTAAATAGTCTACAACATATATAGTACATTTCCATCTTCTCCTTTGCTAGTGATAGCAAGATCGAATTATTCGCAAGGTGAGGGGCATAGTAATCTACTTGAGTTTATTTTACCAACTCCACAAGAATCTATAGTAGGGAAAGGAGGTCACTTCCAGCCTCAACACTGAATTCTCCTATGAGGACAAGTTTGTCAATATGATGAACTTCTGCAATGACTAAGTATATCTAGTTGTAGAATTTGTCAGTTTACTGCTCAGAGCAGGGTATGGTCGGAGCATAGCAATTCACAAATGTGATAGAGGAATTTTTCAAGCTGAATAATAAGTTTCATGATACGATCATTGACATTATTTTGAAAGGACTGGGATTTAACAAGATCTGATTTAACGGCAACACTTACAGTTAATTTGGCTGTGTTCTTTACTTTTAGCCATCCAGAAAGATGCATAACCACACCAAATTTTACTTTGGAAGTTCCAGCCAGTTGAGTCTCGTTGAGTACAGTGATTCAAATGCTGCACTTGCAAAGACCACGCTAAATGAGTGTTATCCTACATTCTGGATACATTGAAACTCCGACGTCTGGCAGCTGACTTGGCAGACATCCATAAAATTATTAACCATTTTACTAACAATAACTCTGAGCACCTTTTCAAACTCCACCTGTCTAACACCCGTGGACATGTTTACAAAGTCAGAAAACAGCACAGCTCCCATGACTTTCGGAAACATTTTTTCACGCTAAGAGTTGCTGAAGCATGGAACAAATTGCCAGCATCAGTTGTTAGTTGTCGGAGCACTGCATCCTTCAAAACTTCCATGCTTCTCGAGATTCGCCAACACTACACCTGATTTTCTCCCCTCCATACGCACGCAAGCATGCATCTGACTCATTCACTGTTCACTTCCCAGACATTTGTACATTACTGCATATGCTTTATACGCGCTTTTGACAAGTTGTGGTGTACCTGAGCACTGTATACAATAATTCATATCTATATATATATATATATATATATATATATATATATATACACACATGCTTAAATATATACATTACTCTTACACACATTCAATCTACTCGCCATTTATACCACCACGACACTGGACACACACACACACTACTACTCAACACACGCTGGCACGCTACATACGCCCCCACCCCTTCCCCTCCCTCCCTCCTTCTTCTTTTCTTACTACTGACCTTTGTCTGCTAAGTTGACCATTGTCTCGCCCTACCTCACACGCCTACACACAGACGCACACACTAACACAACATATATATTTTTTGTTTTTTCATCTCGCCTCACACACAACACATACACACACGCACACGCACACACTCACACATACACCACACATCTGTTGCGTTACCAACCTTGTCTCCACTCTTTTGCCTTTAAAAACCCACTTTGCTCTGTTTTCGTAAACATCCGCCTTTCACCATGTGCAACTCGTAAACACCAGTCGTCTTTTTTCTCTTTCCCTGTTGCCCGCTCTGGGATCTTCTTCCTTCTCTTCCTTCTTTCGTTTCCGACGAAGAGCTCCGCTCGAAACGTCATACCTCCCTGCTTCCATTTCCTGAGCGCCTATTAATAATAATACTGTAATTGTTCCATTGTTGTTGTTTTTTTTGTTTCCCGTTTGGATAAAATTATATATATATATTATATATATATATATATATATATATATATTGGATGGATCGTCCTTTCGTTCCAAGAACCAAGATTATGATGTTTCTCTGCGAGCTTGTGCAGGTTTGAAGCAAGAGCAAATAGTTTTTAGGAATCCTTTTCTTTCTTTCTTCCCGAGTTGGAAAAAGCAGTGCTCAATCTAAATAGGCCTGTTTTGTCATGACACGATCTATGAGTTCTTCGTAGGTTTCTACATTCGCCCAATGATTGCCAGTGGGTTGAGCTCAAGCGAGGGACTTCAGGCGATATTCTACCTTCACTTTCCTCTTTCGCCTTCAATCCATCGCCATTTGACCAGAATGCATGTGGAATAGCGAAATGCTATGGCAGATTGTCCAGTTAAAAACTAATACTGTTAAGTCACATGATAATTGGAAAATTTTAAAATCTGAGACAAAATGAAATGCAAAAAAAAAAGGTAAAAAGTATGCACAGATGCAATGCAAATACATGTAGGTATGATTTTCACATGCACGCACACAAACAGACACCCATCCAACACACACACGTCGGCAAAGCACTCAACTTATGTAGGAATGCAATTAAATATACTTACACAAACATATATACTCATATATATACAAAGGCGGCGAGCTGGCAGAAACGTTAGCGCGCCGGGCGAAATGCTTAGCAGTATTTCGTATGCCGTTACGTTCTGTGTTCAAATTCCGCCGAGGTCGGCTTTGCCTTTCATCCTTTCGGGGTCGATAAATTAAGTACCAGTTACGCACTGGGGTCGATATAATCGACTTAATACCTATGTCTGTCTATGTTTGTCCTCTCTCTATGTTTAGCCCCTTGTGGGTAATAAAGAAATAGGTATTTCGTATGCCGTTATGTTCTGAGTTCAAATTCCGCCGAGGTCGGCTTTGCCTTTCATCCTTTCGGAGTCGATAAATTAAGTACCAGTTACGCACTGGGGTCGATGTAATCGACTTAATCCGTTTGTCTGTCCTTGTTTGTCCCCTCTGTATTTAGCCCCTTGTGGGTAGTAAAGAAATATATATACTCTTATATATACAACTAAACATATATATTATATCTATAGAAATAAAATTACATATTTCTTCTTACATAGATACATGAGAATATCAACGCGTGTGCATATGCATGTACACACACACAAATAATATAGATGATAGAAAAGTTGTAAAATCGCCTGCAGGATTCGGATGTCGTGACTGCTGAAAACAGAATAGCTGGGCTAATTACAACACCACAGCGACATCACTACCCTCAGTTACCTAAATTAGTAGTAGTCTTGAATTAAATAGCTAGAAGAATGTGAACGAGGATCTCAGTTCACACACACACACACACACACACACATTATATATATATATATATATATTATATATAAAGAGAGAGAGAGAGAGAGAAAAGGAAATGAAATGAAGAATACATGCGAGTGTGTGTGTGTGTGTTAAGGCAAGGAGCACGAAAAGAAGATAAACACAAGAGAAACAATTTTTTACAAAAGTATTTAACACTTAAAAAAGACGGGAAGGGGCCTTGGCATTTTGGACCCTAGTAGTGCTCATGGGCACACGGCACAGTTGCCCAGGGGCCCTACAGCTCTCAAAGGGTCCGATTCTAATCTATATATGCTGTGGCTTGCTGTCAATAAATAAATATTGTAGGGTCCATTGATTTGCCCGGGAACATATAACGAATGCTTCTAAGACGATTCGGGACACTAGCCATTTTATATAATATGTATGGTAC
Source organism: Octopus sinensis (assembly GCF_006345805.1). NCBI lineage: Eukaryota > Metazoa > Mollusca > Cephalopoda > Octopoda > Octopodidae > Octopus > Octopus sinensis. The sequence goes on from NC_043000.1 coordinate 133,740,296, forward strand.
ATACCATCGTGATAGATAGATAGATAGATAGGCGTAGGAGTGGCTGTGTGGTAAGTAGCTTGCTTACGAACCACATGGTTCTGAGTTCAGTCCCACTGTGTGGCACCTTGGGCAAGTAAGTGTCTTCTACCCCCAACATCACTTGACAACCGATGTTGGTGTGTTTAGGTCCCCATAACTTAGCGGTTCGGCAAAAGAGACCGATAGAATAAGTACTAGGTTTACAAAGAATAAGTCCTGGGGTCGATTTGCTCGACTAAAGGCGGTGCTCCAGCATGGCCACAGTCAAATAACTGAAAAGAGTAAAAGAGATAGATAGATAGATAGATATATAGATAGATAACGATGGCATGTAGCAATTGAAGTGAGAGGAAGAAAAATACCATTTATTAATTGATATGGCCCTTATTTTCATCATTACAGGTTATTTGTTGTTCTGCTATATATTCTGTAGATAGTTAAATTCATTTTTTGTTGGTTGGAAAAGGAAAGAGAGAAAGAGTAAAAGAGACTAAACAAGTAGAGAGAGTAAGAGCAATGTAGTCGTTGGCATAAAGGCGCTTCCTCTATCATATAAGTTGGAAAGTTTGATGTAGGTCAGAGAACAACGAAAAGCAATGAGTTTATCTTTCTTGCACTGCGTTTAACCCAAGAATGTTAGCTTAAACAATAGAACCTAACAGTGACAGTTGACCTCCAAAGTTTCTTAGTGGAAAAGGTGAGAATAATAAGGAAGAGAACTTGTAGGAAAATGTAGATTCGGTTTCGGATCCTGGATTAGAAATTTGGAAGTTATTCTTTTGTTTTTTTTATCTATATAAACGCCAAAATTCCCTCCCTTCTTTTTAAGTGCTAAACTAATATCAAGAAGTTAAAAGAGCAACAACACTTTGGAAGTGTTCTCTGGAGTTTAAAAGGCAAAGTCATCTCTAATCACAAAATTAAACGCTCAGTTATCGAATCCTACAGCAATGATCACAAGTGCTCCCACAGCTTATCCAAAAAAGTTCTTTATCCTTATACAATGCCTTTAAGGTGGTAAATTATAAATCGGTGCTGACTTTTGTTCATATTCCCAAGGGAAATTTATCCTACAATCTTCCCAGCTACCTATAGGTTGATATTGTATCTGTTTTAACAAACTCTTAAAGTTTTTCATACGTCTGCCTTTTCCCTTCCCTCCAGAACATTTTCATCTCTTTGCCTATGATTCTCTATTCTAACATTAACTTCCATTCTCGATGCATGCCTTATTATTACTAGTAGTACGAAATTTTTTAATTCCTCCATTTTTTGTATTCATAATAAATAATTAATTGTACCTATACTGAATTTACCACATACGTGGTATGTATGTTAAAACACATAAAAATAAAGGCGGCGAGCTGGCAGAATCGTTAGCACGCCGGGCGAAATGCTTAGCGGTATTTCGTCTGTCGCTACGTTGTGAGTTCAAATTCCGCCGAGGTCGACTTTGCCTTTCATCCTTTCGGGGTCGATAAATTAAGTACCAGTTACGCACTGGGGTCGATGTAATCGACTTAATACCTATGTCTGTCCTTGTTTGTCCCCTCTATGTTTAGCCCCTTGTGGGTAATAAAGAAATAGGTATGTATGTTAAAACAAACTGCATTCTTAACAATATAATTACACCACCATCACTAGTTTTTGACCAGTTCTTACTCCCTGTCCTTGGGTTAGAGGTGGGTGCCTCATCTGGGATTCCATAGTGTGTGATTCTTTTACTCCCTCCCACGGGATGCTGCAGCAAATGGGGGGGGGGTCACTGCTTCCGTAGCCGAACGGAACAAAACCCTGAAGTATCGGGACCTGACAGTGAACTATCTCTTCCAACCTGTAGCATTTGAGACATTTGAGGGGACTGGGCCACTAACTGCGAAGTTCTTGTCATCGTTGGCAACTCACCTCACCGAGATGTCAGGCGATGCCCGTGAGGGCGCTTGACTTTCAGCCTCGCCCGTAGTAATGCTGCGAACGTGTTGGCTTGCTTCAATGGGTTCCGTCGAACCTTGTGGTGTGCGACCAATTGAAGCACTTGGTACTACGTTGTTGTTTTTTTTCTTTCTTCTCTTCTTCTCTTTTTTCTCCCCCCCCCCGCGCTTTTTTCTTTTCTTTGTTTTTCTTTTGTGAAAACTTATATTACGAAAGAATCATGACTATTGTTTAGGGTTTGTATTTTAATGTGGTTTTGTATTTTTCATACATCATATACATACGTGTTATATATGTAATAAAATTACCCACTAAACTGTCACATTTTGTATGCCAGGTTATCTAGGACAAATTCCAATTTAACATTTCTTTACTAATCGCTATCAACTCTGACCCTAACTTCACTATTTATCGTAGGTAACCTATGTTTGTATTAAAAATATTGCTCTTTACGTATGTATGTCTGCTTATTTTCTTGGTCGACCACCTGCTTGGTAGCAAGGTTGTGAAGGAATGCATCTAGATTTCATCATCATCCTTTAAATCTTAAGAAAGTCTTGCGGATTTCTCCAGTCCCAGATTTCGTGATCATTTGTAGCGCATGAATGAAGGAGTTGCATTCCTTCCCTAAGAACCTACATTCTGCAATATTTTACTCCAGGCGGCCTTGTGCATATCTCGTTGCCCCAGTAATAATAGCTATGAAACTGAAAAGTGTACTTTGGGTACTGTATTTGCGAACTCCTTATTGTCCTCTTTCTCCTGTGTTTTTTCTGGCCACATTGGTGTCCAGAGGGCAGCTGATTTTCACACAATATGAATTGGCCAGTTGGTTTTAACTTGGTGACTGCTTTAATCTTTAAGTTACCCTAATATCCTTTTGATCAATCAGTCGCAATATAGTCAACTTTGTTTGTCTTTTCGATTTTCTTATTCTGTTCTAGAGTGTTGTGGTCACCGCGTTACAAGAAGAAAAGATTATTTCACAGCTGGTAGTAATGTTCTTGAAGTTTTCAGTTTTACTTTTGCACTACCTATATTTGTTGTTCGTCAATTTTCTGACTTTTATCCTTACTAAGACATTGAATTTTGCCAAGTTAATTTTTTTAAAGCCATTCGATTCTAGACTTTGCTTCCACACCTGAAATTTCTTCTCTAGTTCTGGTAGTGATTCAGCTATAAGAACAAGGTCATCAACATAGAGGAGCTCTCAGAGGCAGTCTGTCTTAAATGTTTCTGTTATTGCCTGGAGGACTTCAATGAATAGGAAGAGGTTGAGGGCTGATCTTTGGTGAACCCCTACTTGTACTCTGAATATATCGCTGTACTCGTTGCCAACCCTCACCTTACTGACTGCATCCCTGTACATGGTTTGTACAGCACTTATCAACCACTCATCTATCCTCAGTTTCCGCATTGACCACCAGGTAAGGGATCGGGGACCCTGTCAAAGGCTTTCTCAGTGTCAACAAAAGCCTAGTACAGAGGTTTATCTTTGACTAGATACTTCTGCAGCTGCCGTACCAGAAATATAGCATCAGTGGTGCTTCCCCTTGACACAAAACTAAATTGCATCTCATCTAGACTAACACTCTCCCTAATTAGTTGGGTCATAACCCTCTCCATGACTTTCATCACCTGATCCAACAATTTGATACCTCTGTAATTATTTCTTAAACATCACCTTTACCTTTGTAGCAGTTGACTATGATGTTGCTACACCAGTCATTGGGTATGACTCCTTCGTGTACCACCTGATTAACTATATGGGTGACTAGACCATAACCTGCAGTGCCAGATATTTTAAGCATTTCAGCTGTTATTCCTGATAGACCAAGGGCTTTCCCCGTTTTCATATCCTTTGTGGCTTTGTCTACAACGCTACTGTCTATTCGCTTTATTGGTCCCTCTGTTGGGTCAGCTTTAAGCAGACTCTCCTTCTCCCATGAGTTCTCTACATTTAGTAACCTTTCATAGTGGCACTTCCAAGCCTTTCTTTGCAGAGTCATCAACTGCAAGTGAACCATAATCCATGCAAGCACACTTCTCTCCTACAACATCACAATTTTCCCTGGCACACTGTCTTGCAAACTGAGACACTTTTAGCCGTTGGTCCTCACGTTGCAGAATATTGGCAAACTTCTTCCTTTCTGCTTCACCCCTGCTTCCTAGATTCCCGATATAGTTCCTTGTTACCACCACCCTTTCAAGCCTGTTTCTTTGCTCTAATGGTCCTGTCAACTATATTGTTCCACACTATGTCATTCTAGATTTGGTTGGAACTTTGCACCTCACACAAATTTTGTTCTGTGGATCTCCGTAAGTTGTTTCGTAGGAACTTCCAGTTATCCTCTATATTGCAAGTCTGTAGTTCATCCTTATTCTCATCAAATACTTCAGTTGGGAGGTCCCTAAACTTTTGATTATTCAAAGGATCCTTAAGCTCCCATATATTTCTTTTCGTGCCTGTAGATTGATTTCACTAATGAGTAATCTATGCTGAGAGGTACATTCTTTACGAGGCAAGGACTTTGCATTTAAGAGCAACCATTAATCCCTTTTTCTGGAGAGAATGTCGTCAATCGGGCTAGCATGGTCACTGGATTTATAGGTTATCAGGTGACTAGTTGGCTTTCTGAAGTTGGTGTTGGAGATCAATAGGTCATTTGCATCACAGAACTCCAGCAACCTCGTTCCTTTCTCGTTTCAGGAACCAGTTCAATGGTCCTCGTGCACTCCATGAAAGACACCTGGGTGTGCCCAACTTGACCATTGAAATCACTAGCTACGAAGATAAGCTCATTTATCTACGAAGCTACGTCATTTGTCTTCGAAGTGGCCTGCAAAAGGTTGTCATAAAAAAGGGTATCATAGATACATAATACTAAAAGTTGCAAATGAGTTTTAAATAACTTTCAAAGACTGTACTTTAAAATTTAAACGTATTTCTAAAATCTCTGGCTGTCAAAAAGAGAGAGAAAGGTAGACAGGGATGGTGGGGTGTAAACAGATTGAAGTTGATTGTGATTCAAAAAAGTTTTTATAAAAGCTGATGAACCTGACTTGTAACCACCCAACACTAAATAAATACAGATTCATTCATTTATCCAGTGATTTACTGCTGACACATTTTAAAGATGAAAATATTGCCGAAATAAGCCTTGCTTCTGTATGTTGACTATAATACATCCTTTAAATTCAGCAATCGAATTCATCGGCTGGCCACAATACAGTGTAATTAGTAATATTTATCCCCACTTAAAAGCAGATATTGCGTTAGTGATAGTTATCACAAGAGAACTTTTCATATGAACTTCTCATATGAACTTGTGGTAGATATAAGCACTCTTATTTATATACACAAGTCCATATGAGAGGTTTTCTCGGTGTAACTATCGCAGTATTCTGTGTTCTAACACAACATCCACTCTTAAGTGGGGATATTACGTTTTGGTATAAAAACTGCTTCTGTCACTATTAATTGCTATTAATTTGAGAAGGAAGCTTTCCACATGTTGGAAGGTTGCGAGAATGGGGGTTCATGTTATTGAGTTGGCCCATGACGCTGAATACCCTGTTCCCTGCCCTATGTACAACCAATGCTATTTACATAACGAGCCAGGGAAGGAGCCTCTATATGGTTTCTCAACATGTTAGAAGTAACTACTGAATCATCCTACAATCTTCAAGAACGGAAGACGCGTTAGATACATTTTGTCCCAACTAATAAGGTTGCCTTTGGAATGCTTTTGTGCATGGGTTGCCTACAGAATTGCCCTTGTGTATGCGTCTGTTGGATCAGAGTTCACCTAGGGCTAAACTCAAACGTAAGTCTATGCCAGCAAAACTTTACTTCCATAATCATATGCTATATATCCTCAAATACTATAAATGAAATTGTGAACAGGTATAAATATAATACGTTTATATATTTGTTGTGCAAGATTTTTTTGTGAAGTCGTGTGTTGAAACAGATATTGTTATATTTCGGAATGGTCATTTTGCCAGTTTAGCCAATAAAAACACACGCACTATATATTTGGTGTTATTTTGCTTCAGTATTATTTATTTTTTACTTTAATCTTAATCTTATTTCGGCCAGAGATTAAGATTAATGTAAAAATTAAATAACACTGAAGAAAAATAACACCAAATATATAGTGCGTGTGTTTTTATTGGCTAAACTGGCAAAATGACCATTCCGAAATATAACAATAAATATAATAGTTTTACCAATTGACTGCGAGCGAAGAAACCATATATACGTGCTGTGATCCATATTACCATATTCCGGTGAATAATTTATAAAAGGCGTTTTTTTTTTTTGGTGTTGGGGGGGAATTCGAGAGAGGGAGAGGAAATGTCTGTTGTCATCTTACACACCAGATGTTTTCTATAGTTGCACATAATGCAAATGGCATATTTTCTCAATTTTGCTCGTCATTAAATAATTGGGGATATTCTTCGTATGCACCGGTCGGTGGTTTACGAGTGCGAACATGTGTTCATTAATCCAAGATAAAACACGAGTCCGGTAAGTTTTATTATAAAAAAGACTTCACAATTCTGACAGCAAAGTTTGTTTTCCTTCCGTTAAATTGTTTTACAGTTTTTTTTTCTTTTTAAGCTTTTATTTTATTCTCATAACTTTATTACCCTTCTCGTTATTGTCGGTTAATATAAATATTCGCATCTGGGAACAACCTTATTGTCTTATATCAAATAAAGTAATTGAGTTGTAGTATTTTCAATAATGCTTCTTGTTAAAAAGTAGAATAGATATAAGGTGCTATAGTATTAATTAAGTTTATTTTCTCCTGACAATTTTTCAGAATCATAATCTCCGCCGAGGTCGACTTTGCCTTTCATCCTTTCGGAGTCGATAAATTAAGTACCAGTTACGCACTGCGGTCGATGTAACCGACTTAATCCATTTGCCTGTCCTTGTTTGTCCCCTCTGTGTTTAGCCCCTTGTGGGTAGTAAAGAAATATATGTAGGAGCAGTACTCTATTGTAGCGTTGACCTGAGCTTTGGAAACGATTAGTAGTTGTATTGTTGTTTATGGGACTCATTACTAGTGGTCCAGCAATATCTAAGATAATGAGCTTTTCTGTTTTACGATTACATTATCTCAAATAACATGCTCTTGCGTTTTTTGTCACATATCCTCCCATTTCGGCAAGATAATGTTGAAAGTTTCCGTATCAAGGGAGGCAACTCTATGTAATCGCGATTGTGTAGCTTATGTTACTATGTACCAAAATGTATACTCTTACTCTTTTACTTGTTTCAGTCATTTGACTGCGGCCATGCTGGAGCACCGCCTTTAGTCGAGTAAATCAACCCCGGGACTTATTCTTTGTAAGCCCAGTACTTATTCTATCGGTCTCTTTTTGCCGAACCGCTAAGTGACGGGGACGTAAACACACCAGCATCGGTTGTCAAGCAATGCTAGGGGGACAAACACACACACACACATATATACATATATAACACAGGCTTCTTTCAGTTTCCGTCTACCAAATCCACTCACAAGGCATTGGTCGGCCCGGGGCTATAGCAGAAGACACTTGCCCAAGATGCCACGCAGTGGGACTGAACCCGGAACCATGTGGTTGGTTAGCAAGCTACTTACCACACAGCCACTCCTGCGCCTATACTGTACCAAAATTAGATTTATTGATATAGATTCAAAATAGTTGACAGTGTTAATTGTTGGAAAGAATATTAATAATTGGGAAAGGTTACAAAAGGATTAAAATTCAAAAGCAGTGTGTAGGACAACTACAACAAAGATGGTGTTGCAAATTAATTTCATGAAAGTTTCTCTAACCTGTTGAGGTAAGAGCTCATTGTGGAAATTAATGATATTAATCATTTGCAGAGATGTTATGGGGATTGGTGTAATATGAGCTTCAGGAGTTGTTCCCCTTGCTAGAATATTTCCGATAATGTTGACCCATCTTGCATATCCACACTACTGGGTGACCTCGAAATTTATAAACGCACTCATACCAAAGCTGAGAGAATGACACCATGATGTCCTTATAAAAATAAAAAAGACGTTGGATAATGTAGTCCTTGTATATAAAATCACAGGAAGGTCATCATAAGTTGTTCAATCACGGATTAGCTGGAGCTTAAAAACAATCAGGAAAGTTAATACAGTGACACATTTGTTTGGGGAAAATTCAGGGACGCTATTCGTCGAACAGTTTTGTGATGTAAAATGATGGAAGAATACGAACATTATTGATGAGGCTTGCTTAAAATATTTGTTGCTATTTTCTCTATTTATCAAAAGAATTGATTTGCCCAGGAACATATAACGAATGCTTCTAAGACAGTCCGGGACACTAGCCTTTATATATAATATGTATAGTACATACCATCGTGATAGATAGATAGATAGATCTATAGGCGTAGGAGTGGCTGTGTGGTAAGTAGCTTGCTTACGAACCACATGGTTCCGGGTTCAATCCCACTGCGTGGCACCTTTGGCAAATGTCTTCAACTATAGCCTCAGGCCGACCAAAGCCCTGTGAGTGGATTTGGTAGATGGAAACTGAAAGAAGCCCATCGTATATATGTATGTGTGTGTATGTTTGTGTGTCTGTGTTTGTCCCCCCACCATCGCTTGACAACCGATGTTGGTGTGTTTACGTCCCCGTAACTTAGCGGTTTGGCAAAAGAGACCGATAGAATAAGTACTGGAGTCGATTTGTTCGACTAAAGGTGGTGCTCCAGCATGACCGCAGTCAAATGACTGAAACAAATAAAAAAAAAATATCAAAAAAGAACAGGAAATATTCTCTGCAAGAGAAACTTCGTAAGAATGTCATCTGCAAAAGAGATTCAGACTTGGCTTGGATATGAATTGAACACTGTTACTAGCTGAGATTATTATTAACTAGTTGTTTCCATTGAATCTGTCTTGTGAGATTCTAATCATATGTCTGTAATGCCAAAGCTGTGACTTTTCAATGCAGAGATGCAGCAGCTCAACCTGAAGAGACTTAATTTTGGCCACTTGTCTTTGCAGATGTACTCTTTCAGTCATTACCCAATAAAGTATTCTGCCAACTTGGTTATAAGAAGCTTTCTTTCAGATCTGCGATTAAGAACTTGGCTGGGGTTCTTTTCTCTACAGAGAAGATTCTTGGGGTTGAAGAGAATACTTTGCTGCTCACCAAAATCCAGTCAAAATAAAATCTTCTGGTAGACACAAGATGCATCTGGGGGGCAAAGACTAACCTCACAGAGGCTGAAGTCATAAAAGTAATTAAAATGCTTAATAATAATAATAATAATGAAATTATTGTATACAGTGCTCAGGTGCACCACAACTTGTCAAAAGCATGTATAAAGCATATGCAGTAATGTACAAATGTCTGGAAAGTGAACAGTGTATGAGTCAGATACATGCTTGCGTGTGTAAGGAGGGGAGAAAATCAGGTGTAGTGTTGGTGAATCTCAGGAAGCATGGAAGTTTTGAAGGATACAGTGCTCCGACAACTAACAACTGATGCCGGCAGTTTGTTCCATACTTCAGCAACTCTTAGCATGAAAAAATGTTTCTGAAAGTCATGGAAGTTTTACTGTTTTCTGACTTTGTAAACATGTCCACGGGTGTTAGACAGGTGGAGTTTAAAAAGGTGCTCAGAGTTATTGTTGGTAAGATGGTTAATAATTTTATGGGTGTCTGCCAAGTCAGCTGCCAGACATCGGAGTTTCAATGTATCCATGCCCAGGGATGTGTGTGATAGGGCTGCTGGTGATGATGAAATTCAACCTGAGATAGAGAAAGTATTCTCTTGGAGACTCGTATATGCCAGTTGGCTTGGACCTCAAGAAAGACATCAAAGCAAGGGATAATGTCCCAAATTTTGAAAAAGGTGACAAGAGAGAGTGCTCTAATTACAGAAGAATCTCCTTGTTGAGCCTCCCTGGTAAAAGTCTATGCTAGATGTCAGCAAAGGAGATGTAGAGAAATTGTAGATCCCAAGCTACCTGAAGAACAGTATGGCTTCCACAAAGAGAACACAACCATCCAAATATTCACTCTATAGAAGAGCTTCAAGGAATCATCTGAATATTGCCAAGAGGTGTACTCTTGTTTTACAGGACTCAAAAAGGCATATGATGATGTGTTGTGGGACATGCTTTAGAGGGGTTTGCGGGAATTTGGGATTAATAGCGACTCTGGTTGCCATGAAACCCCTATACAAATGCTCAGATGTTTGCTTTTAACCCTTTTACTATCCCGGCTGAAACCGCCCCTGGCTCTGTAGTACAAATGTCTTGTTTTTATAAGTTTTGAATTAAAATATTCCACCAAACCTTAGTCACAATTTATGTTCCTAACACTAGCTGAATGATAACTAAGTTATTTTACTAAATTCTTTGTTATATTTAAAGTAATTCAAAGAAATACACAGCATCTCAAAATAAATATGGTAACGAAAGCGTTAAGTAAATAGTGCAAAGTTGAAGCCTTTCAATGTGGGTGTAGTGGTGGTTATAACTAGAGGGACTTGTGTATGAAGGTAGATAAGAACAAGCAGAATAATATAGATGTTATTGTAAGACTGTGTAGTAAACTACAGCTATGGTGGAAGACCCCCAGCTGACAACATCCATGAGGTGGGAACAAAACCCTACCACATGTTTCCAAAATGAACTTCTTAACCACACAGCCATGTAGTAACATCTGTATTATTTTGCTTCTTTCAAGTCCTTCCAAGCTTGTTTTTTTTTTCTCTAATAGCCCTGTCAACAACATTGTTCCACCACCACATTATTTTGGGTCAAGAAGAGACTTTGCACAATCTACAGATCTGGTCAGTGGCCCTCAGCAGGTTGTCCCGCAGAAACCTCCAGTTGTCTTCTACATTGTGTGAAGCTATATCCCCTTCTATTTCGTCAAAGGCTTCGAGTAATATGTCTCTAAATCTCTGTCCATTTGCAAGATCTTTAAGCTTCCAGACCCTTCTCCTCCATGCTGGTAGTCTTCTGGGCATCCACTTAACCCTGATCCTGAAGTCACTAACTACCAGTCTATGTTGTGGGGTACATTCTTCGCCTGGGAAGGTTTTGGTATTTATAAGCAGCCATCTTTCCCTTTTTCTGGCGAGGATGTAGTCAATTTGGCTAGTGTGTCTGCCAGATCAGTAGGTGACTAGGTGACTGGCAGGTTTCCTGAAGTTAGTATTGCAAACCATAAGATCATTTGGGCCTATCAATGCCTTGTCAGTGGATTTGGTCAGTGGAAACTGAAAGAAACCCATCATGTGTATATGTATATGTCTTTGTTTCCCAACACCACTTAACAACCAGTGTTGGTTTGTTTGCATCCCCTTAATTCAGCAATTTGGCTGAATAAGTACCAGGCTTAAAGAAAGATAAGTACTGAGGTCACTTTCTTTGACTAGAACCCTTCAGGGCTGTGCTCCAGCATGACCACGGTTCATTAACTGAAACAAGTAAAAATTAAAATATATAATCAATTGTTTGATTGATCAGTCGAGCAGGTTTCTTGATGTCCTTTCATCACAATTTGCATCCTCATCAAAGACAAGCAGACCTAGAATAGAGAAAGCATGTCAATGATGAGGTCACAAATGGTAACAAAACAACTTTGACTAACCTAGTTGATTGATTGATTGAGTGACTAATTGATTAATCAAACAATTAAATAATTAATTGGCTAAATAAACCTGTCTCCTAGCTTCCCTTCTGACAGTCTGATACAATTCCCTATTACCACCGTTCTTCTAGTCCTTCCAAGCCTGTTTCTTTTCTCTAATAGCCCTGTCAACAACATTGTTCCACCACCACATTATTTTGGGTCGAGAGGGGACTTTGCACCATTAATTAAGGTGAGGGTTGGCAACGAGTTCAGTGAAGGATTCCGGGTAGAGGTAGGGGTCCACCAACGCTCAGCCCTCAGCCCCCTCCTATTGCACTAAATGCTAATTAATTGACTAATAATAATAAAAGAAATGAAATAGAACCAGTACACTTGTTTGTTAGTGACAGTGACTCTCCTGGGACACATCATCATCATCATCATTTAGCGTCCGTTTTCTATGCTAGCATGGGTTGGACGGTTCAACTGGGGTCTGTGAAACCGGAAGGCTTCAACAGGCCCAGTCAGATCTGGCAGTGTTTCTACGGCTGGATGCCCTTCCTAACGCCAACCACTCCGTGAGTGTAGTGGGCGCTTTTTACATGCCACCCGCACAGGTGCCAGACAGAGCTGGCAAACAGCCATGAACGGATGGTGCTTTTACGTGCCACCGGCATGGGGGCCAGGCGAGGCTGGCAACGGACACGAACGGATGGTGCTTTTACGTGCCCCCAACAAAATATTTTTATGTTATCATCCTTCTTTAGCATTCAAACCAGCTAAATCCAGCTCTGATATTCTACTTGTTTTTATGTTCAGACTGGTCAGATCTGGCCTCTCATACCTACCCTGTAATGTCATTCTAAAAATATACAATCACATCATCGAAATTTCAATGCTTCAAAATAATACATGATTGGTTCAAAACAATGAGAATAAATTTGTATTACATTTAATAAAAAAATCTGAATACTACAGGATTAAATCACATATTTTTATTTAAAACACATACAAGCTCCTGCACAGGAGCACTAACTCCCAATAAGAAATGTCTTGGGCCATGGTGACATATCTCATTCATGTCAGCATGGAAAGTGAATGTAAAATGATGATGTTGATGATGACTTGTTTCTTTTCTTTTCATTCTTTTTGCAACCATTTATGGCAGTGTTAAATTTCTGCTTTCAGGGTCAGTTCTGTGTTGAACTCTGATGTGAAGCAATTTGGTAAAAGTTTCCTCTTTGATTGTCAGGATGATACTTGCTGGAATTCAAGTGAGGTATGGTATAAAATAATTGCTGACCTTAAGAGATTTAATACTATATCTGTTGTTATTGGATGTAAGTCAGTTTTTCTTTTTTCTTTCTTCTTATTTCTTTACTACCCACAAGGGGCTAAACATAGAGGGGACAAACAAGTACAGACAAATGGATTAAATCAATTATATTGGCCCCAGTGCGTAACTGGTGCTTATTTAATCGACCCTGAAAGGATGAAAGGCAAAGTCAACCTTGGTGGAATTTGAGCTCAGAACATAACAGCAGGCAAAATACTGCTTAGCATTTCGCCCGGCATGCTAACGTTTCTGCCAGTTCACTGCCTTTCTTTTTTCTGATATGCTTTAAATATATGTTTCTTCTCTAGATTTTTCTGGGCCTCATATATTTTAGCTATGGTCTGTTAGATCATCTTGATTGTATTTGGCATTGTTGCTTTTTGGTGATCTAATTTATCTCATTAAGAAATTGGTCTGTAATGTAATTTATGAAAATCTACTGAAGTTTGTTACTACTATTATTTAGCCCTAGGTCTGACATAATTGAGTAGATCAAAGATATTCCAACGATGATCATCCTGTGAGTTTTTTTTTGTTTTTTTTCAAGGCACATATTGTACTTAGGACCACCATATCCAGTGTGTTCTTTCTTTTTTAAGAATGCATATTATGATAACTCTTTCATTACCAACCCAGCTCTGATTCTGAGTATGAATGTCTTGTTTTCATAAGTTTTGAATTAAGATCTTCCACCAAAACTTAGTCACAATTTATGTTCCTAACACTAGTTTCATGATAACTAAGCTATTTTACTAAATTCTTTGTTATATTTAAAGTAATTGAAAGAAACACACAGCATCTCAAAATAAATACAGTAATCAAAGGGTTAAGGGAAATTTGACTGGCATTTGTAGTGAGCAGTGGTGGGCAAGGTTCGGCTAATCCACTAACTGCTAATTAGCTAATTAATTTGTTTAGCAGATTAGCATTTTTGCTAACTTTGGAATCTGTTTGCGGACCAATTAGCTTCCGCTTACTTTAAGTCCGCTAATAAAATTCATATGTTTGTTCCTGTCTGTTGTGAGTATATCTCAAAGAGTCTGTCAGATATGATTGCTTGATGCAGTGCAGCATTGTGCAATTCTGCAGTTTTGTGTTGTATTCACTTACAATGTTGTCACATTACGGACAGTCTTACAGTGTCAGCAACTGCAGTGTATGTTATTGGCTTATCACGTTATCATCACTTATCATTATGGAAGATGTTTTTGTTCGACCTGAGGATGAAGCACCTGTTGAGGAGTCTGCAATGGCTGTGAGTGAGGCAGGGGTCACTTAGGTTGAGAGCCAGCGGTCTCAAAACCCATGGCCCCACCTAGAGGACTACTTTGTCCTTACATCAATAGATAAATTATATTCCCTGGAGCGTAGGCGGGAAAGATATGCCATAATATACATCTGGAAGATCCTGGAGGGAAGTGTCCTGAACTTTGGCATCGAGAGTTACGCAAATGCCAGAACTGGGCGCCACTGCGTGGTGCCTAGGACTCCAAACCTGCCATCAAGATGTAGGACAAGATTCTGTGATAGCCTGGGCTTCCGAGGCCCACAGCTCTTCAATATCCTCCCGAAGAACCTGAGAGACCTGCATGGGGTGGATACAGATGTCTTTAAAATGAAGCTGGATCTCTTCCTGTCAGGTGTCCCAGATGAACCAACTTCACGGCAGGAGGGGCAGATGAGGGCAGCTGCATCGAACTCTCTCATGCACCAAATAGCAGTTGCTAGAAAGCCTCCATGAAGTGAAACCAAGTAGCAACACCAAATGGCGGTGCCCCAGCATGGCCACAGCTCATAAGCTGAAACTAGAATCAATCAATCAATCAATCAATCATAAGAGGAACACCAAAATCCTGTACTTTCAGTGTATCATGTGCCAGCCCAAGGAGACCACCGTCAAGGGACAAGCAGCAAGTCTCTACAACTAGCAGTTGCATGTCAAGAGGAAACACCCAGCACATGCCATCCAGTTTGAGTAGAGGATCAAGGCCGGCTCTTCCCATGGGAAACACAGGCAATCTACTGGTAGCAGTGCCAGTAGCCAGTTGTCGCAGCCATGTGCAAAGAAAGCATGCTAGCCCAGCATTGGCGAGGTGTTTGCCCCAGCTGCTGGCACTGGTGTTCGGCAGCCTATTTTGGACAGAAGGATTGTAGACCTATTTGTCAACAACATGTAATGGAGTCCCCCACATTTGTCGGTCTGATCAAGACGCTGAATCCCAACAAGACATCAATGCCCTGTCACACTCTGGGCAGGATGATCTTGACCAGCCATAAACGGCTGGAGGAGTATCTTACAAAGATACTTAAAATTATACAGGTTTATTAAATTTTTGTAATAATGTACTTCATATTTTCTTAATTTAATTTAATCATTTAATAAATAATTATTTTCTTAATTAATGTAATAAAATATATAATAGCTAATTGAAATAAATGTCATAATATATAATATAGGGTATATATATATATATATATATACATATATATATATATGTATATATATATATACTACTCATGATTAAGTCTGCACAGCCAAAACAGCAGTCTTTAATGAAATAATGAATAAACAAACCTTAAGTTCTGAAATTATCAAATTCTGACCATCATTCCATCCCCCATCTTGGTTATTCATCCCACCTTCAACACATCATGTATAAGGATTGTTGTTGTTGTTTGTTCCTTCTCAAGCCACGCCTGGCTCATAGGACCGGTTTCCTTGGTATATAGATTCCCCACCTGGACAGGACGCCGGTCCGTTGCAGGTGAGCTGCAAGATGCAGGAAGAAAGAGTGAGCGAAAGTTATGGTGAAAGAGTCAGCAGAGGTTGCCATTACCTTCTGCTGGAGCTGTGTGGAGCTCAGGTGTTTCACTCATAAACACACACTTTTCCTTGTCTGAGATGCAAACCCGCAAGCCTTCTACCGCAAGTCCGTTGCTCTAACCACTAGGCCATGTGCCTCCACATGTATCAGGGTAGTGTCACTCTTTTCAAAAGTTTAATAACAAGGCTTTACATTATATTTCCATGAATTTAGAACAGCCTACAAACAAGTGTTAAACTCCATTCTGTGTGATTTCTATAAACAAAATATGGTTATAAGATACTGTGATCAAATATCCTGCCTCCTTCGTTACTCCTTAGCAGAGTAACGAATGCTATGGAGACCATAGTAGAGACGGTCCTAATAGAGACTGATGAGACGGGCAACAGCACCACCAGCAATGAGGATGAGGAAGATGACTTCCTCAGCAACATCACTCAGTTCCAGGAGAGCAGGAGCCACAGGTCAGTGAAGTCCAAGGCGCAGAACTTGGTGAAGACCTGGCTGTTGGCCATCTCGAAAGAAGTCCTGACTGAAGTCACCTTTTTGGGTAAGCAGGTCATGGTCAACCTGTTCACCAAGTATCACACCACCATCCCACCCAGTGCTGTAGTTGAGCACCTCTGCCTTTTGAGTTCAAATTTTGCCGAGGTCGACTTTGCCTTTCATCTTTTCGGGGTCGATAAATTAAGTACCAGTTACGGACTGGGGTCGATGTAATCGACTTAATCCATTTGTCCCCTCTGCGTTTAGCCTCTTGTGGGTAGTAAAGAAATATATTCTCTATAGGCAAAGATATTTTGTGGGCCAAGGGAGCCACCCTGTCAGATAGTAACTTTGAGAGGCTGATGTTTATGAAGGGCAACCAACATCACATCGAGGCAAAAGCCCAGCCAGAGTAGTACATCTTGATCATCATCTGACCTTGGCATGTTACCTATGCTATACTATACCTTTTTGATTCATTTAATATTTTTTGTACAGTAAATAAAGTGTACATTGGCTGAAAGACTAATGTTTAATTTCATTTGTCCATTTAATTATTTGTGTACACCTTGATCATCATCATCTGAACTTGGCATCCTATACCTTTTTGGAAAGCTCTATGTCTAAGCTACATGAAAATTTCAGCTCTTTAGGTCAGTTTTTAAGGGTTTTAGAGACAAAAAACCAAACCGAAGCTAAATTCATATGATAAAAGTTATCAGTTAGCATTAGCTTCCACTAATTTTTTTTTACTTGTTTTGCATTTGTGAAGTTAATTTTTTTTACTTAGCAGATTAGCAGATAGCAAAACTAATTCTTTTGATTAGCCATGCCAACCACTGGTAGTGAGTGTAGTGACTGCTTTGAGACTTCTCTGTTGGCTAGATGGCCAATGTTGTTTATTTCAGTCGGTCACTAAATAAGGAAGTAAAGTTGCTTTGCTGGTGGGGATATCTTTAACCCTTTAGTGTTCAGATTATTCTATCAAACGTAATGCTTATTGATTCCCATTAATTTGAATTAACCATGCATTATCTCATATCTTCAAGATCTTGATGGTGTAATTACTTAATGTAGAATAACATTGTAGGATAGGTGTGAGAGCCTGGATCTGGTCAGTTTGAACATAAAACAGATTAACTATTTTGGCTGGATATGGCCGGTTTAAGTACTAAAGGGTTAAAGCTCATTGCTGTAAACTAACCAAACATTGTATACTAAGATTTTGACAGTGAACTACACCATCTCGTGGCGATGGGCTGGCAGAAACGTTAGCACGCTGAGCGAAATGCTTTGCAGTATTTCGTCTACCGCTACGTTCTGAGGTCGACTTTGCCTTTCATCCTTTCGGGGTTGATTAAATAAGTACCAGTTACACACTGGAGTCGATATAATCGACTTAATCCGTTAGTCTGTCCTTGTTTGTCCTCTCTGTGTTTAGCCCCTTGTGGGTAGTAAAGAAATAGGTATTTATTTACAGTTAGGTAAAGTAATCCCATGTGCCTTGCTTCTCTTCATTGCCTTAATTGTTATCTTAACTAGCCTATAAGTTTGGTAGATGAGTATCAATGTTCTACTGCTTCTCAGACAGAGGTAGATTTGCTGGATCATCAGTCTCTAGCTAATTCTGTACTTCTTCAAAATGTTATACTCATCAGGAAATTTGTTCCCTGTTTATTAATATAGCGCAAGTGAGGCCATAACCTTATGGCCTGTGCCAGCAGTGTAACCAGTCCACTTATGCGTGCCTTTCCTTCATTGGACACTAAACTCTGCTTGCGAAGACCTGTTGAGGCAAGTGAAATCGAAATCAAACTCGGTGACTGGCATCCATTGCTAGTGGAGTGCTAAGAGTACCATACAAGTGAGATCGTTGCCAGAGCAACAAGCTCTCATCCATGCCGATGGCACATTAAAAACACCATTCAAGCGTGATCATTACCTGCGTTGCCTTACTAGCACTTGTGCTGGTGGCACGTGAAAGAAAACATTTGAGCAAGGTCGTTGCCACTGCTGCTGGACTGGCTACTGTGCAGGTGGCACATAAAAAGCACCTTTTGAGCGTGGCCGTTGCCAGTACCACCAAACTGGCCCTCGTGCCGATGGCACATAAAAGCACCCACTTTCACTCTCGGAGTGGTTGGCGTTAGGAAGGGCATCCAGCTGTAGAAACTCTGCCAGATCAGATTGGAGTCTGGTTCGCCAGACCTCAGTCAAATTGCCCAACCCATGCTAGCATGGAAAGCAGATGTTAAACGATGATGATGATGATGATCAGGCAATTTGTTCCCTTTTTATTAATATATGTATGGTTTGGTCTGGATGAAGGAGCTTTATCTTTTATTTTTTACTTGGTTCAGTGATTAGACTGTGGCCATGCTAGAACACCACCTTGAAGAATTTATTGTTGAATGGAACAACCCAAGTACTAATTTTTATTTTAGGCTTAATTCTTGTTCTCTCAGTCTCTTTTGCCAAACCCCTAAGTTAACACAAACACCAGTTTTCAGGTGCTAGGGGACAAATACAAACACAAAGACATGCACACACACACACACATATACGACAAGCTTCTTTCAGTTTCTATCTACCAGATCCACTCACAAGGCTTTGGGTGACCTGAAACTATAATAGAAAACACTTGTCCAAGGTGTCACACAAAGGGACTGAACATAGAACCATGTGGTTTGGGTGCTAGCTTCTTATTTCTTTATTGCCCACAAGGGGCTAAACATAGAAGGAACAAACAAGGACAAAGGATTTAGTCGATTAGATCGACCCAAGTGTGTAACTGGTACTTTATTTATCAACCCCCGAAAGGATGAAAGGCAAAGTCGACCTCGGCAGAATTTGAACTCAGAACATAACAGCAGATAAAATGCTGCTACGCATTTTGCCCGGCATGCTAACGTGTCTGCCAGCTTGGGGTGCTAGCTTCTTACCACACAGCCGTGCTTGAGCTGTGTCCAATGCCAGCATAGGCTCTCTGAGATTAACATTGTTTGTTTTTAACTAGTATCAGTTTGGTATTTCTTTTTTCTCTAAATTATGGACAGTTCAGTCTGACTTTCACAATACCTATGCTGACTTCATAGAAGAAAAAAAAACATCTTTTACGTCCATTATAGCATTCTAAGAAGTGTGAGAGCTTATAGATTACCACTGAAATTGAGCATACTTTGTTATCTTAGATCAGTGATAAACAAAAATAAATTTATCTCCAACAATATGCTTCCCTTCTAAGAATACCCAACATACCTCTTAGATGGACACTGTTTTGAAAGCTGAAGTGGAAGAGTAGCGACTTTCTGAATACAAGGTTGAAAGTGTTATTTTCTTTGCTTGTTCAGCTTTCTAAAAGCATGTTTTATTAACGAAAACTTTACTTTGTTACTCCACTCTTCTTTAAAGTCAGCACCTTTATTCTTCTGGATTATCCCATTCTTCTGGATTATCCCATTCCTGCTGCACTGACACAGTTGATGCAAAGTATAAATCTTTTGTAAACCTTAACTCTGTATCATTCACTATGTGCATAGCTGATAAACACCCAGGTCTTCGAAACTCCCTTGATCTCAAAATATTTGTGGAGATGTGGCTGCTATTTCTAGCAAGTCAAGCAACCACTTCCACAGACATAACAGTTGTTTGACCTAAATATCAACCCCATCAATCTCCCCAGCCTTGGTGAATCTGTGAAGGTGAAGGACAGACTCCTTTCTTACCTCCTGACTGAAACCATACACAAAAAATAGTGAATTTGTATTTCTGAAATTTTTGTCATTATCAACCATTGTAGATAAATACATAATGCTTGTCTGCATATCACTGGAGGCGTTTTATAAAACATACTGTACTTATTCCTTATTGTTCTAATTATATATGACTTATGGTGCTTACAGTAACATGTGGTCTCCATGTGTAATTGTGTGTAGGTTAAGGTTATTTTTACTCTTTACTCTTTTACTTGTTTCAGTCATTTGACTGCAGCCATGCTGGAGCACCGCCTTTAGTCGAGCAAATCAACCCCGGGACTTATTCTTTGTAAGCCCAGTACTTATTCTATCGGTTTCTTTTGCCGAACCGCTAAGTGACGGGGACGTAAACACACCAGCATCGGTTGTCAAGCAATGCTAAGGGGACAAACACAGACACACAAACACACATATATACGACAGGCTTCTTTCAGTTTCCGTCTGCCAAATCCACTCACAAGGCATTGGTCGGCCCGGGGCTATAGCAGAAGACACTTGCCCAAGATGCCACGCAGTGGGACTGAACCCGGAACCATGTGGTTGGTTAGCAAGCTACTTACCACACAGCTACTACTGCGCCTATTGTAAAAACTGTGGAACACTTTTGTTTTAGGAACATATCCAGATCATCATCCATCATTTTGAATCTGGGTTTTGTCCCTGTTAAACAGGGGTGGCCGGATCTACCTCAATGCCATAACAATCGCCCGCACAGCATCTTGCTCGGTTTGGGCATCCTCCCTTCTCGGGCCAACTCTCCCAATCTCCTCCTCCACCTGTCCCCTCTACGTTTTCTTCAGTCTGCCTCACTTTCGCTGTCCATTCACCTCAAACTCTGAGCCATTATAACAATGGCTCAGAAGGCGACGAGCTAGCAGAAACGTTAGCACGTCGGGCAAAATTCTTAGCAGTATTTCGGCTGCCGTTACGTTCTGAGTTCAAATTCCGCCAAGGTCGACTTTGCTTTTCATCTTTTCAGGGTCGATAAATTAAGTACCAGTCACGCACTGGGGTCGATGTAACCGACTTAAGCCCTTTGTCCTTGTTTATCCCCTCTGTGTTTAGCCCCCTGTGGGCAATAAAGAAATATGTAATAATGGCTCAGATTATGTTCCCCATAATATATTTCTACTACTAATGAGATTTTATGGGTAGAGATCATGTAACTTACTACAGTTTACATCTTACTGTTTACTTTGACTGATCTATAAACAGGAACTTGCTCTGTTTTTTTGTTTTTTTTTAAAGTCAACCACAAAAAATGCTGTTCAACTTATGTCAGAATAGAAAAACAAATATCAAACTGCTTCTATATTTTATATCATGATGCTCTCACTTTACAGTGATATTTTTATATTTTGTCAGGGAACACCACAATGGATTCTTGTTGATTTAGGTACTCAAGCCGAGATTAAAGAGATTGCTATCAATTTCCAAGGTGGGTTTGCTGGAAAAGACTGCTGGATAGAAACGTCTCCATCTATTAATTCTAATGAATTAAAATATCTTTGTAAATTTTATCCAGAAGATGATTCAACACTACAAATATCCTTTCTGCTACAAACTTGTGTGGGAAATTTTACTTCTGTTGGTAATGATTCTGTAATTATGTTAACGATGCTATAATTTGTGTTCTTCCATTGTTTTAGAGCAAGCTACTTGGAAATTTCAATGCATTATCTTATTGGCCCATTTTTCAATCTACTTCATTGGTACAATTAGATAAGGTCAGTGGGAGAAATTGAATGACATTTTTCTCTTTCCTCTTGCTCTCTCACTTTTCACCTAATCTGCTAGCATTTTATTGTTAATGGGAAATAACATCAGCTAGCTAGGAATGAAATCTCAGAATTGTTTATTGTATGTTACACAAATCGTCATCATTTAACATCCGTTTTCCGTGCTAGCATGGGTTGGACAGTCCGACCTGGGTCTGGGAAGCCAGGAGGCTGCACCAGGCTCCAGTCTGATCTCACAGTGTTTCTACAGCTGGATGCCCTTCCTCACACCAACCACTTCGTGAATGTAGTGGGTGCTTTTTACGTGCCACCAGTACAGCTGCCAGCGGCCATGATCGGTTGGTGCTTTTTACCGGCCACTGGCACAAGGCAGTGCTGGCATCGGCCACGTTCGGATGGTGCTTTTTTATGTGCTACCAGCACAGGTATCACAACTACAATTTCCATTTGATATTTATTTTGATGTTGATGTACTTGACTCAATAAGTCTCTTCAAGCACAGCAGGTCACGTGTCACCGGCACAGAAGCCAGTCAAGGTGGCGCTGGCATCAACCATGTTTGGATGGTGCTTTTTATGTGCCACCGGCACAGGTATCACAACTACAATTTCCATTTGATATTTATTTTGGTGTTGATGTACTTGACTCAATGGGTCTCCTCAAGCACAAATATTTCTATTAATCTATATAATATAGATCAGGTCTGGCCAACTCAAATTACATTGCAGGCCACTTTAATCACAAAGTTTTTTGAGGGCTGCTTGTATATTTTATGCATTTATTTTGAAACAAATGTTTTACACAATTTTATTTTGAAATTAAACAATACTTCAAGAAAGTATCAAGCAAGCCACAAGATAAAAGTCTGCTGGTTACATGTGGCCCATGGGCTTCAGGTTGGCCAGCCCTGATATAGATAGTAGATGGTAGCACTCCAAGCAAATTTCCTCGTGGTATTTAGTTGCATCCATTTATATTACAAGTTCAAATCTTGTCAAGGCAGTAGGTGAAGTAGAAATCAGTTTTGCATTTCATCCTTCTAGAGTTAGTTTCATGTGCTGAAAGCATGTCAGACTAAAAGTAGTACATATTAATATGCATTGTGCTTATTAAATAATATTTATCTCTCACCAGATGGTAAGATCAACAAAAAAGTACTCCATCACGGAATAGTATATATATATGTATGTATTGTGTGTGTATTTGGTGGATTTCTATGACAAGACAGTCAATCCTTGGCCAGGGCACGAGATTCACAAAGTGTTATATAATGGGACCAAATGCAAAACATGATTAGTGTGAAATTCTTAAAAGCCATAGAATCCACAAGTTAGTTTCAAGTGTTTCTTCAAGCTTATTCTCTTGATTTACATTGTCATTGCCCTTTGTTTTTTTAAACTAACATTGCACAACTGTTTATTTCATAATGTTGCTGATTTTTCCTTAACTTTGCTCACATTTTCCCAATCATCGAATCACCGACAGCACAATTGATTAAAATAGTGTTTAATACAAGTACTGACTTTTACGGCCGAATTATTGTCTATAAACTGGATATCATTGGAGTTACCCAACAGAAAAGTGATTGAAATGTTCAGAGAAATAAATTGACAGCTGGATTATATAAACTTTTAAAAGATATTTAATCTGCCATGCAATATTGGTTTGACTTCATAGAACAAGCTACCATATTGGCTGAAATCATACTGATTCAACCAAAACTACTGACACTACGTTATTTTTGTGTTGCAAAACAATGTATTTCTTCTCCATTAGGCTTGACTTGAAAATGCAACATTTTCATCTGATTAACAATGACTAACAACAATTCCTAAGTATTCTGTTATGAGAATTTCAATTTCAAATGTACCATGGACTGATGTGTTAGTTTAAAGCACAAAGATCAAGAATTTGATTTGAATGACCTGTCAAATAGTTCTACCTATGATGTTACTATTTCTAGTAATGACCAGAGCAGAAACATACATTTCCAGACACTTTGATGAGGACCAGAAAAACTGTACATTTGACTGGCAAGGAACAGCCTATCAATGTCTCACAAATCATTGGTTTGTATAGCATTGTTTTATACTACTTTATAAATTAACACTGGACTTTTAATGAAAATTTCAAGAAGATTACATGTAAATATTACTACAGAAGGTAATAACAAACCTGCATATATAAAGAAAATGAAAGTATTTAACTGATTATGTATTTTTATTTGTCCATAAATGTCATTATTTTCAGGAGACATTGTAGTTCAAAATCTAATAACTTGTGCAAATGAGCTAGGCTCTATATAGTCATTTGATCTGCTTGAAATGGCAGCCAATCTCCTTCCAATGATGCTCTACCAGCTTTGAAAACACAAGAAGGATATTGCTGGAACACTTCATCATAGGTCTGCTCTACCAGGACTGACCTAGGGCTAATCTATCTGAAGGCTTTTTAATGGATTGATACCAGCGTCGCCTTACTGGCACGTGAACAAAACATTGGAGTGAGATCGTTGCCAGTGCCGCTGGACTGACTCTTGTGCAGGTGGCACATAAAAAAACACCATTTTGAGTGTGGCCCTCGTGCAGGTGGCACGTAAAAGCACCCACTACACTCTCGGAGTGGTTGGCATTAGGAAGGGCATCCAGCTGTAGAAACTCAGCCAAATCAGATTGGAGCCTGGCACAGACATCTGGTTCACCAGTCAAGTCGTCCAACCCATGCTAGCATGGAAAGCGGACGTTAAAGGATGATGATGATGCTTATAGATCCAGTTCATATAAAATAGCTGAATTAAATTTTTTTGAGTCAGTATTTAGTTTTCAATCAATTGGTAAATCAATTGTAAATCAATTTGGTCAGTAATATTACCAAAATAGTCTGGGAACTATTCCTAATAGCAAGGTAGATTGGTCTACTCTGCTTTTGAATAAAATAGTCTACATTTTATAGTATTCCAATGGGTTTTATACCAGGTAGCACTTACCCCTTCCGAACTTCGCTCCCCCTGATCCGCAACCACTATTGTCTATCATCTTGATTTTATCAATCTTAGCTGGGCCACTTGGGTGAAGATGTCTGATTGTTGAAAGACCTAAAACACTAAATAACCCCAGGAAGCATCACAGGGTGATGTAAGGGAAAACATCCTACAGTATTTGTGTCTATGTTGACAAATTAGCAGAATTGTTACGAGTGTCAGACTGAATGCTTAGCAGTATTCAATTTGGCTCTCTGCGCTCTGGGTTCAAATGCTGCCAAAAGCAACCATGATATTTTATTTTTCAACCACTGAATTGATGAAAGGCAATCCAGTAACAGAGTTGATTCTTCCCTGGATTGTACTTGCAACTCAAATGTTTAGTATGATGCCTTGTGACAAGACAGATTCAGCCTAATATCTGTGGAATACTCAACATGAGAAAATTCAGTGCCTATACAGAGTAAGTTTTTTTTTTTTCTCTCTCCAAATAGAAAAGCCCATTTTGTGTATATTCTTTATCAAAATAGTATTTGAAGTTTTCTAGAAACATAAAACAAAACAATGTTTTGTTAGTAGAAAGTTTTATTTATATCAACACATCAACAGTTAAGTAACAAAGTTATATTGAACATGAGATACCATTAAAAAGAGAAAGGAAAAACTTACAAGCATATTTTCTCTCATTTCATGAATATGAACAATTTCATTTCTTAAGAAATGTAGTAATGATTTTTTTTTTCTTTTGCAATGATTAGTATAAAAAGGATCACTTTAAAAAATATTTTTCAAAGCAAAAATTTAAAATTTAAAAAGCATTAACTTCCAAAATAACTGTATTCAGTTTACACATGGGAAAATTTTTAAAGGAAGATATAATCTTTGAATAAGACATGAAGCAAAATTTCATCAATGAATTTGGTTGCTTTGTGATTTTTTTTTTTTTATGAGAAAATATTAATTTTAAGAAATGGATGCTTAGAGAAATATATAAAAAATGATTCAGTGGACTTTTTAAAAATATATCCATGGAAGAATCATTAGAGAAAATGTTAGATTTATTTATTATTTCCCTTGCCCTACTTTCATTCATTGAATTAGTCTAAAATAATTGATGTTTTTTATAAATTTAGACATACACTTATTTTATCTGCTTAATTTATTACCCTTTATTTGATATTTTCTATAGTACTTCTTTTTCATTATAAATGTTTTCTTAAAATATTTTATCAGATGTTTTTAGCTGGTGTTACCCAAATTTTTAATCAAGCTATAAAAAAATATATATAATTAAAAAAAAAAAAGAATGGTGGGGTTGGTTTTAAATTGAAACATCAATAATTTTTTTGGTTTGCAATGATGACAAAAGAACATAGAGAACCCAGAGGAAAATAAAAAGTACTCCTGTGACTATTTTCGGGACAGTAGCACCACCAAGTTCAGCTTTACCAAAAATCTTCAGACTTCTTCTAATAACTAAAAGTAATATGGCAATAATTGCAAAAGTTGTGTAGATAATTACAGAGAAGCCCAATGATCCTGCATCCACAAAAAATCTTTCACCCTGAAAAACAAAAGAGAAATTGATAACTACTGTTACTTCTATAAACCCATCTTGTCTAAATACAGTGCAAACACATACCAAACATTAGATGGGTTTTGAGCTTTGCCAATACTAGGCATCACCATGGTACATACACAATTCTTCATAATATAACACTGAACTTAATATAATTCATTTGTGACCTTATTTCTTGTAAATAATCATGGTTTTGGAGAAATTTAGTAGAACTTGTTTCATTATTTAGCTTGTGTTTGAAAAGTCAATAGAAATCCTTTTTTGGCAAAAAACAGGAATTTAGGACAGCTTACAGGTTATGCAACGCATGAAGGCAAAAAGAAATGTTTCATTTTGATAAATTGAAAGTTAATAATTACTAGTTGTCTGGAGGGATAGTTTCCATCAATAGAAGATTGTTTAAAGAAACTGAACATGAAACTACTTATGTCTTGGAATACCATTTTCCGACAATGGTTGTTGGGTTTACTAAATTTATCTTTTATGTTTTGATAAATACATGCTGACTTCTCTTTCTGTCACTACTCCAGTGCCCTTTGTTCTTTGGAGTTGGTTGAGATCTCATGCTAACTCCCTTCAGTTAGTCCAAACTCACTAATACATCCTCTTGTTACTTATACAGTGTCCTCTCTAAGATACACTACATGTAGTCTTCAGTGTCGAGAACAAACATCTCACTGGAATTCCCACCCTACCCTGCAATACTATTGAGCAACACTATCGATCTTGCCAGTTTCAGAAGGCCTGTGAAGACCACAGGCAGATCAAATGTATACATATATATCATCATTATCATCATTTAACACCTGTCTTCTATGCCAGCATAGGTGGGATGGTACCACAAAAGCCTGCACCTGCAACTGTTTTGGCAGCATTTTTACAGCCAGATGCTCTTCCTAACACCAATCACTCAGCACAGTGGACTTAATGCTTTTTACATGGCACAAGCTCAGACGAGGTGAATAACTACTAATTAGAATTTTGATCTTTGCCATGTTAAATCTTAGGTCTTTGAACTCTAGGCCATTCTTCCTCATTTGAAAAAAAGTGTCTTGGTGCGACTATGAAAGGTATCTAATCAGAGGCAGTAAATTCGCCACAATAGAAGCAAGGTTCGAGTCAACGGAGCATGCAAGGGAGTACTCGACTCGAACTTGCAAAGTGGAAATATTTTATTACAAGAGACGGGCTAACAATTCCAGTCTGTTATATATTTTGAGTATTGTTATCACTAGCGATATCAAGATATAACTTTGTATTTTGTATTTTATGTGTAGATGTATATATATAGATGTACATGTAATATGTACAAATATATATACACTATGACCCGTCAACGACGGGTCTTTAATGCTAGTATATATATATATATTATAACCATCATTTAACATCCATTGTCCATGCTGGCATGGGTTGGACAGTTTAACTGAGCTAGCACACTGCAAGGCTGTGCCAGGCTCCAGTCTGATTTGGCAAGGTTTTCTACAGCTGGATGCCCTTCCTAATATCAACCACTCCGAGAGTGTAATGGGTGGTTTTACGAGCCACCGGCACAGGTGCCATTTGCAAGACACTGGGGTATATTTACATGCCAATTTGTGTGACACCAGTATGTCACAACTGTGATTTTGCTTGGCTTGATGGGCTCTTTTTCTCAAGCACAGTATAATGCTCAAGGTCTTGGTCATTGCCTCTTTGAGACTCAACACTAGAAAGAAACTCGGCCACTGTTCCTCCATGAGGCCCAATGCACACACACACACACACAGTGTGTGTGTGTGTGTGTGTGTGTGTGTGTGTGTGTGTGTGTGTGTGTGTGTGTGTGTGTGTGTGTGTGTGTGTGTGTGTGTGTGTGTGTGTGTGTGTGTGTGTGTGTGTGTACACACACACAATTTTTTTACTTGTTTCAGTCATTGGATTGTGGCCATGCTGGTGCCCTGCCTTGAAGAGTTTAGTCAAATTAACCCTGGTACTTATTCTACGAGTCTTTTTTTGCCAAAGCGCTTAGTTACAGAAACAAACAAACCAGTACTGCTTTTCAACCTATGGTGGGGTCAAACACAAAGACACACACAATAGGCTTCCATAGGGAGGGACTGAACTTAAAACTGTGTGGTTGCAAAGTGAGCTTAACTACACGGCCATGCCTGAGCCTCTAGTTATTAGTCTATGGAAGTAAGGAGTAAAAGTTGACATTCTTCTGTTTTATATTCTGGAAACGGGAAATGTGTACTAACCTTAAGAGTTGTGTGTTTAAGATAGTGTATTTATTATAATTTGGTGTAAATCATGTCTTGGAAATACGGAGTTTAGGTGTCACACAAAGTTTTTAATTACTGTTTCTGATTAGAGTGTGTTTACGTAAAATTAGCAAACACTATGTCTCTTAATGAATTTTACTAATTTGTGACTATGTAGACATAATCAGTTTGACAATGAAATTAAAATAAAACTCTTATAGAGAAAAATGATCTTACCTTTGTATTCCAATAGATAGCAGCTATTAGCCAAGGCAAACCTAATCCGAGAAATACGTTAACAGAATTACTACCATTCACATTTCCGACAGATGCATCTGCATACTTTTCCATGAGAGCTGCAGTTCGACTAGCAAATGTATCAGGCATACTGGTTCCCAGTGCAACAAAGGTGATGGCTGTAATACTTGCATCAAGGTTGATTAAACAGCCAAATACACCAGCCAGATCTCCAATAATAGCAGTCATTAAACCAATAACAGCCAGTGAAATGAAGAAAGTTGGCCACCCTCCCCAAATGGAAGGTGGAGGCACACAAGCAAACAAAGCCTGAAAAAAAAATCACAAATCATAAATTAGATCACTTAAGGACATTTGTTGACTTACTTTCATGCATTTAATTAAACAAAATACTTGCTACTTCAAAAAGATCCATCTACTAGAGATAGGAATTCTTTAATGTCTTTAGGGATTTCTTAATCCTTTTCAGCAACTTTTACCTATGAAAATATGTAAACCCATTGAGAGAAATGAAGGCAGTCACAATCAGCTAAATCATTAAGTCTTCAAACCTCCAGATAAAAGTCATACTTTATCACCATTGTCATTTATAGAGGCACCATTCTAAGTTGTGCCTCCATGAGGAGTACATCTTACCAATCATCATCATCATCATCATCGTTTAACGTCCGTTTTCCATGCTAGCATGGGTTGGATGGTTCAACCGGCATCTGGGAAGCCAGGAGGCTGCACCAGGCTCCAGTCTGATCTGGCAGTGTTTCTACAGCTGGATGCCCTTCCTAACGCCAACCACTCCATGAGTGTAGTGGGTGTTTTTTACGTGTCACTGGCACAGGGGCCAGAGGAGGCTGGCAAACGGCCACGATTGGTTGGTGCTTTTACGTGTCAGCAACACGGACACCAGTTAGGCGGCGCTGGCATCTGCCATGTTCGGACGGTGCTTTTTACGTGTCACCGGCACAGGTATCTTAACTACAATTTCCATTTGATTTTTATTTTGATGTTGGTGTTGACGTACTTGACTCAGTAGGTCTCCTCAAAAACAGCGGGTCACTCTACGATCCAAGATTAGCATAGCAGGCCATCTTGCGAGCCATGAACTCACTTCATATGTCGGGTCTTCACAGTCACAGCTTATCTCAGAGGTCTCAGTCTTCATCATTTCCTCTGTGAGGCCCTACGTTCCACTGGCACAGGTATTACAACTACAATAACTACACGATTTTAAATAGATAAAGCCATTTATATAACAGACATATACAGCATTGGCCGAAAGTCACCCGACAGTAAATCAAAATTCCATAAATACTATCTGTAATTCTGTATTGACTCGAATGGAAAAATGTGTCAGTCAAGAAGGACTTCAGTTTGAACAATTTTCATGATGTTTCATATTTAGATGCTTTTATTAAATTCATTCAGTTGTTAAATCTTGGAATTAAATGGTTTTGATTTACTGTCAGATGACATTTGGCCAACCCTGTATATCTCATTAGCTGTCAGAGTGGAGTTCAAATAATATTGTTGCAAATCCTGTGAGACTGATAAGTAGTTTAGCAATATATCCTTTGGTGGAGGTACATAGCTTAGTGGTTAGGGTGTCAGCACCATGATCGTAAGATTGTGGTTTCGATTCCTGGACCGGGCGATGCGTTGTGTTCTTGAGCAAAACACTTCATTTCACGTTGCTCCAGTCCACTCAGCTGGCAAAAATGAGTAATGCTGTGATGGACTGGTGACCCGTCCAGCTGGTGGGGAACACATACACCATAGAAACTGGGCCTATGAGCTTGGCTAGGCTTTAAAAGGGTGCATTAAATTAGAAATATATCCTTTGAATAATATTAATGAGCTTAGTGTATGCAGTGCTGCACAGATGCATTGCAACTCATTGAAAAAAAGGAAAAGTGGGGACAGAAAGAGAGCAATGAAAATCAGAAGTTGTTAAAAATTAGATTCACCAGTGACCTCCTAGTTAATGCTCAGCTTATCCCCATTGAATTGGGGTGTTGCATCTGATAAAGTCATGCTCCATCAATCTAAACTCTATAAGGTAAATCAAAGATGCTGCTGAAAGAAGCACTAGAAAAGATGTCTTACCTTCCATGCAAATGATGCAAAGTGTAAAATATAGTCGCTTGCAGTAGCAGTTTCCAGGTCACCACCATTAACATTTAGTGCATTCTCAAATTGTTTACCCCAGCTGATAGTGTCTAATTGAAGGGCGTCTAAATTAAGTTTAGTCATGTTGACAATTCGACTGACCAAACTATTGAATTCTGTAAAGATATGAAAAAAAGAAAAAGGAGGGCATAGCATGAAAGGCACAATCAACAATTGATCTGAAAGTTCTGTTAAAACACTATTTAGATATTGACTACAATTATCTTCTGTACAAGAGAACTTCAAAACCATTATTGTTGTTTTATCATTAGTCTGTATCTTTCTGCAGATACTGTACTGAATCTCTGAGGAAACAATTTCTTCTCTTTTTTTTTCTTGTAAAACAGGTATCAGCTGAGCACTGGGGTTGATGTAGACGACTAGCCCACTCCCTCAAAATTTCATGCCTTGCGCCTATAGCAGAAAGGATTATTATTATTATTATTAGGGCGGTGAGCTGGCAGAATCGTTAGCACACCGGGCAAAATGCTTAGCAGTATTTTGTCTGCCGTTATGTTCTGAGTTCAAATTCCGCCAAGGTCATCTTTGCCTTTCATCCTTTCAGGGTTGAATAAATAAGTACCAGTTATGCACTGGGGTCTGTGTAATCGACTTAATCCCTTTGTCTGTCCCCTCTATGTTTAGCCTCCTGTGGGCAATAAAGAAATAAATAATTACTATATAAGGCAGCAAGCTGTCAGAATTAGCATATCAGACAAAATGCTCAATATTTCTTCTGGCTCTTTATGGTACTAAGCTCAAATCCCACCAAATTCAACTTCACTTTTCATTCTTTTGGGATCAATGGAATAAAATACCAATCAAATACTGGGATCAGTGTAATTAACTTGTTCCACTTCGCCCCAAGATTACTGGCCTTTAGCCAAAATTAGAAAGAATTATTTTTATAGAAATGAGTAACATTCAGAAAATTCATTTCCAAATCCCTCTTGAAACCATTTCACTTGCATTGTATAGTTAAAGTTTGAGAAAACATTTAATTTTACATCTCTATAAATGTGATGCATCATATTTGTTTATAAGAAATAATTGTTGTTAGAGCATCAAACTAGCAGAACCATTAAAGAGTCAGAAAAAATACCTTGTGACATTTGTTTTGGCTCTTCACATTCTGAGTTCAAATCTCACTGAGATCAACTTTGCCCTTTTGGGATTGATAGAGCAAAACTAGGTTTTAGACTTTGTTTATCAGGAGCATCTCCTCCTTTATGATGCTTCTAACACTAAGTGTTCGATTTCTGGTAATTCTATTTATGAATCTATTTTAGTGCTAAACCAGACAGATTCTCCATCTTTCTCTGGGTACTTATCAAATCCTGATCAACCTCAATAAATCAAACTTTACAATGGATATTAAAAATGTGTGTTTATTTGAATAGATCATTAAACAAACTTGTTAGATAGACTACCACTGAACTGGAATTACTTCTTTGAGAAAATAACTTAAAATGCTTACCTTCATCCTTAACTATGGTAACAATAGTTTTTGTAATTTTGCCAAGTGAAGCTCCTCCGCCAGTTTCCAGTAAGCTTAACTGGAAACACTCATCTTTCTCAGCTGTCTGAAAATAGAAGTAAAGTAGCTCATTGATTACAGTTAAATTATTGTCTATATGTGTTTGAATTTCAAAATCAGTTTTTGTCCAAAGTTTATTCATAACCTGATGACACCTAGACTTCTCTAGAGTTTGTTCTGTAGTCTTCTTCTGTTCACTAAAGGTACGTTCTGTGCTATGAATTGCCTCCCTCTCTCTCTTTCGGAGAGGCACTGAGCAGCTATACGCACACATACACACACGGCAGTAACTTCCACCTACTGAATTCAATCACATTTAATATATCAAGAGAAAGTTATTCAGACTTGTAAATAGGTGTTAGCAGATCTCAGGTTAACATACAAAAATATGTTGAAGATCATAGAGAATATGGTGAACCTGAAAGTAAAGCAGATAATTGTAATTCAACAATATATGCTTTTGAATAATATTATTATTGACCTGGCAAGCCAAATGAGACCATAACCTCGTGGCCTATGCCAGGGGTGTAACCAGTCCACTTATGCGTACCTTTTCCTTCTTTGGACACTAAACTCTATTTGCGAAGACCTGTTGAGGCAAGTGAAATCAAAATCAAATTCGATAACTGGCATCCGTGCTAGTGGGGTGCAAAGAGCACCATACGAGTGTGATCGTTGACAGAGCAGCTAACCGGCTTCCATGCCAGTGGCACATAAAAGGCACCATTCGAGTGTGATCGCGACCAGCATTGCCTCACTGGCACTTGTGCCCCGGGCTAGTAGGGTGCTAAGAGCACCATCCGAGTGTGATCGTTGCCAGAGCAGATAACTGGCTTCCGTGCCAGTGGCACGTAAAAGGCACCATTTGAGCGTGATCGTTACCAGTGTTGCCTTACTGGCACCTGTGCCGGTGGCATGTGTAAAAAGATTCGAGCAAGGTTGTTGCCAGTACTGCCTGACTGGCCCCAGTGCCGGTGGCATGTAAAAGTACCCACTACACTCTTGGAGTGGTTGGCGTTAGGAAGGGCATCCAGCTATAGAAACTCTGCCAGATCAGACTGGAGCCTGGTGCAGCCATCTGATTCGTCAGCCCTCAGTCAAATTGCCCAACCCATGCTAGCATGGAAAGCGGAAATTAAACAATGATGAAGATGATGATTTACATTACAAATAAGAAAAGTTTCAGCAGTGGGAGCATCTTGCAAAGTTTCTGCAACTTGAAACTAATAACATGAACTATAGTGTGGTTATCACAGTGTGAGGGGTTTCGTTGAAGAGCCACAATACTAAAAATAGTGGCCTTTAGCAGAGAAGAATTATCTGATTGCAAAGTTGAAGTACAGTATAGTGATGATGTTCAACAAAGCATTAATGAACGGCATACACTGGACAGGAAAGTATAACAATAATAACATGTAATTTATTAATTTGCCAAGAATTAAATCATCCAGTCAACAAATAATTCTTAACTAAGGTACAAGGAGGAAGTTGTATTCAACTGATTTTGTACTTTGGGCCTCAATTTTATCGACTGTTTTTCTAGGGGTAGCAGTGTAGCTGGTGATAAACTACTGCAGATGTTGCTCATATGATTTTAGAAAAATTCATTCATCATCGTTTTGAAGTCTACTTTTCTATGCTTGCATAAATCTAATGGAATTTATATCGAAGCAGATTTTTTTAGTGTCAGATGCCTTTCTTGTCCCCCAACCATTAACTGCTTCAAATCAAAGTGATATTGTTTCTTTTAAATAGATTGTATTAATTAAAAAAGTAAGTTTACCTTAGTATCATAAATAAAGACTTCAACGTTCTTAAGAATTTCGCCATTGTCAAAGGTAAGTTCACCTTCTCCACCAAAATAATCAACACCAGCATGAGCTGTCATATCCTTTGTCTTCCATTTTACACTGACATGTCCATCAGCTCCATTTGATCTTTTTACAGGAATTTTTACTTTCCGAGAGCTTTCAGTGACAAGAACACTTGGTTTGGTGAACTCCAAGACTCCAGGTTCTGAAATGTGAACAATTTGCTTTTGATCAAATAACAATGAAGAGTTTCATCAGATTATGTATATAGATTCAACAAACCTTTGTATATTATATTATTTGTGTGCTACTGGGAAGAAGATAATTAACTAAGTAAGCATTTCATTAACTCTTGATTTAAAAGAAGCTAGAGATTTTTGAAGTCTTTTTTTTTTTCAAATGACTGCAAAAATTTTATAAAAAGATTTTTCATGATTGACATTCTATGAAACAGCATCAGACAAAAGTCTAATCTTGAAACAGCTTTTAGATAAAAATATCAATTTGTATAACACTATGTATATACAAATGTAGAACAGTGCTGGTTGTGATATTTTGCCTCAGAGAAACTTCTCGTAGCTCTTAAGTATTAATAATACAGAGCTCACTCAGGATGTCATTAGTAGTGTTTCAACCTCCTCAGTAACATCCACACTTAGACACTCTGGACCAAGATGAAATCTTTGTTCCAATGGCATAAAATAAGAACAACAATAAACAAGTGAAGAACGAATATACAATGCATGTGTTTATTTGGCAAGAAAAAAATGACCATCCCAAAATGTAGCAAAAAACGAAAATGTGTGCATTTAAAGATATGAATAGAGTACATAACCTACCGTCATCATTAATGATTGTCACTTGCATGATATAATTTTTGGCAAGTGAGACATCATTGCTTTCAGGAAGAAGTGACAACTGAACAAAGAAAAACTCATCAGGTTCCCATTCAAAGTCATCAATAATCTCCACATAGATAGTGCGTAACATTTCATTTTCTTGGAATTGGATGATTTCATTCAAAGGTTTATAATCACTACCTGGTGTAGCAGTACCAGGAACTGTTTCAACTCTAAATAGATTAAATGGACATCAGTTAATAAATCTGCATGTATCAAAAGAAACAAGTGGGACAAGAATAAAACACCTAGTTCTGTGCTTAATTGTTTACTTTTGTTATATAGGATGAAGAATCTGATGGGAAATAACTTATGAAATACTAGCACTATGACCCAGCAATGCCGGGTCATAGTGCTAGTACATGCATATACAGCTGCGTGCGTGCGCACATACACGTGAGTACTGTCCAAATCTCCGACCAATCACACAGCTAGCTGGCATTCAATTAGCGTATTAATTTTCAGGCATTTTGATTGGGTTTTGGATAGAAAATTCACAAAAAAGTCACTTCTATTGATTTTTTAATGGCTTTGCGGGTTGACTGGGAAAATGTAAAGATGTGCACAACCACCCTTGGATGGTTTTGAATGACCATAGAAAGTGCGAGCCCTCTAACTGAAAAATTGTCGATTTGTATAAAGGACACGCACACAGACATTTTGCCGTTTATATAGAGAGAGATATCTAATGTAACAATGTCATTTGCTTAGGAAATCAAAAAATATGATTGATTTCAGTACAACTGTAAAACATGAGAGGAAGAAGGGAGACTACTGGGGAGTTATAATAATAATGAAATTATTGTATACAGTGCTCAGGTGCACCACAACTTGTCAAAAATGCATATAAAGCATATGCAGTAATGTACAAATGTCTGGGAAGTGAACAGTGCATGAGTCAGATACATGCTTGCGTGTATATGGAGGGGAGAAAATCAGGTGTAGTGTTGGCGAATCTCAGGAAGCATGGAAGTTTTGAAGGATGCAGTGCTCCGACAACTAACAACTGATGCCGGCAGTTTGTTCCATACTTCAGCAGCTCTTAGCATGAAAAAAATGTTTCCGAAAGTCATGGGAGCTGTGCTGTTTTCTGACTTTGTAAACATGTTCACGGGCGTTAGACAGGTGGAGTTTGAAAAGATGCTCAGAGTTATTGTTAGTAAGATGGTTAATAATTTTATGGGTGTCTGCCAAGTCAGCTGCCAGACGTTGGGGTTTCAATGTATTGAATCAGTTGACTGATTCTTCCTGGATGTGCTTCTACCTTCAATGGAAAACACATAAGTAACCCACAGTAAATATTGTAAACTAGACTTAGAAAGTTTACAATGAGGTTAACATTAACCTACAGTAAATACAGAATACAGATGAGGTAAAAACACATAATCAACAAATCAAGTACACAGAAAAACTAGGAGAGACGTACTACTTCTATACATGTTGGTATATACACAGAACTGGTTTTATCAGGAGTAGAGATTCTTCAGAAAGAAGTTAGTGGGGTATTAAACTGTACAGAGGGTCTCTCAGCAAGTAATAGTTAACAACAACTTGACAATTTAGATACCCACTGCTCATTATAGTCCTTTGAAGAATAAAAGTTCAAAACTGGTTGTACATAGTAACTTCTGAATGCTGATGAACGGAAGTTCCAAACATGGATCAGAGTTTAGAACTGAGAGGCCCAAAGGTCAATTTATCAAGGATGACACTCCATATGCAGATAAGGAGCAAATAGGAACTCTATACTGTCTACCTGAAAGGGTACACTATATAGAACTAACAGAAAAAGATTTAATATGTGATAGAAGCACAGAAGTAACTCCAAGAAATGAAATTACTGAAAAAGCTCATTAGCATTTCATAGCTACCTAAATGACTTCTCTCACTGAGTGAAGGACAGACCATATGATGCTTAAGTATAACATGGTAGTGAGATATGGCCACTGAATGTGGGGTATACATGAGGAATAGGAAGTAATGAAGCTAGTATGCTGTGTTGGATGTATAATGTCAGCATGCATAAACAACAGAGCACAAAAATGATGAAAGAAGAAAGGAACATCAGAAGTATCTGTATCAGTGTGCAAAAGAAATAATTGCATCAGAAGTATCTGCAATTATTTCTAATGCATCACATTTACCTTTGTAGCAGTTGACTATGGTGCTGCTACACTAGTCATTGAGTATGACTCCTTTGTGTATCACGTGGTTAACTATCTTATTTATTCACAAGAAAATGTCATGCCAAGTTGTCCAACTTACCTTACTTGCACAGGAATATCCATTTTACCAGTTCTCCTAATACCAACTCGGACCTTCTTTTCACTCTCCAGTACAGCTACTCCTGATGCAGTAAATTCTACAACAGCTTTTTTACCTCCTTCAGAGTGGTCTTTTGCACGGCGAACACGTAAGGCCTCACGTTCTTCTTGTGGTAACTTCAAGTCCTCATGCAACTGTCAAAAACAATGAGAATGAAAAAAAACAGCCAATTAGACAAAGAAAACAGCATCAACAAGCAAGGGAACCAATTAGACCAGTGTTTGCCAAGGAGGTAATATTGTGCCTTGAATAAAATGTGAAATTGTTGCACTTTACAAATTGCTATAGAATCCTGGAAATTGCTGTATTTTAAAAATTATTTTGGAGCAGGGAGGAGGAAGAAGCTTTCCAAGACCATCAAGATTATTGCAGTTAACATTCTTCTTGAATAGTTGCAAGTTGATGGCTGCAGGTAAAATACGAGCAGAGAAGGAATTCCAGAAGGATAACAGTCTGGGGCTGAAGGACTGAGCAAAATGGTTAGTGTAAAGCCAGGAAGTGGATAATTATTTTTAATACGGCACAGTTTACGACCTGCGGTGATGAATAGCAGAGAGACAAATATGTTTGGGAATAACTGATTAGATGTTTAGAAAAGTTTAAAGAATTCAATCCTGTCAAAATAACTCCTTGAGAAAGAAATATTTAAAGGAAATAAAAAGAATAGAATTTCATTATAGAAAAGTCATTTAACCCTTTAGTGTTTAAACCGGCCAAATCCGGCCCAATATATTCTACATGTTTTATATTCAAACTGGCGATATCTAGCCTCTCACTCCTAACCTACAATGCCATTCTGAAAATAAGTAATCACATCATTGAAACCTCAAAGCAATAAGATAATGCATGATTAATTCAAAACAATTTGAATGAAAAAGTATTACATTTAACAGAGTGTTCTGAACACTAAAGGGTTAAGAACACAAATTTTGCTATATTTACTTTTCGTTGTAATTCTGTCACCTGGTAACTGCTAATTCCACTGCTTTGTTGAAAATCCGTTACTGATGAGTTTTATAAGCCTCAGATTTGTTTTTACTTATTTTTTTGACCTTTAAGTCTATAATATATTTCATGTTTGACCTTTTGATAGACTGAGAGAGAAAAGTAGAAGAGTTGAACTAAAAGGGACCAATGGTAGCCCATATCAAAAGACCTGACAGCAACTATGCAGTGAATTCACAGTCAAACGTTTTAAAATAAAAACCCTGAGGTTTATAAAAACTCATCAGTGATTGATTTTTAACGAAGCAGTGGAACTGTATCAAATTGCAGAAGAGCAACAAAAATGTTGGCATCTTATAAAAAAAAAATTAATATAACATTTCGTGAATTCTTAAATGACTAAAATAGCTTCTCCATAATGTAATTGCTTCAGTTTCTACACATAATCTCAGACCAATTCACTTGCCAAAAAAGAAATATTAATATTATATACTCATTCAATATACTGTCTTATGGTTACATAAAGAATGAAAGCAATGTTGGACTCCATTTGAGTGAAAGTGAATGAATCATTTTCATGCCAAATTACCAAAGTAGTAACCTATTACAATTGTTGCAATATACCTATGGCAAAGACATTTAATTCCTACTGGTTGAATTCATCTACTTTTATAAAACAGCTTACTATTTTGTATAATTAACAAGTATGTTGTTAACTGACATTTCAGAAATGACACGTTCTTATGCTCCTGGAGAAAGAAATAATAAACTGCTTTATGACTGGCAGACTTATTAGAGCTTTGGAAAAAGTGCTTTGCAGTATTTGTTGCAGGCCTTTACATTCTGAGTTCAAATCCTGCTAAATCAACTTTGCCTTTCATCCAATGAAATAATATACCAATCAAGCACTGATTAGTGGTACCAACTAACTACTTGTGCCAATATAAGAAACAAATATTTAGTCTCATATCAGAGTTTCCAATGACATTTGTTACACCTGATCTGATCAGGTGTAACAAATGTCATTGGTCTGATTCTCGTTTCTGATGACTGTCATCATACAATGGCTGCTGTACTACAATGTTCTAAGATAAGCTCATCATTTCCAAAGATTCACCATCAGGTGGATATCTTGCTTCACCAAAAGAAATTCAATGATATTAACATCTAAATGTTGTTCAGTCAGATCTCCAGACTTATCAAAGGAGGCTGGCCAGCACAAATATGATACTGATGTCAAGAAATAATTTATTGGCAGTGAGTTTCTTTTACAAAAAATATTATTTGAAATAGACAATTAGTCTAATTAAATGCACCTGAGCATTGTATACAATAATTTCATTATTAAATAAGGGAATGACAATCAAAAGTAAATAGAAAGTACCTCAACTTTGCCAACTAATTACTATAAAGATATTTTATTCTTAACCCCTAGAACTCCATAAGACCTGTTACTCAGTTTCCATGGTTTATGAGTGACTGAGAATCACAACATCCTCCCTGAATGGACCACCAGTCTATTGCAGGGTTTAAGGGTAGCAATTCTGAATGGAGGAGACATCAATTACATGGAGGCCAAGTACATCCTGAAAGGCGGCAAGCTGGCAGAAACGTTAGCATGCTGGGTGAAATGCTTAGCAGTATTTCATCTGCCGTTACATTCTGAGTTCAAATTCCACCAAGGTCGACTTTGCCTTTCATCCTTTCGAGGTCGATAAATTAAGTACCAGTTACGCACTGAGGTCGATGTAATCAACTTAATATCTTTGTCCTTGTTTGTCCCCTCTGTGTTTAGCCCCTTGTGGGCAATAAAGAAATAAGTACATCCTAAAATGATGAAGAGCAGAGGTGACTTCAACAGTATTTAACTCAAAATAGAGAATCAGTTGGAAAAATGCTCAACAGCATTTTTCTAATGTGCAAACAATTCTGCCAGTTCACCTCCTAATAAGGAAATATAGATAAATAATATTGCTCTACTGTTAGATAATCATGCCATTCATTTCAATTCTATTATCTTCCATCATTGCATAGTCTTCATATAATTTACTATATCACACTATGTTGCTGGAAGTATTTGTTTATTAGAATGAAAGAATAACTTAACAAAAATGAACAGGTTTTATTCACAGAGATGAAAGATCAAAACTCAAAAATCTTCCCCTTCTGATTCATAATTAAAGACATTTTATATATGAATATCTTCTGAAACCTGCAACAACTTTTATTCCTTACTCAGATACTCTTTGCCACTTTAGTGTAATAGGTAGATGCCTTAAAAAAAGTTAGATAGTTAAAGGATTCATATCATTGGGTAAGTTAATATATTTCTATTGTTTAGGAATTTCAAGTAAGATATCAACAGAAATTATTAGAAAAGAAAGTTTTTTTAGATGAAACATAGACATAAACTGTACATCATGTTGTGGAGAAAAAGATAATGAATTAAATGGTGTTACAACATAGAATGCAAGGGGATTAATAAAAGTTCAAACCCATACTGTGCAAATGTGCATACATGCTGAAGTAATATGATTAAAATATGCAAAATATACTGTGATATAGAAATTCATGCAACATGTCAAGTTTGTTCCGGAAGTATCCAATGCTAAACCAAAATATGTAAAGGAAACAGGCAAATTTTCTTTTAAAAATGGGGGTGTTTCAACATCTGCATGTGTCATTGGGGAATAGGGTGTATTAAGAATGCCAGTAAAAAAAAAAATTCTTACTTTTAATTCACTTACCTGTGCACAGTCTCCAAAAAAAAAATGGAATTGTGCCATAAAAATCAATTTATCAAGTCTCTCAGACAACCAAGGCTTTACCCACATAATCTCTTCCAATAGATGAACTAGTACACTTAAAAGCTCCTACATTTTGTACACATCTGAACAAACTTCTGAGTTATCAAGTCAAAAAGAGCCTGAAGAAACATTTCATCAAGACTTTACTATTCATTATTCCACTTTCTTTAAAGTGAGACCAAATGAACACTCATCTGTTAACAGATACTGATCTGGGTTTTCTTACCCTAAAGCTCAATAACTAATCCATTTCACAATCCAATGTTAAACTTTTAGCTAAAAAGATAACTCATTACATTTGTCTCTAAAGCATTTAATTGATGGGGCTTTTTTATGGAGATAAAATTTCTCAGAATTTATAACTGCTCCAAATACAAACCAAGAGTCACACTATCAGGGATAAGATAATTAAGTTTGCAGATGTATGGTCTAAGACCAGATGGCTTCTAAGTTCAAAGTTTCTGTAGTGCCAAGACAATCCACTTAGAATACTTATCTAATGGGTAATATCTGCCAGACAGGGCAAATGAGAATGAACTCATATATTCAAAGTGTGCTAGTAGTACATACTTTTACTGTTTCTAAATATAACACACTTTTTGTTGTTAATAAACATAGTATATTGTTATTTAAACACTAGTATTAGTCTTATAAAACAATATTCAAATTATTTCATTTTCATGGTCAGTACACTCCATTTCCACACCACTAAGGATAACATATTTTCCTACTAATATGCTGTAAAATTGAAATTCATGACCCGTCACATATAGCCTATTAACAAGCTTGCCTACAATACATTTTAGTCATAAAAAAATAAAATTTACATGCATAAAAACAGATGACTGACAGAAGTATGTAATCTTTTTAGAGCACCCCAAAATACTGTACTAATTAGAAAGGAACTAAGAATTACAGAATTACAGTATAGGGTGGTACAAAATAACGTTAGGAAGTGTAAAATAATTACTTGTAGTAGTCCCATAATTTAAGTGTTTATTGTACAACATTAAGGGGACAGGGACACAAACACATGAATTAAACCATTGCTTAGTTTTGAAACCAACAGTTTATTAATGATATAATAAGAGATACTTTGTTTCAATCAACCCAGCTGAAAATACACATCACTAACTATTTCCAAGCTAATTGAGTGATAATATGAAAATGTAGCTAAAGACAAAATTATATGAATTTGCAGGACCATTCCACCCATGCTGGCAAGAAAATTACATAATTGTAACACATTAAAAGAAGAAAATAAAAAATATGGTAAAACAGAATCAAGACATTTGATTAATTATTGAGAAAAAGAAAAGAATCATTTAAGAATTTGTTTGAAATTAAGGTAATTATGCAGTTCTTCCTTTGTTAAGTAGATGATTGCACAATATTTTAATTAAGGTGTTTTATATAAAGAAAAGAAATAATCAATTAAGCTTTTGTTATCTAGTTTTCTTTGAGTTAAATATTTGGAAGCAGACTTCAATTTATGAACTTATTCAACAGTGCATTCTTCAAATAATATATATATATATATATATATATCTATATCATCATCATCGTTTAACGTCCGCTTTCCATGCTAGCATGGGTTGGACGATTTGACTGAGGGCTGGCGATATATATATATATATATATATATATATATATTATATAGTATTAAATTCATAAAAGAGGAGAAACAAGGTTGTATAAGTTTGTGTTTTTCTCATGAACAATTATGTAGAAAATGACTACAATCATGAACTGGAAACAGGTTTTCAAACTGACTTTATAAATTACTTAACAAGGTTTGTCACACTCAGTTAAAACATGGTTAAATATACATTTATAAGCTTATAATGCTTAAACGGTGGCTTATACTAAACTTCTTTCAATATATTAGTTAAAAGATAAGTGCAGTCATCTATTTAACAGATAATCCTCCAGAAAACATTTTTTAACCAAGAGCCTGATACAAATAATAGTTGCATATCTTTTTGTTGATCACAAACTTGATTTAAAATAAAATGATAAAAATAGACTGAAGATAATCATAAAAGGTCATTTCAGCGAAATGATATGATAAATACAATATATATATATACGTGTGTGTGCATATGTGAGTTAACATGCTTACCTGTGGATTATCCAACTGATATGCAAAAAGGAAATAATCAGAACAAGGATTAACTATAAAACTTTACAAATAATATATCGATGAAATATATTGATGTAATAAAGCAGTATCTTTCACCATTTTTCAATAAAAACATTCAAAGACATATCAATGAATGCCATTCTTTACTGTTTTTTCTCGCACAACCTTTTCAAAAATTATTTCCATTTCACCTAATATTGTAAGTTTATTAATGTAATGAGCCTTAAAATCTGAGCTTCATGCGGTACTCAGTAGTACTATTTGTTATTATATTTCTGCTGAAATGTGGTACTTTTTGCTTTAACTAATTTCTAAAATAATGAAGAATTTAGTGAAATAATTTTGG
Organism: Octopus sinensis; assembly: GCF_006345805.1. Taxonomy (NCBI): domain Eukaryota; kingdom Metazoa; phylum Mollusca; class Cephalopoda; order Octopoda; family Octopodidae; genus Octopus; species Octopus sinensis. The sequence goes on from NC_043000.1 coordinate 133,784,052, forward strand.
CTGGTGTTTGGAACATAAACTAATATGAATTTTGATGGAAGATTTCGATCACTTCAAAACAGGAAGTTTGTGTCATAGAACCAATGATGGTCTGTGGGTTGGTTTTGAAAGGGTTATGTGCCAGGGCACTGTAGCAGAGGAATAATTTCATATTGAACTCATAAGAATTTAAAATGTACTTTGCTAATATATGCTACAAATAGCTTTCTGGTTTCAAGGCACTGTAGCAGAGGAATAATTTCATATTGAACTCATAAGAATTTAAAATGTACTTCGCTAATATATGCTACAAATAGCTTTCTGGTTTAATATCATTTAATCATAACGCCATTTCAAGTCCTTGTTCTATTCGAAAATGGGTTGGATGATTTGACAGGATTCAATGAGCCCAAGAACTACATTATGATTCAGTGCCTGCTTTGGCATGGTATCTATGACTGGATGCCCTTCTCCACACCAATTATTTTTCAGAATGTACTGATTACTTTTTTTCATGGCAGCAGCACTACTGAAGTCATAATGCAGCTCATAAAACACTATGAACCCTGGTAGGCAGCATTATGCTAGGAAATGAGGGTTAAATGTATGAGAAAAAGGGCTAGAGCAGAACAGGTCTGTTGCTGTAAATGAGCTACATAACTACTCACAAGTTTTTACTGGAACACAGCTTTATTGCTGAGCAAGGGTCTAAAGAGATAGAATTAGGGAAGAGAGTAGGAGGTAGTAGTTTAATGTGAGAGAAAGGATGAGTTAGGAAGTGATAAGAATAATGGGTTGAGTCAGAGATTTAGTTACAGGTAAGGAGATTGGTGCATGAATGAGAGATAAGGTGATGGTGAAAAGCCAGAGGGTATCCTCAAGATAACACACCTAAGAGAACATGGTAAAAAAGTATTGGGGACAGTGGGTAAAGGCTACCAGAATGAAAGCCCTCTTTAGTCGAGCATCCTGATTTGGAAGGATAGACAAAGTGGGGGCAGCAAGATATGGGTGATGGAGGTGGCGGGGTTGTAGATATTTAACCCTTTTGATGCCAACCTGGCTGAAACCTCCTCTGGCTCTGTAGTACAAATGTCTTGTTTTCAAAAGTTCTGAATTAAAATCTTCCACCAAACCTAAGTCACAATTTATGTTCCTATAACTAGATTAATGATGACTAAGTTATTTTACTAAATTCTTTGTTACATTTAAAATTAATTGAAAGAAACAGAGCATCTCAACAGAAATATAGTGACAAAATGGTTAATATGAGAGGTCTTGGGTCTTCCTTTTAATTATGAGTATCATAGTACAAGGAGTAGAAGAGGAGACAATGGGTAAATGTGAGGGTATATAATGGGCAGTAACATCCAGGGATTTTTTTTTTTTCAGAGTTTATATATATTTTAGACTAAAGCAATAAACATCTTGGGTATTCTAGTTGCTATCTGATCTAAAAACAATGCTGAGCTCAAGTTTGGTACCTTGTTTTCTGAGTTTACATTCTGATGCACCTCTTGTATTCCTGGAGGTGAGAAAATATATTTGTAAGGTACATCTTTACACTGTGAAATTTATTAACTCTAAATAAATTAAAAGTTGATAAAAATGGCCTCTAGACTTATCTGTGTGATTCAGTGGTGAACAAGAATAATCCAAATCAATATATGTAAATATACACTAGTGAAATTTGGATAATGAGCATCCATTTATTGATAAATAGATCAAATAACAGCTGTTGCACCCCAGAAGATCTATAATATTTTAAGAAAAAAAAACAAAAATAAAAAGCTTGGGAAATTGCATAACAGCTGTTTTATACCTCAAAATAACCATACTTTAACTATTATATACAAAACTAACTATGTAACAGCAACTATACTCTAGAACTACTAATGACACCTAGAGAAGGACTGACTACTTAGTGTACCATATCACATATATGTGTATGGGTGTGCAATGGAATTATCAATAAATTACAAAATGAAATTATTACAGTTTTTGACTGTGTTATCTTTTATAGTAACATGTAAACTAGTATTCTAAACAGTTTCTTATAATGAAGATAAGAAGCAG